>NC_042625.1:62623366-62924763 GCF_901001135.1 Rhinatrema bivittatum | reverse complement strand
ACTTTTCTCCTTCAAACTTCATATCATAACCCCGTGTCCCTTTTCCTAGGGAAAAGGTCACTTTCCGTAATTTATTGAAGCCTTTCAGATAGTTGAATGTTTCTTTCATATCCTTCCTTTCCCTTTTTTCTTATAGCACAGGAGTCCCCAACTTGAGTCTTGAGGGCCACAGCCCAGTCAGGTTTTCAGAGATTTCCTCAATGAATATGCAAGAGATCTATTTGCATGCATCCATATTCATTGTGGAAATCCTGAAAACTCAACTGAGTTGTGGCTCTTAGGTGTCGAGTTTGGGGACCCCTGCTCTAGTGAGTACCTTATGAATATATTAATCCTCTTTTTCCAAGGTTTGTGTTGCAAGCTTTGTATCATTTTAGCATGAAAATGAAAAGCATGCATAAATTCATTAGCTACATATCATTGAGATGGACAAGAACTGGAAAATGTTTAAACAGGGAAAAAAGAAGAGTAAAAGTAGTCAACCGGTGCAATAAAGTAACTGTGAACGTTAACTGTACTCTTGGTTTCACAAATAGAGATATCAACAGGAAAAAAAAGGGTAATATCGTCCTTGAATAGGTCACTAGTGAGATTCCACCTTCAGTACTGTGTTTAGTTCTAGAAGCCATACTTTTTAAATGACATTGAGGACCTGATTTTCAAAGTGACTTACATGTATGGAACTCTGTTTCCTTCATATAAGTGGCGCATCTGAAAATGAACCAGGAGAGGGGTAGGGGAAGGGGTATCCAGTGCACACAAGAGTTTCACATGCACTGTTACGCATGCTGGGAACAGGCATTCTGGAGGTTGGAAACTGGAGATGGACATGACTAATGTGCATAATTTAATATTTTAAAAAGCAGGTATAACTTTGCATATGGATAATTCTATGCGCACCCAACCAATTAAGAAAGGATTTTCAAAACAAACTTATACACTAAGTTCACTTTATTTAATATCACTTATGTTCTGTCAATCCAAAAATCTCATCAAAGTCTGTGTGTACATCCTACATGTGGGCTTTACTGCTCTGCAGAGGGTTATAAAATTTCCCTCTGACAGGACCGATGCGATTCAGAGAAAGGCTAACCTAACCATGTCGAAAACAGCAAAGAGTGCCAGACTGTCCATGAACAAACCTTCTCAAGGGGAAGGCCAAAGATTTACAGATACTTTATTTCATACATGCCAAGAAAAATGTCACAGACTGTGTCTATGCCTAGTTTTGTTTCTTTCCACCAAAACATTAATATTCTATCCCTGCCTAACCTTGCCCCCACATACAATCAGGCTGTGTTCAAGCCTAAACCTTTTTTCCTGCCATCAAGAAGTTATCTACTAAATTCATTCACAATAAAAAAAACATCACAGACAAATATAAAATGGAGATATTGAAAATAAATATATATTATTAAACCAATTAAAATAATTTCATATTCAAAAAGGAGGCATTAAATCCAAGTAACAAATAAATAACCCTTAAAGTATAAAATGTAACATGTAATTTACTCTAAATTGTAAATTAAATTCTAAACCTATTCAAAATAAAGAACAGGTATAAAGAATAATATATTACCAATATATAAATAATAAAGACAAGACGCATTAAAATCAAGCCCCCTGCATGAAATAGCATGGGGCATTTTGGTTTTCCCCAAGTCCTTGTGATCTCACAGTAAGTGTGACTATTTCTTCCTATATTTTTAATAAAATGTAATTTTTGTCTAAATTGAATGCCTCAAGGCAGATTTACAACCTATTGCTATCCATGCCAGACCTTCCTCCCACACTGATGAGAGCAGGGTGTGCTACTTTGCAATTCTTCTATAAGGAAGGTCATAGAGTGTTCACACCTATTTCTTCCACCTTCCACTAAAGATGAAACACAGAAAATGCATCCATGTCTCTCAAACTATCCCATCAAGGGAAACCTCTAAAATTTGTATTGTATCCCCATGGAGAGGAGGGTCACAAGACTGCTCTCTCAACAAAACAAGAGGAAGTCCATGAATGTCCACGTTTAAAAGTCCCACTTTACACCAAACACAATGCCTAATGCTTACTTTACAAACTTTGGGAAAGTTTAAACTATGCTCGTGCCTAAGCCTTAATCTCCCCACCAAAAAGAATAACAAAGACTTCTACATCTCTACCTATCTTTGCACACACAAAGAGAAATTTGGGCAGCATACTTAGTTCACATTCCATAAGATTTCTCATCTTCCTTCAATCACCATAAAAAAATAATTGTCCAAACCTGTAGTTTGAGGATTTAATTTGAATTCGTTAGACTAATTGTTGCCTTCCTTCAATCAAACTAACCATGCTACAGGTATCATCATGCACAAATCTTTCCATCTCTCCCTATAAAAGCTTGCCACATGTTTCCCAGCTAGAAAGGAACCAGACTAGTGATCATCAAAAGTTATCAGTTTGTTATCTACTTTCCTCCACTTTGCAGGAAGCGTATCAACTGTTGAGGATGGAAGCACCATAGGCACGTCTCACTGATCATTGTGCGCACTGTCATTGGAACTTGGTGTTATGCATAGTCTAGGGGCAAGCAGCAATCTTATGCTGTATCTGCTCTTGCTCGCGGTGCTTCTATTCATGGTGGTGCCATTGGGCAGTTACTGCATCTCTGCACAAATGGCTACACCCATCTTCTAAAGTCTTGGGGGGGGGGGGTCTTCTTCTTTGTGCACATTCATCTTATTTCATTTATTTTTGAGCCCTGCTAGTTTTCAGATTTTGCTGATTCTGATCACATGGGGCGCACAGATGCTGTTGTCTATGTTTGTTGATTCTCACTCTTCTTCACTCTACATCTCTCGGCTGCTGCCTCTTTGGGGGTGAAGCTGGCCTTATTGTTTTCTTTATTAGCCAATTTGGATCCTCATTTACAGCGAATTACCCCAGCTGATTATTATTCATGAATAGAGGAATCTGAAATCTCAGTCTGTGTTTCGTGCTTTTCTCTCTGATTCTATTAGAGAGATAGAGAGAGGGCACTGGCCTGGGAGAGGGTGGGGGAGTCTATCACAGAGCAATAAACAAAAAAAGAGAATAAGAGGTTCCTACATGCTCCATCACAATTTCCTTAGCATAAGTTTTTCCTAGTTATGTTTAGGTTTTCTCATTGAATGTTATAAACACTAGGATTGTACTCTTGTTAAATTTAAACATGAAATCCTGTGTTTTCATATATAACCATGAAAAAATGTCAAGACGACAAGGAATTTAAAAGTAATTAAATTCATATTAAAAATACACATAGTGCCTTTAAGTGCATATAAAAATCACGTTTAAATTTTTTTTACCCAGAGTGACAGAGAATATGATGGCACATAAAACCACAATTTTCATCTTTTCTGCCCACTTTCACCTTCTGCTGCAGTATTGCTCCTTGACCTCTGGCTTTAGCTCATGTCCCCACTGCTAAGGATAACCTGTGATTATCCCATCCTTCCTTGAATTCTGATGCATGTTTTGCTTCCATCTCCTCCATTGGGAAACTTCCATGAATTCACTGCCTATTTCTGTGCAGAAATAGCCTATATTAAGCTAAAATTAGGATTTATAATTATTTTCATATTGAAAGTAGTATTTTTATTATAAATGTGTTTATATTATACTTTATTACAGTTAGTTTCTAAACTAAACAGATTACATGGTAGTGTTTGTTATCTCAAATACATTTTATTTCTGAAAAAAGAGATGCAAGAATTTCTGTCCTCGGAAAAAAAGAATTGGAAGCTGTGATTCGCTTTCTATTCACATTTTTTGCAACAAACTGATGTGTGTAAGACAAAGAGTCAAATTATAATATTTTGTAATTACATCTGAGAATTAAATTACGTTTATTGCTTGTCGCATAAAATACACATTCTTTATAAAGAAATGCCCAGAGAATATTAATCTATTTTTCCATCTGTCAGCGTGCATTCTTTTATCTTTAGTAACAGAGGGGTCAACAAAAAGTCTAATTTCTCTTCTATTCACATCTTTTACAAAAAAAAAAAAAAGCAGGAAGCATGCAGCCCATAGATTTTATTAAATGTGTTTATAGCATTCTTTATTATGAATAGTTTAAAAATGCACGCACACACACACACACACACACACACAGATTAGAAAAAACAAAAACTGCTTAAGGAATTCTATACATAGTATCAATGTTATTTCAAAATACATCTCGGGTCGCTTCAAACACCTACAACAGTTTTCATTTCTGCAAAAATATACAAGATCATCACTGAGTTTTTTTAAAATAGGAGGTGTGCTCTCTTTTACAGATTATGCAGCCTCATTTGATCTTTATTACCGTTGGGCCTAACTAGTTGGCTTAGAGCAGCCTGGGAGTCTTCTGCGTTTTTGACAGACTTGATCAGATCCATAACCATATTTACTACCTTGTTGTAAAGCTCCAATATCTCCATCTTATATCTTACCAACACCAATACGCTTATGAAACGCTCGAGACACAGGTATTTCTCGTTCTGCTTTATTATCACTCATTTCTTGGGTGTTGAACAATTTCTGCACCAGTGGCATCTCATAAGAACATAAGAAATTGCCATGCTGGGTCAGACCAAGGGTCCATCAAGCCCAGCATCCTGTTTCCAACAGAGGCCAAACCAGTCCACAAGAACCTAGCAATTACCCAAGCACTAAGAAGATCCCATGCTACTGATGCGATTAAAAGCAATGGCTATTCCCTAAGTCAACTTGATTAATAGCAGTTAATGGACTTCTCCTCCAAGAACTTATCCAAACCTTTTTGGAACCCAGCTACACTAACTGCCTTGCCCCACCACACTCACTCTGAAGATATTCAGACTTGGTGGCCCCATTCCTATCCATTCCAATACCATAAGAAAAAAAGGTATTTTTGGCCTGTCTAGGATAATCACTTTGTAGTCTTGAATTGTCCAAATTTACTCTCTATGCATGTTAATAATGGTGGAAATCTAATGCTCTTGCCGTCTGAGCTATCGCGGTTTTAGCTAGAGGCAAGACCTTTAAAACTGTTGAAACACTTTTCTTTCAGCATGTCTCTGGTTTTGTTGCATGTCAGTTATTGTTCCCTGGTCACAATACAGCCTGACAAGTTGGTACTCAATATCGCCTTTATGACACAATCCAGAGAGACAAAGAAAAAAGTTAAAAGGTTATAACATAGTAATGCCATCGCCCTTAAATAAAAATATTTGGAAGTGTTTTGCAGTCTTACTTATTGTATGAAACAGCACTGTTTCATTTCTTAAAAAAAGAAACATTTTATGTATGTTTGGAAAAAAGAAGGGCTGAGAAATCTTGGTTTCCCTACATTTTTTTTTTTTTTTAACAACTTCTTGTACATCTCTGTTTTCTAAAAACCTTGGCTAAAATGTGCTGTAACTTCACATACCTCACTTTATTTTCACAAGTTTGCTTATGTTCATGTTTAAAACAAAAAATAAAAGAAATAATTAAACAAACATGAAGGAAGGAGGAGGGATTGGTTTATGATTGGAGGTGCAATACTGCTTCTGGCCTCTGGATGGCGAAAAGCAGAAGGTTCATGTGGGCATTGCTACATCAAAATATTCTAAGAACTTTTATTCTTCTAATTATTATTACCCAACAAAAACTGCAATTTTTTTCCTCCTTTTCTACACTTCTTGTGAAAGGCATGTCCAGACATATTTAGTCTTTCAAGTACCAAAGAATACTCCCCCCTTTACTTTCACAAGTTTGCTTATGCTCATGTTTAAACCAAAAAAGTAAAAAAAGTAAATATACCAATTAAAATAAAAGTACTGTTTCTGGCCTCTGGATGGTGAAAAGCAGGGGGGGAGGGGCTGTGTGGTAGTTTCCATAGTAACTACCCAGGAGCAGGGTTATGGCAGATGTCAACAAAGGAGTGTGACCAGGGCAGGAAAAAGGGGCTGGACTTGATCAGGAAGTGAGCACTGGTTGGTTGAGAGGAGAGTCAGTGGGTAGGGCTTGACAAAGAAGTGGGCATGGCTACCTGTCAAAACAAAGTTTTGACAGTTGCTATGCCCTATAACTACTACAGTGTGTTTGTGAGAAGATAACTGCACTTAAGGCGATGGAGCCAGATGGGATATATCCAAGGGTACCCAAGGGAACTAAGAGATGTGCTGCCATCTCCACTGGCTGACCTTTTCAATGCTTCTTTAGAGCCTGGAATAGTTCCAGAGGACTGGAAAAGGGCAGATGTGGATTCTATTCATAAAGGTGGAAGTAAGGAAAGGGTGGGAATTACAAACCAGTTAGCCTGAACCCTGAGGTGAACAAACCAATGGAATTGCTGCTAAAACAGAGGATAGTGCAAGTTTTAGAATCCAATGGATTGTAAGATCTGAGGCAGCATTGTTTTACCAGAGGTAAATCTTGTCAGATGAAGCCAATCAACTTCTATGACTGGGTGACCAGAGAGGGGTTAAGGGAGAGTGCTAGACTTGGATTTCAGCAAGGCCTTTGATACAGTTCCACACAGAAGAGTTCTAAATAAATTGTGTGTCCTTGGTATGGATCCTAGTGTGACTGACTGACTGGATTAGAAACTGGCTAAGTGGGAGGTGGCAAAGGATGGTGGTAAATGGAATTTTCTCTGATGAGGGGGTGTTACTAGTGGTGTGCCTCAGGGATTTGGTCCTTGGACTGGTTCTTTTCAGCATTTTTGTGAGCGACATAACAGAAGGAAAAGATTTCTCTTTTTGCTGATGATACAAAATTGTAACAGGGTGTACAGCCAGGAAGGTATGGAAAACATATGGAGGGATCTAGTGAAGTTCGAGGAATGGTCTAAGGTTTAAGCAGCTAAGATTTAACACTAAAAAAAAAATGCAAAATATAGGATGCAAAACCCCAAGGGAAAGGTACAGTATTGGAGATGAAATCCTTCTAAGTTCAAAGGAAGAGGGGATTTAGAGGTAATTGTATCTGATGTGGTTAAGGTGGCCAAACAGGTGGATAAAGTGATAGTAAAAACCAGAAAGATGCTTGGCTGCATAGGGAAAGCAATGGTCAGCAGAAAAAGGGAGGTGATATTGCCCCTGTATAGGTCCCTGGTGAGAAATCACTTGGAATACTGAGTACAATTCTGGAGACCACACCTTCAAAAGGATATAAACAGGATGGAGTCGGTCCAGAGGGTGGCTACTAAAATGGTCAGTGGTCTTTGTTCTAAAGCATATGGGGATAGACTTAAAGATCTAAACATGTATACCCTGAAGGAAAGACAAAATAGGGAGATATGATAGAGACATCTAAATACCTCAGAGGTATCAATGCACAGTAGGTGAGCTTTTTTCAATGGAAAGGAGGCTCTAGAACAAGAGAATCATGCAATGAGGTTGAAAGGGGATAGACTCAGGAGTAATCTTAGGAAATATTTCTTTATGGAGAGGGTGGTGGATGCATGGAACAGCTTCCCAATGGAAGTGATGTTGACAAAAACAGGAGTGGAACTCAAGAAAGCACAGGATAAATACAGGAGATCTCTCAGGAAGTGATGAGAATTATAATGCTAAATTAATTGGATGAACGGGCAGACTGGATGGGCTTTATGGTCTTTTTCTGCCGTAATGTTTCTATATGTTTTTATATGAAGTGGAAAAAAACATCTGCATGCCTCATCAACCAATGAATGCACACACTGTCAGAGTTACACCTGAAAGAGGAGATGGCAACCTCCAAGCAACTGCAGTTTGGGTGCAGGGCCTCTTGTTTGAGATTCCCTAGCCCATGAAGTATGGATAGAGTAAGCTGTGCCAGAGAATATCGGCATAACTCAGGTATCTGGACAGTATGGGTCATTTGGGATGCAAAGGGGATGGAACCATCCCCTCAATAGTTAGAATAATACCCAAACATGACACTGATTAGCAGGTGCAGTGCAAAGTGAAAACATGCGTGTTTTTCCCAGCAGGTATCAGAAAAGACACTTCCCTCACTTGGGAGAAATCCTTACATGTTGCTGGTGAGTGGATTCCCACAAGAGGGAATCCAGTGCCAATACTGGAGGAAGCCAGAGTTCGGGACAGCTCCCCTCATGCCACAAGGTATCTCAAATGCCTGGTAGTGCAAATTGGTGGCGTGAGTATTCCCTCCCCAATGGACTCCTGGATCCAGTGGGATAGAAAGAATAGCTGATGAAGAAAGCAGCCACCCAGAGAAGGGAGAATGAAAACAATCCCTTCCCCGAGTAGAAAAACAAGGCACCGAGAAGGAACACCTACTAAGGTTGCTTTTCAGAAGCCAATAGCTATAACTCTGATATCCCGAAGGAGGTGAAGATCTCAACTTTAACCATGTTGACAGCATATGTGTGTGATCTACACAGAGGTACTATCAGGCTCTAGGCAACAAAGCCCTGATCCCGGAATTCCCTATTCTCCATGGGAGAGTGGGACACAGTTGCCGATGTATGCCAACCCCCCTTCACCGCAGTATTCTGTTGGCGATAGAACAGGTCGCTGGTGGCTGAGCAGTTGAACACCCATTGACACCATGGCAACTAGGTCTCAGGACTCCAGCGAAAGCGGTCTAGTAAACCCTCGCTGCTCCTCTCCCTCCCCCCAGCTCCCCATAAGAGGCCTGTAAACAGCTGCTCTGAGCTATACCAATCAAAGGCTTTGCCATCAAGTTGGCATAACCCCTGCAAAAGAAAAGTACTTGCAATGGTTTGTGCCCTGGAAGTTTACTAGTAAAGAGGATCCAAAGTGTAAGCCTACATGGGAGGGGATACAAAAAGGCCTGTCCCCTCCCTCTGGGAGAGGTATCCCAATGCTTCAGTCCTGGGATCCACCCCAAAAGGCTGGCTCCTAAGTAAATAGGGGCACATTCTTATCTGAAAGGTCAATGACATCTTGGAGAATTGGTGACTGCAGTGCACTAGCTCTTGATACCTTCTGTCCACACACCAGAGGGCACCGAGTAACAGTGATGAGTCTGTACTTAAGGGTGTAAGGCACTGCACTGCCTTACACCCATGTGGCGGTGCTCCACTTTGCTGCTGGTGGTGCACTTGCACCTGATGTTGCAGCACCAGCCCTGGTTCCACACTGGCATTGCAGCCCACGTTAATGGTGTAGCATACTCCACACCAAGGCATGGACTGACAACTGAGCTGCCGGTACCTGCATCACCATTTTATAATAGTCCATCCTGGTTCACAGAAACTAATAA
Source organism: Rhinatrema bivittatum (assembly GCF_901001135.1). Lineage (NCBI taxonomy): Eukaryota > Metazoa > Chordata > Amphibia > Gymnophiona > Rhinatrematidae > Rhinatrema > Rhinatrema bivittatum. Next base: position 62,915,562 of record NC_042625.1, on the reverse strand, counting down.
GATAATTGTCTTTGGCCTGTAGAACTGTACCTGGAAATGTGTTAGGTATAATTCAGCAGAACCAAACCCAGCTGCCACACTGTGAATCAACATGCATACTATTGCACTGTGTTTCCAAGAAAGACATGGAGCAGCAGTTACAACCCTAAACAGAAAGCATGGAGGGGAGGGCCACTGCACAAAGCGGCAACTACAGCCCTAAAAACCTTGTTTGGCAGTCTGGATGGGCCACTTCTGTCTTTTTCTGCCGACATTTACTATGCAACCACAGTCCTCAGTTGGGTACCAAGGACGTGGCTCCTGATGGAACCCTGTATGCATGCATCTTGAGTTTGTCTAGTAGTTGTCACTGATATGCAATAGCTAGGAATGCCTTCCCTCCCCAACCAAGGAATTGTTTCTACTACTTGTAGCTGAATCTGATTACTGTACACTGACATAACTACAGAACAATTACAGGTTAATGACGCTATCCTGCGCTGTAAGCTAGTAGTAGTATTTTACCAAATACTGTAAATTACAAATCATCTTATTTAAATAGGTTTAGTCTAGGAGACTCTAACGCTGTTCTTTGTTCAAACCTGTGCTAGCAGCATACAAAAGGCTCCGAGAAATCTTTCCAGCTGACTGTGAAAGGAAATCAAGCTCAGCCAGAGAGATGCATAGTCCGTTTTATCAGACAAAGACATACAGAAGAAAGCCTCTCCCTTCCTCCTTCTCATTAGAATGCAAAGTATGAAATATGCACCAGAACGCGAGGATATTATTAATTTTATTTATAAATGTAAAACGGATTTCGTGCTGCGTATTTATATTTTTCATTTTAATTACTTTTGGTTTTAGAAGGTTTTATGCTACCCTCTCTTTAGCTATGCAGATAGATGCTCTCCTCTGACACAAGAACGCCCCCGTGTTTCGTGATGTTACTCTCCGAGATTGCACAAGGTATGATTTCTAATACCCTGGTGGATGATCAGCACTTTCTGTTAAACAGTCAGAACAATTCTATAGGACTTAACTCTTGTACAGCTGTAGTCAATGCCGAGAAATGTGTGTGAGCTGGAGATTGTGAAAAATGCACAAAATAGGAGTTATCTTACCTATATATCCCAGATACACATACTTCCTGAATATAGTGAGCATCTTGGAGAGATTTTTGACCCAGAGCCTACCGTCAAAAGACACAAATGGACCACTGCTGGGCTATATGCACCCTGGCCAGTTGGGAGAACTACGTTGACATTGTGGCTGAGAGTTAGGGGGTGTTTCTTCCCTTCTCGCCCCCTAGCGAGGTCGTGGTTCTCGCTTACTTCCGACGTCCCGACAATCCCTGTTTTCTCTCCCTCACGTCTGCCCTTCGTGCCTGCCACTCTTAATCCAGGAGCTCCTTTTGCAGTGGTGCCAGCGCCTCCATATCTCTTCCAAATGCGGCCCATGCGCACCACTGGTTAGCTATTTGAACCACACAATGCTCTGAATCGCATGAGGCTCCAGTGATACAAACAGCTGATATGTGACCCATATGGGTTGCGGGAGGAAGGCGAGGTGCTGGTCCTAGAGGAACTGCTAGCCAGCCTGTTTTTCAGGATATCCATAATGAACATGCATGAGATAGATTTGCACACAATGGAGGCAGTGCATATTCATTGTGGATATCTTGAAAACCAGGCTGGCTAGCGGTTCCTCTAGGACCAGGTGGGGACCAAGAATCTACACAGTGTATAAATTACATATAGATTCATTTAATTTATTAGGGCATCAACCAAACATAGACTGCCTCCCTTGAACAGCATTTCCATGAACCATCCCCTCATGCCCTGTCTCGTACCCTCCATGCTCTTAGCGTAGCTCCTCCCCCCTCCTCCCTAGCCCGCCTACCCCAGTATCCGCCTTTTAATTTCCTACGTCTCTTGTACTATTGATAGCAGCCTCGACTGGAATAAGATGCTTATAGATGTATATAGTGATACATATGATGCAACTGATCAACGCACGCCATTTCAAACATTGTAAATAATCTGTTATAGCTACCAAGTTATCTATCTACCACAGCTTCTTCATCTCCCAAGTTCCTTTTACCCTTGTTTTTTGTAACTTTTGCCTCTTCTTCTATGTTATGGTTAATGTTATTACCCTATGTTCCATGTAAAGCGATTTGATATGATTTGTGTCATGAATGTCGGTATATAAAAGTACTAAATAAATAAATAAAATACATAAAAATGTGATTTGCAACAACTACATATATGACAGTAAGGCAGGCCAAGAGAGAATTTGAGGAGAAACTAGCTAAATATCAAAGTAATATAAGGAGGGAGGGAGGTAACTACAAGAGGGGCGAAATTCATATTACGTTATCCCTGAAAATGTATGCTTTTTCATAATGATTCTCGATATGCATTTAACGACCCCGAACAATTACGTCAATATTTAGACTCGCACTCTCAGTCCTAATAGATCCTCGCCAAGGAGTTGGATAAGAAAAGTCGGAATCCAGCACGGCTAGAGATTTTATTTTGTTTATTGCCTTTGATACTGCTTGAATTTGATTGGCTCCCCTTTTTACTTAGATAATAGTTCAATGTGGTATAGATTAGAATTATAATTATATTTCTTATGGTATATAAAGGATTATAAAGAATATGGTCTTGTAATCATTGTTAATGGGATTGTTTTTTTCATGTTATAAACCACATTGAAATAATGTGTTTTAATTAGATATCACATTTTTAAAAATGTTTATTTGTTAAAGGTGATACCGACACTGTGAACCCGGTTTAGGACACAGTGGCAAATTCTCCCGCAGTCCCTGAAGCAGGCACACAGTGCCGAAACATGGCCAATGTCGGACGGGCAGATCCGAACCCATGAGAATCAATAAAGGCGGCGACCTTGATAAGTATACAACAATAGGAAAATATAGTGGGTCGGATAAGCAGCCGGGGAGAAGGGATTTTAAGAAAAAACATTAGAAAAACAATAATAAAAAGCAGAAATTTTCATAAATAATAAAGAATAATAGACGGGGGCGAACAAAAAGGATAACTGCAAATCGGTTATCCTTACAACAAGCCCCCATACAAAAACCATCGGGCAAGGTTTTCCCTTGAAACAGCAAAAGTTGGAGAACTGATCCAATTAATAGCAGTGACTATTCCCTAAGTAAACTTGATTAATAGCAGTTAATGGACTTCTCCTCCAAGAACGTATCCAAACCTTTTTTGAACCCAGCTACACTAACTGCACTACCACATCCTCTGGCAACAAATTCCAGAGCTTAATTGTGTGTTGAGTGAAAAAGAATTTTCTCTGATTAATCTTAAATGTGCTTCTTACTAACTTCATGGAATGCCCCCTAGTCCTATTATTTGAAAGTGTAAATAACTGATTCATATCTACTCGTTCAAGACCTCTCATGATCTTAAAGACCTCTATCATATCTCCCCCTCAGCCGTCTCTTCTCCAAGCTGAACAGCCCTAACCTCTTCAGCCTTTCCTCATAGGGGAGCTGTTCCATCCCCTTTATTATTTTGGTTGCCCTTCTCGGTACCTTCTTCATTGCAACTATATCTTTTTAGAGATGCGGCAACCAGAATTGTACACAGTATTCAAGGTGCGGTCTTCACCATGGAGCGATACAGAAGCATTATGACATTTTCCGTTTTATTAACCATTCCCTTCCTAATAATTCCTAACATTCTGTTTGCTTTTTTGACTGCTGCAGCACACTGAACCGACGATTTTAAAGTATTATCCACTATGATGCCTAGATCTTTTTCCTGGGTGGTAGCTCCTAATATGGAACCTAACATTGTGTAACTACAGAAAGGGTTATTTTTCTCTATATGCAACATCTTGTACTTGTCCACATTCAATTTCATCTGCCATTTGGATGCCCAATCTTCCAATCTAGCAAGGTCCTCCTGTAATGTATCACAATCCGCTTGTGATTTAACTACTCTGAATAATGTTGTATCCTCCACAAATTTGATAACCTCACTCGTCGTATTCCTTTCCAGATCTTTTATATATATAGCAAAGTACCGGTCCAAGTACGGATCCCTGAGGCACTCCACTGTTTACCTTTTTCCACTGAGAAAATTGACCATTTAATCCTATTCTGTTTCCTGTCTTTTAACCAGTTTGTAATCCATGAAAGGACATTGCCTCTTATACCATGTCTTTTTAGTTTTCTTAGAAGCCTCTCATGAGGGACTTTGTCAAACGCCTTCTGAAAGTCCAAATACACTACAAACTAAATAGTAGCAAATCACCAAAGCCTCAAAATATTAATTCCAGAGTTCTAAATGAACTCAATTATGAAACAGCAGAATTGCTACTTATATTTTGTAACCCAGGGGTGGGAACACTTGTTTTTAAACAGGACCACATTAATGGATCTTGTCTGCACCAGGGGCTGAGACATGGGGGTGGGTCCACTTGGAGCTCCTCGAGCAGGGGAGTAAGGGATCCCCAGCAGCATAAAATTCACATGGTTGATGTGTGAGCTTTATGTACCAGCATCAGGCTCATTCTAAGTTCAGGGGAGCATGACAGAGAGACTCTCCAGTGGGGCTCCACTTACCTCAAAGCATGGTCCCTTTAAAAGCAGGCTTTTCTTCACCAGCACACGGCACTTCAGTGCGGCTAGCTCTTTCGGCACTTAACTGGGATAGAGATTTCTGCTCTGTTCCAGCTCTTGTGGCTCCAGCTATCACATGCACTGTGGGCATCGCTCTTTGCTCGCTCCCGTGATCGATATCTCTGGCAGGGCCATCATCAGCATCAGCGGTTTGGATTTTGTATGCCCCTGCTGGGGCAGGCGTTAATTTTGGCGAGTAAAAATGTGCGCGTCGAGAGCACATTTTTTTTTTTTGCATTGGGAGGAATAGATAATAGCCTCATCAACATGCATTTGCATATGATGAGTGTTATTATCTACTTGCACGATTGGATGCACTAACCCCCGTTGTGCATCACGGGTTGAGCAGTGTGCTGCAGCCAGAGCACGGTATTGCATAGGCCTGCGTGTTCATGTATGTTTTTTTGACACTGGCTGGCAGTGTTTTCTTCTCATTAGTTGGGAACTGGTTCAAGAGCTGATTGATTGGCAAGAGACTAACACCAGACCAGTACGTAAGTAGGTATGTGTACGTGTATGTGTGTGTATGAGTGTGTGCATGTGCTCACCTCTGGTCTAGGGTGTGGTCTTCTAATTTATTTAGGAAAAATGTGAAATTTATTTTGGAGATTTTTTGACTCAGTTCTGCCAGCCTCCAAGCCACATGATGAACCTCTTAAGGGTCAGTTTGGCTTGCTTTTGGGAACTGTTGAAGCAGGGAAATTGCATAAGGGAGTCGGACATATAACCTCATGGGCTGGTTTTGAAAAATCCCCCAGACAGATGTTTTCCTGCCATCCACCCCTGATGAAGAAACAGCACATAAGAACATAAGAAAATGCCATACTGGGTCAGACCAAGGGTCCATCAAGCCCAGCATCCCATTTCTAACAGTGGCCAATCCAGGCCATAAGAACCTGGCAAGTACCCAAAAACTAAGTCTATTCCATGTTACCATTGCTAATGGCAGTGGCTATTCTCTAAGGGGCGGATTTTAAAAGGCACGCGAATAGCCTACTTTTGTTTGCGCTCCAGGCGCAAACAAAAGTACGCTGGATTTTAGTAGATACGCGCGGAGCCGCGCGTATCTGCTAAAATCCTGGATCGGCGCGCGCAAGGCTATGGATTTTGTATAGCCGGTGTGCGCCGAGCCGCGCAGCCTACCCCCGTTCCCTCCAAGGCCGCTCCGAAATTGGAGCGGCCTCGGAGGGAACTTTCCTTTGCCCTCCCCTCACCTTCCCCTCCCTTCCCCTACCTAACCCACCCGCCCGGCCCTGTCTAAACCCCCCCCTTACCTTTGTCGGGGGATTTACGCCTCCCGGAGGGAGGCGTAAATCCCCGCGCGCGAGCGGGCCTCCTGCGCGCCGGGCCGCGACCTGGGGGCGGGTACGGAGGGCGCGGCCATGCCCCCGGACCGCCCTGGGCCGTAGCCACGCCCCCGTACCCGCCCCCAAAACGCTGCCGACATGCCCCCGAAACGCCGCGACGACCGGGCCCGCCCCCGACACGCCCCCCTCGGAGAACCCCGGGACTTACGCGAGTCCCGGGGCTCTGCGCGCGCCGGGAGGCCTATGTAAAATAGGCTTCCCGGCGCGCAGGGCCCTGCTCGCGTAAATCCGCCCGGTTTTGGGCGGATTTACGCGAGCAGGGCTCTGAAAATCCGCCCCTAAGTGAATTTAATAGCAGGTAATGGACTTCTCCTCCAAGAACTTATCCAATCCTTTTTTAAACACAGCTATACTAACTGCACTAACCACATCCTCTGGCAACAAATTCCAGAGTTTATTTGTGCGTTGAGTAAAAAAAGCACAGTTAAACTAGTTTAAAAAGCATGGAATCAGCTAGGCATGAGGTTGTCTGCATATGCCATTACAGCTCAGTAAAGGGGAAGAGGGTGGTTGACAGAGGTGACCATGACTCGTTAAATAAATAAATAAATAAAATGACAGTAAAACTTTACAGTTCAGATGGCCTATATCTGATAGTGGGTGAGAAAGCCAATGTCCTTATTAAATCCTTTTGTGCTTTCAAAAGTGTCTGATCACCTCAATTTCTAATGATTTGCATTCTTGTACAGTTCTGAGATTCCCTTTAAGTACTCTGACGGTGAGGTCGTTAAGGTGGTGATCTTTCTTTGAGAAATAGTCGCCAACTGAGGTGCTACACTGTAATGTGCTTTTGCCTGTTGCCAACCAATTCACACTGCTGCAAATCTGTTAGAGCCAAGGTATAAAGATAAAAATGTTAGCAATGATGATGCCACTCTACCATATCTGACTGGGTTACAAATCAAGCAACACTTTTAGGATCTGATGTTGGTTAAATAATTGCCAGTGCTGCAGAATACAGAATGTCTCCAGGTATTTGGTCCAGCAGTGCAATCTGGGACACTGCTGGACGCATTGGTTGGGAAACTTTACCCAGATATTCAGTGGAACATAAGCAGGGTGTAATTTTTGAAGCCAAAGATCTGCCCGGGTAATGCCTGACAAATCTTTTCAACATGGACCTCCAAGAAAATAAAAATAAAATTTCAGTTAGATGCCATTCATCTTTTGAACACCAATTCTGAGAAGAGACATAAATTACAGATCCTAGTGTTTTTATGAACTGATGTGATTTGCTTTGAACCATTTGGCAATGAATGCGGAATAAAAGCATTTGCAAATAAATACATACATCTCGCATAAATAACGACGTGTTGCTGCATAGGGCTTCTCTTCTTCACTTAGAAGATGATGCTCTGTTCTTGCACATTATGAAGTTTAATTGAATATCCAAATTTACTGCTGGTTAATACTGCAGTTTGTTAGGCTGATGGTCACAGGCAGTTTTTTTTTTTCCAGAAAACTGACTGCAGCTTTCTAATTCCAGAAAATAAAGTTACCTTTTATTTACTACGGGGTTGATTCTTATTTTCAACTCCACTCCCTAATTTTCAGCTGGCAAGATCTCAGATATGTTTAGATACTCGAGTCACAGGAGCTGGCTATATCTGTAATAACTGTTTGCTATATGAATGAAATTTAAGACCCTGGTTTTCAATAGTCTACATAAGTCACTAAATGCATGTGCAAGTGGATCACTGGAGATTATGCTAATATGTTATAAATTAGCAGGAGCTGCACAATTTACAAAATTATCACATATTTCTACCCCAAACGTATGCGCGTATGTGCTGGTATGTAACACAGATATGCATATATTTTCACTCCCTGTTTTATAAAAGTATGCGCATATATTTTATGTGCGTAATAATAATCCCAAGTTATACGCGGAGGCAGGTATTTATAAACAATGTGCATAGTCCGCTTCGGAAAATACTTGTTTGTGCACAGACTTGAAATTACCACTTGGCCAACATCTCTACCAGTTCATCATAACACCCTCCCCTTTGATCCCAATTCTTAACCCAGACCTCCCACTCAAAAACTGCAGACAAAAGGCAAGTGCAATTAAGTCACTTCCGCAACTTAACAGCTATAAAAGCATTCGGAAATGTATGCACATATAGCTCTTACAAAATAGCAATTTTAATTTTGTTTTTATTTATTCCGCCATTTGTGGCTGATTCGCCACTTCAAGGTGGATTACATATGGAGTCTCTCAATATTGATAAGTACCCTAGCCAAGGTGGAAATAACACCAACCACAACAACCACTTTATATTCCCCTGAGCAAACAGTGGGAAGTTGAAAACTCAGAACAGATAACCCTTTCTCGCACCACTACATAGCCCAAAAAGGTTATCTGTTAGCCGGAAACTGTTAGAGATCTGAAGATACCTCAACAAAGCACGCTTGATATCCAAGCATCTTAATTCTCTAGCATGAGGCTCTGAAGCATCCAAATTTGAAAAAAGGATGGAATCTGAAATCCTCAAATAGGATTCTCTACCAGACAATGCTTGCAATTCTGAAAACTTTCGGGCAGAACAAATGGCCATAAAGACAACCACCTTCAAAGTGAGATCCTTCATAGTGGCTCTCTTAAGAGGTTCGAAAGGCCTGGCACACAAGTTCTTAAGGACTAAGTTAAGGTTCCAAGAAGGACACAACTTCTGAACTGGAGGATGCCAATGATTCCCCCCCCCCACCCCAAAAAAAACCACATAATATCTGGATGTGCCGCTAGAGTCTCTCCCTGTATTTTGCCTCAGAGGAAGCCCAATGCCGCCACCTGAACTCTGAGGGAGTTAAAAGACGTCCTCTTCACCAAGCCTTTCTGCAAAAAAAAAAAAAATCCAAATAAGAGCCACGGAGGCCCGCATAGGAGTCACTGCCTTCTCTGCACACGAGTTCTCAAAATATTTCCATATCCTCACATATGCCAAAGAGTTGGAGGTCTTTCTTGCTTACAAAAGGGTAGCAATACCTTACTCAGCATATCCTCTCTTCTTTAAGCGCTTCCTCACAACAGCCAAGCTGCGAGACAGAAGCAAGCTGCCTGATCGGAATAATGGGACCTTGGCGCAGAAGTTTCAGTGGATGGGCGATCCTCACCGGACCGACCACTGCTAAGTTTATCAGGGTTGCAAACCAAGGTCGCCTCAGCCACTCCGGCGCCACCAGGATTACCTCTCAATCCGCTGCAAGACTTTGCTCACCAGAGGCCACGGGGAAAACACTTACAGAAGAGTGCTGATTGGCCAAGGCAGAAGTAAGGCACCGACCCCTTCTTCTCCCCGCTCCCTTCTCTGACTGAAGAACTGTGGGGCCTTGGCATTTGGGAAGATCACCATGAGATTCATGTGTGGCCTGCCCTATCTTCGGATGATGAGATGCATTGCCTCCTCTGAAATTTCCAACTCTCTGAGATCCAACTGCTGATGGCTGAGGAAATCCGCTTGCACACTGATTTATCTGAGATTTTGGAAACATCAACTGAAGAAGTGGCCCAACCATCTACACTTGTAATTTCTTTCTTGTTGGACTCCCACAGAGATTGGTTCCTCAGAATGTATTTCAGAAATCAGCGGCAAATGTTTCTTGGAATGAATGTCCACTTATTCCCGCAGCAAAGGAGGAAGCAGTTTCTCAAATTAAGATTCAGAGTGTTACAGCTTGGTGCACTCTTCTTCCTCAAGTTTCCATGCAAGTGCATTGTCAAATTCAAAGATTTAACATGTACTTTTTTCCAGCCAGACCAGCTGTGTAAATTTGTTTAAGATAGATTACCTACTGTACCTGACACCAGCTCTATTCTAGAGTCTGTCCAACCTAAAAATGTGAATTCTGCTCTTTAGAAATAGTAACCATTTCATCCCTAGTGCTTTCACTAAACGGTGTTAGCTGTTTTTTATTTTATTTCCTTTGTTTAAAGACGTCTCTTGGGAAGGGTCTCCCCGCACAATTGAGGGCTATAGGAATTATGACATTGTGTATTTCTTTGTCTTATATGATTGCTGGATCATTTGATGTCATAATAATGTTTTCTTTTCAACTGTATACATTTGTATCATTGGAAAAACGCAATAAACAGAAAATAAAAAAAAAAAAAAAAAGAATTCCCTTCTGGGCTGTGCCTTAAGGTGGACCAGGTTAAGTATCTTAATCTGTCTTTTTTAAGGTAGTCCTGACACTGCTTTACAAGCAGTTTTTGTGTCATGTTTTCCTAAACTAAAAGGCTGTTAAGCTTTACCAAACGTGAAATCATGGCTGCAATGGACAAACATCGCACAGGCCAAAAACACAGACACTGTTCGGCTGTATCCCAGCGATGTCTAGCTAAAATAAAGCTTTTTCTGGTCCAGTTCTATTGGAATGTCAACAAAGCCAACTCTTGATCTGGAATTTGAAAAATTAAGGGTTTGATGAGGAGGCCAATTTTCCAAAGCTATTTTTCTGGGTAAGTACCGCTTTCTGAAAACTGCCTACCCTTTATCCGGCTGACAGTGCATGCACTGTGGAGCCCTGTGGGTGCTTTCACTTAGGATAAGGGGCGGCATTACCTAGAGACGTGTTTTCAGTGGAGTTAGGAAATAGCACACACACGCACACACGCATAGCATTTTCAAATGTATGTGTGCAGTTTCCCAGCCTGCTTTAGTCTGCAGATGCAAAAGCCCATGGGCCAGCTGTTCCTATAGGTAACTTTCAAAAGGGAAAGCATGAGCAGACTTTCCCTTTGAAAATGAATACAAAGTCCGTGGGTGCAAAGTACCTTTGCACCTGGGCGGGCTATTTTGAAAACTGCACCTGGTGTTTAGGGTTGAAGTCCGCTTGTATAAATAACTCGCAAACTTGATCCATAATTTTCAAAGCGGACTTGAACGTGCCAAGTCCGCTTTAAAAATGAGCGAGTACATGTGAAGCCTTGCACTGCATACGCACGCACATTTACGCCTGCATGGAAGCAGATGTAAATGTTCATGCATAGATTAATGCACATCCTTTTTATTTTAGAAAGTATGTGTTTAAATACGGTAGGTCTCCCGCCTTGACTCCGCCCCCAGGAACACTTCTTTCAAGTACACGTAACAGCATACATTAAATTGCTTCTGCACATACTTTTATGCATAGAGCCCCTAGAGAAATTTTCAAAAGGCCTATATACACGTGTAAATGTTTTTGAAAATTTACTTCACAATGAATTATATATTATAGCTTTCTCCCTCTCTTTTGAAAACTCACACTCAATCTCTTTCCCATCATTACAGATCTCTCCCTCTCTCTATGGAGCGGATTTTAAAAGCCCTGCTCGCGTAAATCCGCCTGGATTTACGCGAGCAGGGCCCTCGCGCGCCTATTTTGCATAGGCCGCCGGCGCGCGCAGAGCCCCGGGACGTGCGTAGGTCCCGGGGTTTTTTGAAGGGGGCGTGTCGGGGGCGGGGACGGATGATGCGGCATTTTGGGGCCGGGACCGGGGGCATGGTGCCGGCCCGGGGGCGTGGTCCAGGCCTCCGGACCAGCCCCCGGGTCGGATGACAGCGCGCCAGCAGTCTGCTGGCGCGCGTAGATGTACGTCTGCTCGCAGGCGTAAATCTAGGGACAAAGGTAAGGGGGGGTTTAGATAGGGCCGGGGGGGTGGGTTAGGTAGGGGAAGGGAGGGGATGGTGAGGGGAGGGCGAAAGAAAGTTCCCTCCGAGGCCGCTCCGATTTCGGAGCGGCCTCGGAGGGAACGGAGGCAGGCTGCGCGGCTCGGCGCACGCAGGCTGCCCAAAATCGTCAGCCTTGCGCACGCCGATCCAGGATTTTATAAGATACGCGCGGCTATGCGCGTATCTTATAAAATCCTGCGTACTTTTGTTTGTGCCTGCTGCGCGAACAAAAGTACGCAATCACGCTTTTTAAAAAAATCTACCCCTATATAAATGCACATATATGCATATGCATGTAAATGTATTTATTTATATACCCATAGGTGCCTGTGTAAATGTGTGCATGCACACAGATTAATCTGTGCATAGAGAAGCAATGCAAATATGTAAATACACAGACACACAACCACGTGGGTGCCTGTACAATTCCAGCTGTGAATGTCCAAATGTGTTTTGCGTGTGATGCACGAAAAGATGCATATGACATTAATTTGTAGGTGGCAGTGCTGGCCTTGGAGATAAACTGTTCTACCTACCCCTGTGATGCTACAGGAAGTCCAGCTTCATCTCTAGTCCTCATCATCTTCCTTCTCCAGCTGCTCCATAATATCATTCAAAACTACTGAGCTTTTCATCTTCTTCGGGGAGTCTGTCCCAGTCCAGACAACGCAGATGATGGAAGGAAAAGAAACAGGAACAAGAGAAAAAGACAAAAGAAAACACAGGCCATCACGTCAGTTTTACTGAAGTCTGCAGATGAGTTATGTTCATCTCTTCTACTTTTAATTTATATTTCTTCAGACCAAGAAACAGAGAAATCCAGATAAGACTAAAGAGAAGCACGTCCCCACAATCCTTTCCCTTCCACAAAGAAGGAATTTCCAACCTGTTAATGAGGAGAATTGTGAACCCGTTGTGGTAACAGGAAATGCCAATAATAAACAGATAGAATAATGACCCTCCCCCCCCCCCCAAGCACAAGGCCACAGTCCCATCTCACACCCAGCTCTGTAATCCAGGGACAGAATAACGACTTTCACAGCACAGGGCCGCAGTCCCATCTCACACCCAGCTCTGTAATCCAGGGACAGAATAACGACTTTCACAGCACAGGGACGCAGTCCCATCTCACACCCAGCTCTATAATCCAGGGACAGAATAACGACTCTCACAGAACAAGGCCACAGTCCCATCTCACACCCAGCTCAGTAATCCAGGGACAGAATAACGACTCTCACAGCACAGGCTGCAGTCCCATCTCACACCTAGCTCTGTAATCCAGGGACAGAATAACGACTCTCACAGCACAGGCTGCAGTCCCATCTCACACCCAGTTCTATAATCCAGGGACAGAATAATGACCCCATATAGCTCTGAATATTTCTTAGCTAGTGGACACTAGAAGAAAATCAGACAAACACATAATAAAATAATATTAACAGCGTGATTGACTTTTTGATGTGGGATGGGACAGATCTGCATGCATGGGAAAACAAGGCAGAGCATGGAAAATGTGAGAATGATAAATTGTGGGATTTCATTACTCTAAAATTAAAAACCATGAAAAGCAAACTTCAAAACTGCCAGTTTTTGAATTGAGAGAGGAGGCGGCAGAACTGCGTTTGTTTCAATAATTGTTGTCTTTCTCACAGTCTTGCAACATTCGCTCGTTTATCAATGGGACACGGCTGGCTTGCAAAAGGAACTGGTGTGCCTTTTTATTTCGTTGTATTCCAGTTGTTTTTAAGCGTTTTCTCAGCACAGCAAGTGGTACTATACTGTGTGTCTGAAAACCCATGGATGCGTCCAATGCCAGATGCATCTGAAGTTGCATTTAACAAACATCTGGTCCCTCTTTGTCTGCTGATGTGGTGATAACCCACCTGCCCGCCATGGGCAGCACAGCTGGAAAGAAGGTAGTGATGCTGTGTGGCTGCACATCCAAAGCAGAAAAGGTCATGGACAGCCCTAGTTCGTAATAAAGCTGAAGGTAACTAAATGATACTCCTAATGTAAGCCTCTAGTCCTCTTCCATGCCAAACACAGTGTACTCTTCCTGGACTGAGAGGGTCTGGAAACACAGGAAGCCTTTAAACAGCATGCAACTGCTTTACAAAGTTCGACCTGGCTGTTCCCTCTCACTGATGACAGAGTCATAAGATCTTTGGATGTCCTATGCAAGAGTTGCTGAGTGCTTGATTTAGGTCAATGGTCCTCAGCCTAGGGAGTGTATTTTTCAATAGTGTGGCTAACTCAGCACATGCACTCATAAGCAGGAGCACCTAAAGTTACGTCTGTATATTATAAACTGTGCAGCAGAACCACACAGTTTATAAAATACCACATTATACTCCTGCTCTTTTGTGCGGGTGGCTGAGAGGTGCACTTGTGGAAACGTCATGCAGGGGGCGCTATTCTCCTCCCTGACCCCCCAAACATGCCTCCGGGCACCGCTCCTCACAGTATGGCTAGAAGGACATGTGCTATGGGAGACCGCAAGGGAAGGAATTTTTTTTGAAAAGCCATTTTAGCCAGGCTAATTGTTTTGAAAAGTGTCCTAACAATGGCAGAACAGGCTGTGAGCAAAGCTATCAAAAATCTTCACACACACACCAAGAATTAAATAAAACTGAAATTTAGAAAAAAGAGTACAGATGATATTTATCCTGCTGACTGAAATATTCCAAATGCTTTTTGGTTGCACTGCTGCTTTGCCAGGGCCGGGGATGGTGCCCATTGCTCTTTGCCCGCTTGGTTTCAGTGGCACAGCATAAGGTTGATAGTCCTTTATGTTTGCTTCTGTCTGAAAAGAGGGAAGTGGGGGAGATTTCCGAGGACCAAGGCATGGCAGGGGCGGCAGTGCTAATCCTGCAGGACTCCACTACCTGCGTGTGGCTGCAAAAAAAAAAAAAAAAAAGGCAGCAGATCACGAGCCAGGAAATCAGGAGCACACGCGGGTTAAAATCCTGACTCTGCCGCCTCCCCTCTTCTGCATCAGCAAGCAGGGCGCCGAGAGCCAGGGATCAGGGGGCTCTGCGAGTTCGGCATCAGCGGGCAGGGGACGGTGACGCCAGGAACCACAGGCTCAGCCGCCCTCACCCTCTCCGTGTGCCACCTTGCACCAATCAGTTTTGCCCGACGATGGCAAAGTAAATGGCGGCACATTTCTAGGACCGCCTTTGTCTCCGCCTTCCCTTTAAGAAGGCCTCGCGCAGCGTGCCTGGCTTTTCCATCCCGGACGTGGCCGCCTGCGCGCTCCTCAGGTGCTGTGACTGTGGGGGATGCCAGCACTACTTGCTGAAGAAGAATTGTTAGATCAAAATAAAAAAAAACACAGCCAGACTTTGGCAGCAGAGATGTTCCTAAGTCAGAACAAATTTCAGCTTGAAAGCATTTATTGACTGTGCAGCCTGAATACATTTTCTTCATAATTTGGGTCTCCGGTCAGCCTACTGCGGCCTAGTGTTGTTTTTAACTCTCCTTTCAAATCTGTGCTCATGGACTGCCAGAGACACAGTCAGATGCAGCACATGGGACGGGACAACCAATGCTGTGTCCTGATGATCTCTTTGAAGTGGCTTTGCAAACTAACAGCTTACCTGTAAGGTCTGTGCCACAAGCTGAAGCAGCTATTCTGGGTCTACCCAGATTGGGAGCTCAGCAACCAGCATACAAGGGCACGTCCCTAGTTTCCAGGTGCAATCCATGCTCACTGCAGGGTACAGTCAGGCCTGTTTAATGCCTGCTTGCTGGCTCTAACCAAGTCGGGCTCCTTCTCACTTTTCCTTCATCTAAAATTTGCCTTTTATCATCTCCAATTAGCAGAGTTTTCTCTTTTGCTTTCCTTTCCAGTGCCATTCATGTTCCTTTTTTTTTTCTCTCTCTCCATATCCCCACATTCAATTTGTCTTCCTTTCCTGTTCTCGTTGTACTCCTCCCCCTTCCTGCTTTTAATTTTTTCTTCGATCCCCTATTTCTCTTTTTATACATACTTCTCTGGGCATGGGCAGCATGCCCGGGTCACTCAAATACCCTCACTGGTCAGGAAGGAAGTCTCTCCCCTGAGACTTCCTCTCAGCGTTGCTCCTGGGAAGGTCAATAATGAGCGTCCCCGTGGAGTCTGCAGTCATGCGGCTGCACTGTACTCGCCGGTCTGCAAGTTCACTTTCACAGGGAAACTTTGCATGGCGTATCCCTTTGAGAATCCTGCCAGCGCGCACAACATGGGTAACAAAGCACCCACACTGAAGAAGGCACAAAGCACGCACCGGAAAGTGGGTGCGGAGATTGAAACATGAAATCTCCTCCTGTCCCTTCTTTTCCCACGACCTCACCTTTTTCCTTTTTTGATGAGGGTAGAAGCGGGCATGCTGTGAACGGCGCACAGGAGATGGTGTAGTTATTGGACCTTGTTGTGACACAGGTAAACATGGGTTTACCCACGTAAAAGCATCTGGTTTTTGGCCTCTCAGTTGGCAGCCGTCCTTCCCCGGGATCTAGTGCATCACATTCACAGCACACTCAACCCCAGATGACCCTAACAAGACAGGACACCAATACTGCACTCTCCTGTGACGCAGTGCTGTGGCCTAAATCACAGGGCTGGCCCACTGTTTCAATTTTCACTATATTTTTTGAGGCACGAATCCCTCGACTAGTGTCTAAAACTGAGTCACAATACCTTTCCACTCTCTTGGCTCAGGACAGGAGAAAGAGGGTCGAGGCGGGAGAGGCCATGGAAACACCCAGAATTCTAAGCGCCATCCATTAATATTTGCACGTTTATAGCTAGGATACCTATATTTCCTCCCAAGGGCGCCAAGAAAGATGATGACTTATAAAATCGTCGGCTTTACTTCTCGGCTCCGCTTGCTTTGAAACTCCCCAGGATGCAGCCCCCTCCTCAAATCACCGCTGTCCTCCCATCTGCAGAAATGTGCCAGTCTGTGGAAAATGTCACTTCCCTCAGTTAACACCTTGATCAATGGGAGAATAGGAAGAAGGGCCCCTGCAGCTGTTGTCCTGAGTCCCTCCCCCCCCACAGCAGGGGACCGGCTAGCCCCGCTGGTGACGACCGAGTGAAATGTTTTGTGCAGAGCAGAGAACACAAGTCGATAGTAATTTCGCAGCATTGGCAGTAGGTACTTTCGATGCACGGACTTCAGCTCCCAGGAGAGGCGTGTGTGTGTGTGTGTGTGTGTGTGAAGAGGAGAGAGGCTGGCATAGGCAAAGGAGATGGGGGTGGAGCGGGGAGCCTGGCTGAAACAAATGGAAATATAATTTCCAAAATAAATCTGGCTTGCAAAAAAAAAAAAAAAAAATCAAGGAAAGAAGAGCTGTAAGGAAGGTGATTACAAAAAAAAGCTAACAGGAGGCAGGAATCAGATAACCTACAGTTACTAAACCCATGCCTTGTAACCATTGCCAGTAACACTAATAATACACAATATGAACGGGCAGAAGCTTGGGAGGAGAGTGTTCTGTCGTCCGCCCAAGTTAAAATCTCTTCTCCTAGCTCTATAATATGGGCCAGGTACATCAGATGAGGGCGGTCACGGTTGTCTCCATTCCTTGCCCCCCTCCTAGTCGCACAGCACTGGACCAGCAATGGGACCATGGAGAAGGCCAAGGGAGGAGGAGCGGGTACTGGGTCACTTACCCACACGCTGATTCCACCTCTGATACTCTCCTGAAGAGCCAGGTGCAAGAGGTTTGAATGGGGGGAGGGGGAGGCCACTCATTGCAGGACACCCACAGGATAACATACAATGAATGGGGGATCCCAAAGCCGTTTTCCTTTCCATAGAAAGCCTTTAAAATACGCCGCCTTCTTTTGTTGTTCTTGCATTAGTGTTGAAGGAATGTTTTGGATTTACAGCCAATGAAACAATCCAGAGCAGCAGTGAAACAATCCAGAGCAGCCAATGAAACAATCCAGAGCAGCAGTGCGACTTTTCCCCATTGCTTCACTACAAAGAGGGGCGAAACCGTGTCCCGGCAGCACCACCATTATGCGTGGGACGAAGGTAGCGCAGTCTCCGAGGCCAGTCAGTTTTTTGGTCTCTTTGCTGCATCTCCCAGCTGTGACGGCATGATGTAAGCCCCCTGGGTACTGCAAAATTAAGCCGAGGCTACTAACTCAATACATTTTAGCTCTCAGAAAACAACTTATTAGCCAGGGATGGATTAATTTTTTTCCCCTCAAATCACTGAAACTCTCCAGCCCAATCAGATCTACACAAAGGGTTTCTGCCGTGGGTGGCAGGACCTGGCTGTATTTAACAGTAGCTGGCTCAGCTGATAGCCTAGTAAGTTGGTGGCAACCCCTCTGTCCTCTCCTCATAGTTGCAAAATCTGTGAGAGGTGAAGAGAGGCTAAAATCCCATCCTTTGTGCTAAGACAGTGCTCCCCAACCCTTTTCCCCGAGGCTCATCTATCCAGTCAGGTTTCTACGACTGCCACAAAGAATGTGCATGAGAGAGAGATTTGCATTCACTGCATTTCAGGGAAGCTTGACCGTACCCTGCTCCGCATCATCTGAGTAAAGTCAAATTTCCTTGAAACAGAGGGATCATTCCCGACACGATGCCGTATCGGCTGAGGATGAATCACATTTGGAGACCATCAACATTTATTTTCACAAGTTTGAGATCAGCAGTTTTACACAATTGAGGCTGGGAATTTATTATTTCAACAAGGACATATCGTTGTGTGTGTGTGTGTGTGTATATATATATATCTTGTCTGTGTGATTTTTATATAATTACACAGACCAGATAATTTATGTTGATGGACAGGTGCAATGTGACTGCATTTTGATGTACCAGTGATAGTCTACCTAACATTTATTGGTAGGACCAAAAATTGATTTATATTAAAGCATTTCATAAATAAGGTGGATCTTTTGTAATTTGCAAATGCTTTATGGGGTTTGGTGGAGGGTTAAGCCTTCCATGGGATGGTGACTAATGCTTGGAACGGTCTATCAGCAGGGCTGTGGTGCAATTTAAAAATGCTTGGGACAGACATAGATAAACATTTTGATTTATGGAGAAAAGTGGTACATAAAAACTAATTAAACTAAAGAGCAAGGTGGTGAAGGGCTAACGGAGTAACAGCTAGAAGAAATGATTGTGACAGCTGTGTAGGGTGGTGATTGGAGCAGGACTGAGGGATGCAGTGGAGGGAAATGGGGGGAGAGGGAGGAAGCTGGAGTTCATTTGGGCAATGGGAAAGCGTGTTCTCATCTACTACTCAAATTGGTAGATAAGCAGAGTGAGTAAGTCTCAAACATTAGGGCTGAATGCATGGGCCAACTGTTCTTTATCTGCCACCATTTACTATGGGCTCAATGGGGAAATGGTTTTGGTTGTGCCGGAGAGTTTAAAGTTTGCAGGATAAGTTTATCTGTCTAACTAGGACTTTATACAGCTATAGTCAGTGGTGGGCCTAATCCCACCGTTCATTGCAATGCTAAATAATGACCTCTATGTTACAATGCAGCAAAAGAGGGTTCAGTTAGGAGAAGAGTGAAAGAATGAGAATCTTATCAAGGACAGAAGGGGGTAAATAGAATTAAACCCAGTTTATCGCGACTGATCCTGTTGCATTCATTTCTAGAAATCTGAGAAATATAAAGCACCTCTATAATAAATATATTTTCCAGATATAGGACATTCTCTAATCTTTTTGAGGCAGCAGGTTCTGTGCTTGTAATACAAGCTTAGAAACCTCGCTTCTAGGTGTGATGTTAACATGATGTAACTGTGAATCATGTTCTTTTTTTTTTTGGACTTATCAGACTGTATAATAGACAAACTAACTTAGCTGTATTGCCATTAATACAACTGGAGGGACTCTTAGTGTTTGGGTAATTGCCAGGTTCTTGTGGCCTGGTTTGGCCTCTGTTGGAAACAGGATGCTGGGCTTCATGGACCCTTGGCCTGACCCAGCATGGCAATTTCTTATGTTCTTATGTTTATTTATATTTCTTAATCACTTACTACCATTGAGACCTTAGCGATTTACAAATATATATCCAATTAAAAATAAAATCCTCAATATAAAAACCCAACCCTATCAGTAAACACATTTCTTAATACTTCTGGCTCTCATCCACACCACATCATAAAATTACAGAATAAAGTCCTCTACTCTGACCTTAAAGCCTAGAACATATTAAGGTCAAGCTGTTGAAACTGCCATGCTTTCACAGCTTAACGAAAAGCCAGTTACTCTGAAGCCAAATCTTACTCAGAAGAGTATTCTACAACAGAAAAGGCTTGTCCCCCCCTTGTACACTGCAGCCGAGCCACATGCTTAGAAGGGAGAATTAATAAATTCTCCTGTCAAGTGTGCAGACTTCTAGGAGGTACAGTATAGACAAAGATAATCTGTCCTGAAGAGAACACCGGCCCTTCTCCTGCATCATTCTGAACAGCGGCATTAGACTTCCCTGTAATACACTGGAAAAAGATACAAAAATTGCAGGAAACAAACACTGGATCCAGATATTTTCTTGCACAACATCATCAGTAATGATAATAGTTAGTATTTATATCCTAATGTTGAAATCACTTGAAATGCATGCAAGCTTTTGGGGTGGAAGTCAAGCCAGCTAGTTCAGATCAGCATACCCAGTACTGTACAAAATCATTCATGTGGACCTTGTCCCTTCTGCTGTGCTTACGGTCTGAGTTCTGAGCACAGAGAGGTTAAGTAACTCGCTGGACGACACCCAGAGCTCTGGGCTCATCTCTAGGGAAGTGGCCTAGCGGCAGCACTGGACTATGATGCAGGAGAAAGTCCTGGGACACGAGTGGAAGTCTCCAAGCGACTTTGGACCCATCACTTTCTCTGTTTCCAGGGCCCAGCTGAAAACAAGGCATTTTACATAATCTGGGTTTGACAATCAACAAATGAAATTATTTAATACCAGCAAAAGCAAGGGCATGACAACTTCTGGGCAGCTGAATCTCCTACCATATTACTGTATTCACCCAGTAAAGATGGGCGCATGGAAAGAAACCGACAGATTGAAGATCTCTAGTTAGAAAGGAGTGAAAGGAAAGGCGGAGATCAGCTGGGGGTCTGTGGCAGTGCGCCAGGAAGTAAATTGAGCAGACTGGATGGGCCTAACGGTCCTTAATCTGCTTCAAATTCCAAGTTTCCATATTTCTAAGGTTACAAAGTGGCAGAGAGGGAAAGCAAGCTCCAGAGTTGTTATTTGAGGTTGGATGCTCAGTTTAATTGGTTCCCATTCTTCAGCTGTATCCACCAGACAAATACCTCGCATATCAAGCCCCGGCTAAAAGCATGGAAGCCTGTGCTCGTTCCAGACAAGTTCCTTAAGCATTTTCCTTGCGACTCAGGAGGTGAAATGTAATCTCATCAGGCAAGAGTGGGTTCAGGTGGCATCTGGATGGCAGTCTGTGCTTGGCATGCATAACCCCATTTGGAACACTTGCGTGCCGTCTGCGCTGAAAAGCGCGTTCATCATCTTCAAAATCAGAGCCCCTTTCTCTGTCAGAGGGTGCTCAATTGGGCCCTCCCCCTCTCCCCATGCCCTCGAAAGATACGAACTAAATCTGACGTAGGACTGACAGACTGTGAAAGAGAGAAGGAAGGATACTTGAAGAAAGTTGCCTTTGCTGAGACTTGAGGGATACTAATTTAATGCCCTGTGCGCCTCAGGAGCCGATAGCTGACTCTCCAGAGGTTTTCATTGTGCTTCTTAAAACTTGAGAACTCTTAGAAACAGCACAAGAATAAAATTAAGCTAATACGTATATTTTAAAGACAACGTTTCCACACGGTTCTGAATGACAGCGGAAGGATGGCAGGAGGGAGACAGATGACAAGGTTAAACCAAAGAGGATGGGTTTTCCTGCTAGCTCAGCCAGAATAGTGACAACTTTAGCCTAATGGTAAAGTCTCTGGATTGAAGCCAGAGAGCTGCAAGATCCGATTCCGTAAACACTGGTTGGGCAAGTAGATTGCAGCACGCATGTGGAAGGCATGCGTGCAGTGCTGCGGCAAGCACAGAACCCTTCAAGGTCACTGCAGCCCTAGCCAAGGCAGAAATCACCTGCCACACTCATGCACGAACGGCCGGCGGGATACTGTACACGTGCACTGTCGCTTGTGACACGCTTTCCAATAAAGAAGTCGTGTAAGGTGTGGTTTACAGTATTTAATACTGAAGAACTTAAAAAGTAATATTCATTTTAGGACCATAAGTACTAATAATATGAAGTTATTAACACTGTGACATCAAGAAAGATGCATAGCTCTAAAACCATACAGGCCAGATACCAAGGTAAAGAGATGGGCATGAAACTGAAATTGGTGTCAGCTCTACTGACTTTAGAGGACTCTAAGCGCTGTCCTAAGCTCTGAAGGGGGCTGGGGAAGGAGCTGACAGGGCAAGCAGGAGTATGATTTGAGCTCGGCTTGCAATTACCATTGCTTCAGTTGCAAAACTGGAACTGCTTATCTCAGGTTTTTCATGGACAAAGAGCTGGGGGGGTGGCTATAGTAACCTGGAGGGGGCCATTGATCTCTAGACGGAACCCAGGATAACTTCTTGTACAAATGTTTGCCAGCGAGAGCATTTCCACCTATCAATGAAAGTCAATAAGCCACAAAAAGAGCATGTCTGCAGAGACATCTTTTTCTGCTGGTGTCTCTCGGCCTTTTCCTACACACGCTTTAACAGGTACATGCCTGGTCAGCTGCCTGGGATCATACACATGAAATCTACTACAATATTCGGGATTTTAGGTTGCATTTCTAGCACACACATTTATACAGTGATTGCCTCACTATTGCCTAATTATAATGATTCCTCTTTTTGAGGGTAATTTTCAGCTGAAGTCCACGAGTACAAAGTACCTGAGGACTTTAACCCTGAATTTTCAAAGCAGATTTATGCGCATTAGTCCACTTTCAAAATGTGCAGGTATCCCCACTACATGCGCGCGCACACACACACACACGTGCCAGGAAGTTACACCCGCTCCTGAGCAAGGGTAACTGTTTGTGTGTACGTTCACACACCAACATTTGAAAATCAAACACGTGCACATAAATGCCTTCCCCGCCCCCTGGAACGCCTACCACAGGAGCAGGGAAAAGCGTGCACTTAATCAAGTTACATGTGCACTCTTCCCCGGATACGTTTCAAAAGCAGGCTAATGTGCACTGCGCGGAAACCCATTCGAAAATGACCGCCTCTATGTACTTCAGAGGTCTGAAGGGTCGAGATGATCCTATGGGGATTGGAACTCATCCAACCACAGACCTAACACTGATGTCTGCAAAATGTTCCTTCTGGCTGAAAAATAAAATTGGCAACCAACTGGGAAAAGCTGCCACACCCATACCCACGCCCTGGCTCCACGCTCATTATTTAGTTCAGGCTGGTTGAACCTCAGTGCTTTTACCATGGAAATGCTCTGCTGTTTTTCTCCGTAGAGCCTCCACCGTTTCCTCCGAGTCAGCCCATTCCAGGACCAGTCTCCTCCCATACAAATGTGTGCTGTGACAGAGGGCACTGAACGCTTTCTGCAGGACAGAGGAGAAAAATAAAACAAAAACCTGTTTTACAGAACACTGTGTGTATCCCGACTGGCTGCAGAGACCCCAACTGGAGTAGTAAGACTTGGACTTTTTACAGTTATTTATTAGCAAATTAAGTATTCCAGGTGTGTGCTTTCACGAACCTACACATGACCCCCGTCTGAGTCCCTCTGAGATTTACTAGCACTTGCCTGGTTTATTTATTTGAGTGTTTTAAATACCGTCATTCCATGTAAGAATCACTAGATCACAAGGGTGCACAGATTTGATACTCGCAGCCGGTGAGTTATGGAGGCAGGCACACACACACACCGGAGATAAACAGGGAAAAGAGGGACAAAGAGGATGTGAGCAAGTAAGGAAAGATGGATCCATCCAGTCTGACCTGCTCACTTCTCTGGTCCCCTCCCAACACTGTCCTGACACTTTGAGCTTCCTCTGGTGTGCAGCACAACTGCTTCATGATTTCAGGAAGCAAAGGAGGACTGAAAAGACCAATTGCCTCACTGTTTCACATAGCAACACAATATAAAGACCACAAAGGCCCATCCCCAGCAGTGATTTTATGCACATTTATCCACCTGCAACTTAAACCCCAATCCTTTAAGGCTGCAGCTGCCGTTCAGTGCAGGTTTCCCTACGTCTTCCAGGAAGCACAAAGCAGCCCGTGCCACTGCTGCCCTGGGCTGCAACGGTGGCTCAGTCTTCAGCATTTATGGTGGAAAGGCCACACGAGGAAGAGTGACTGATAACAAGAAACATAACTCAGGAATGGGTGAAAAAGCAAAACTGGGCAATGTGAAAATCAAGAAGCCCTAGGGGTGTGCATAGATATTTTCCTTTGCTTTGCTTTTGTTTTATTATTTTCATTTCAACTGTTTCTTTTTTTTTCCTTTTTTATTTCAAACTTTAAAACACACAAAAAGAAAGGAAAAAAATGAAGTAAAAGTGAAATAAAAACCAAAAACCGTCAGGCTCCGTTGGAGGGTAAAACAAAATTGAAAAATGACTGGCCAATCACAATCCATGCTTTGTCAAAGTATCTTCAATGAGCCCATGTGCTCTTTTTAATGCATTTCTTCTTAGATTTAATTATAATCATACAACATTCTATTTAAAAGACATCAATGCCCCAGGTAACACAAGTAGATCTCCTATTTAATCTCATCAAGTCACTTCTGCACAGCCCTCAAGAGTAAGCAAAATATGAAAATTAACCCACTTCTTGGAGCAAACATATTAAAAAAGGAGACATTACTACTTACCTGATAATTTCCTTTCCTCCAAGAAGGCAGGCCAATCCACACCAGTGGGTTATGCACTCCTACCAGCAGATGGAGTAAAGTTGACTCCCTGATGTCACTGACATATAGCCCTGCTTCGACATCAGCCCACCAGTATCTCTAGAAAAGCCAAACTGTGAACAAACTGATTACACTTGAACATGACTATTAATAGTCAACCACTCATGCTCCCAACCAACTGGGAAACACTGAGCTCAGCAAAAAAGGTTCACATCGACTAATCTTAGGGGCTGGTTATTTTACTTACCAGTCTTCAAACGAATGAACAAAAGTAACACTCTTCATCGTCCGCCTATAAAGGACAAACTAAAAGGAAGTAGGCATTCCAGGGGGGTTGTGGATTGGCCTGCCTTCCTTAGAGGAAAGGAAATTATCAGGTAAGCAGTAATTTCTCCTTCCTCTAAGCTCAGGCAGGCCAATCCCCACCAGTGGGATGTACCAGAGCTACTCCTGAAAAGGGTGGGAGGCTGCCCGAGGTCCCTTCAACACTGCACACATGAAAGCCGTATCCTCCTGAGCCCTAACGCCCAAGCAGTCATGTTTGGAGAAAGTGAGTAAGGAGGACCACATCACTGCCTGGCAAATCTCGAAGGGAGATAGCAACTGACGTTCCGCCCACGAAACCTCCTGAGCTCTAGTGGAATACGCTCTGACCCATCTAGGTAATGGGGCATCTGCATCCATATACGTGACCCATGATGATTTCTTTTACCCAACGGGCTATAGTCACCTGTGTCACTGGCTCTCCTTGTTTACCTCCACCATGGAGCACAAACAGTCGATCAGACTTCCTGAAAGAGCGAGTCATCTTCAAGCACCGCACCAGATGCTGCTTGGCATTCAAGGCATGCAACAGACGATAATCATTCTGATCTCTATCCCTTATCCATCGTGGGCAGGGAAACAGTGATTCAAATGAAACTCCAAAATCACTTTTTGGCAAAAAGGAAGCTATAGTCCTAAGCTGTACTGCCCCTGGAGAAAGAGCTTGCAGCTCGGATCCCACTGTGCCGAAAAGTGGGAGACCCGAGCACACGATCCCTTCTTAGTAGGTTGCTTCACTTCTGCTGGGCACCCCTGCAGAAACACCTGGAAAAATTCCACCCAGGAGAAGGAGGATGGATCTATACCGGGGCCCATAGGCTGAAACCTGGCACTCTCTAACCCCTCTCTTGGAGATGCCTCTGCCATCTGGAACAAGGGGAACTATCTACTGTGTCACCTCCCACTCCACTCCCCTCTGGAGCCACCACAGGCCGAGAGGATGTTCCAACATTGGCAAAATCTGTAGTAGCTGAATTGCCTTGAGCATCTAAACACATCTGATACAAGTGTAGAGAGAGAGTGATGGCTGGATTGCCCTTATATGACAAGTCATATAAGGGCAATCAGTTTATTATTGCTTTCAGTCCCTTTCCCTGTATTTCTACCTTTACTTCTCTCTCCCATCCCCTTCTTTTCCCTCTTTCTTGCCTGCCCCATCTCCCCTCCCCTCGTTCATTGTAATTTTCCTCCTTTTTCAGTTCATTGTAAACCAGCATGATGTGTTTTTTACGAATGTCGGTAAAGAAAAGTTCATAAATAAATAAAATAAATAAATAAATAAGTCTCATAGATAGGAAGGTGTTTAGACTTTTTTTTTTTTTTATCCTCGGCACCATAGTTTTCTTGCCCTTGGCAGCAGACGGCCTCTTGCACACACCCCAACAGGGCCTGGGCGTACCCGTGAAAATACATGTTCAAATCTAGGTCGCAGCTTTACGTGCACAAGTACCCACTCACGTGTGCGCTCACATCAGGACACTGTCACGTGGAAAGAATGCGTGCATATGCCTAAGTGTGTGGGAAAGAAACGCCGCCGCAGTCTATCATGCGGCTGACTGAACCAAGCCTGAGAAGCAGGGCCTAGCCGAAAGCTGCTCAACCCGCCGAGCCTGAGCTGCCTCTACTCTACACTAACTCCCCAGAGAAGTGAGAGGCAAAGGGGATAAGAGACGCAGAGGAAAAGCACAGAGGGAAGGAAGACCCAGTGAGGGAAAAAAGAGGGACCTAAAACTTCCCCTACTCTCTCTCTTTTTTTTTTTTTAAACCTAAGCTCAGCCCTCCCTTGCTGAGAGCACCGGGGGAAAGGGCACAAGCTTTCATCACCGTAAAACCCCTCATCCTCTTTTCCACTTATTTATTTATTTTTAAGCCTACACCTGGTCGACGTCTAAGACTTAAAGCGCTCATTTGAGGGAGGGACAAATGGGTGTCACCTCAGGAGCTCAAGTGGTGCATCTGAATCTTCTCCTAGTCTTCTATCATATATATATCTATATATATATTTTTTTTTTACCACAAGCAATCCCCATAAGGGAGATGCATGTCCACAATTTGCTGGAGACGGAGAATATTGGCAGGCTGATGTTGGGGCAGGGCTACATGTCAGTGATGACTTCGAGTCAGCTTTACTCTGTCTCCATCTGCTGCATTACATTTACATTTTACATTTATTAAGATTTCTTAATCGTTTAACAATGCAATATGTCTAAACGATATAAAATACAGTAATAAAATATTAGTAAAATATTAATAACATCAACCGAGGTGATGTTATTTACGGGCCGCGGTATATAAAAAAATCACGAAATAAATAAATAAACAAATAAATAAAAAACATATCTTCATTAAAATACAAAAACACTAAATAGATAAAAACAAAAAATCAACAATATGAAGACTTAAACAGAAAAGTTTTTAAAAGACCTCTAAAAGATTTTAAGGACTCACACAGATGCAGCTCAATTGAAAGAGTTCCAGAGAGCCGGGCCAGCAACTGAAAATGGGCATTCCCAAGTGATATGGAGATGCGCAGCCTTTAGAGATGTAATGTCCGGAAAGCTTTGTGAAGAATGTAAACTTCTGGATGGCTGTTGTATTTTCAAAGTAGCATTTAATCAAGGACAAGAGTGGATATTAATGAGTTTGAAAATGGTCATGCAAATTTTGTATTTGATCCAGTCACTGACTGAGAGCCAATGTAGATCAATAAGAATGGGAATGATGTGATCATTTCGTCTTAGACCAGCAATAAAGTGAGCAGCAGAATTAATAAGTAGTGGAGTAAGGAATTAAGGAAGACCTAAAAAAAAAAGACAGTTGCAATAATCAATAATTGGGAAAACAGTGGCTTGGATTACAGTGTGAAATTCAGATAAATGGAATAGCTTCCTAAGACCAGTAAGGACACATAATTTCAAGAAGCCTTGTTTAACAAGTGATTTCATGATGAGGATGAAAAGTTAAAGTGGAGTCAAGCAAGACTCCTGAACTTTTAACATGATCTTCAACTGGAAAATAGTTATTATCTAAATGAATGATCTTATCAGAGCTAGTAGTATATGGACTATGAATAGTGAGAAATTCTGTTTTAAATAAGTTTAAAGAAAATTTGTTATGATGTAGTCAGGATTTAACAGTAGAGAAACAAATGCATAATCCACTGGTGTGGACTGGCCTGCCTGAGTGCAGAGGAATATTCATTTATTCATTGGAAACATCCCAAACCTGTTTGTGGCCTTGGAGGACTGAAGTTGAGAACCCCTGGACTATAACCAGGGCCGGCGGAAGCACTAAGCGAGCTAGGCCTGGGCCTAGGGTGCTGACCATTAGGGGGTACCGCCGCCGCTCACGAGTCAATGAGGCACGGTGAGGTGACCTCTCTTCAGGCGGCAGACTTTTGAAGCAGAAAAAAGTACCCCTTCAATATTCTGCCCAGCCCTCACCTTGCCTTTCCCACCTATTGCACCACCCATCCGACCCCAAGACTCACAAAAACCCCTGGTGGTCCAGCGGGGGGCCCTGGAGCGATCTGCTGCTCCTGGGCCATCCGCTGCCACTAACCAAAATGGTGCAGAAGCCTTTAGCCCCCACCAATGGCGATATCACAGGGGCAATATCACCTCCCTTTGTCTGCTGGCCTTTCCTCTCCCTATGCAGCCATGCATCTTTCTGGCTTTTACCGTCACTTTATCTATCTTAAGATATTCAGATACAATTACCCCTAGGTCCTGCTCTTCCTTTGTGCTTAGAAGAATTTCACCTCCAATACTGTACCTTTCTCCCTTGGATTTTTCCATCTTAAATGCATTATTTTGCTTTTCTTTTTTTTTTTTTAGCATTAAATCTTAGCTGCCAGACTTTAGACCATTCCTCGAACTTCACTAGATCCTTCCTCATGTTCTCCACACCTTCCTGTCTGTCTGTCCATCCTGTTGCAGATTTTGTATCATCAGCAACAAGATAAACCTTTACTGACAATCCTTCCATTACGTTGTTCACAAACATGTTGAAAAGAAGCGGCCCAAGGACTGATCCCTGAGGCTCACCACTAGTAACAACCCTCTCATCAGGGAAACCTTTATTTACCCCAACCCTTTGTCGCCTATCACTCAGCCAGTTTCTAACATATTTATTTATTTATTCGTTTTTTTATACCGACAATCGTAGAAATCATCACATCTGTGTACAACTTATTAACAAATGCAAATTAAAAACATATGAATTTCAAAATATAAATCATAGGCATGAAATACATAAAATACTTAATAAAACATATGCCTCCAAAAGCCACAATTCTGTGCATTTCACCCTGTGAAGTGGTCATTTTTTCCGATATTTTGGTGAATCTTTTAACTTAAAAACAGGAAAACTTGCTATTACGTTGTTTCTACAAATCTAAGAAAGCCTGAATGAAACTGAAGTGGCTTGACTGTTTGTGATCTAATCTAAGACGGAGAGGATAAGGCTCTCTTTCTGAAAGATTCTCTGTTAAAGCATAGTGAAACCTCAGTAAAATCCACCAGAGTGGAGGGTACTGCATCGGTGATATCTACAGACGAGACAATGGCCAAACGATGGCACCAAGATCTGAGATTGCCTCCTTAGTACCCAAACACAAGTACTTTTACAGCAGACCAAGAGAGAAAGGAGAAAGGGAATTAGAAACCTTCAGAAATGGAATGAGTTGAGTGGGGGTGGGAGGGGGAAGAGAGGAGGGAGAGGGAGGATAGGGTAGATATTCCTCCCCCTCTCTAACGAATGCTGCTAGAAGTGAGAAATTAAAAAGTATAAATTAGCAGAGGAGACCCTGCAATTAGAGCTGCAGTTGTTTACCACGCTTGGAATCGCTCTGCATGCCAATGTAAACAGCCGCCACATTCTCCCTGCTGTTGGCTCCCTGCGTGTTTATTTAAGCCGACACATTGCTTTGCTAATTGGATAACATTCCTTGTGAAAATAGATCTTTAAGAGAGAAAGAAAGAAAAAAGGGAAAAAATAAACAGCTGCAATAGTACTCGCGCACAAAGAACCGTCGCATGTAGAAATCACGTAGTCGCAGACGATTCCTCTGTAAGGATCAGCTGTACCAGCACATTTCCACCCTATGTTCATTTTTTTTTTACTGCATTCTTTGGAGTCCAACACGTATGTCTTTGCCTGAGGTTGGGTGCGAGAAAGAAGGAAAGTTGGGTCCTCGGTGGCACGCTATGCAACGTGTGTATCCAGGAGGGAGCGAATGCATGAGGCAGGAAGAAAGGCAGTGAGAAAAGGTTAGGCTACAGGAGCCAAGCCAGAGGAATGTGGTCCCCCCCAGACTATGGGGCCTATGTACCAAACGTTTTCTCAGATTTTGTGTTTATAGAAAAAAATGCTTTGAGGTCCCATAGCCAAAGCCTTGCTAGCTGGATAAGTTAAGCTGGATAAACTTCTCGGGTTAACTCAGCCGGGATATTCAGCAGTGCAGCTGCGCACACCCGCCTAACGTTTGCGTTAGCTGGATAAGTTATCCGGCTAACTTTAGACCTGCTCAGTGGCATGCCTAAAATTAGCCGGATAACTTAGCTGGAGAAATAGCTCTTCCCGGTTGTGCCTCGTCCTGCCCACCACTTAGCTAGCTAAATAGATATCCGGCTAAGTGGCGACTGCTAAACACAGGACGATATTCAAACGCTGCCACTTAGCCAGATAAATGGGAACTTAGCTGGCTAAGTGGCGCCGAATATATTTACCTCTCAGTGCATAGGGCCTCACGTGAGGCAGCATTCTTAAGCAGCAGAAAGGTGCCCTGGTGCTGCCATTTAAATATATTAAACTACACCAAAAATAAGGGTTCCGCCAACCAAATCATCCGACAGACTTCCAGAACTATTTGTACACTCTGATTAAGTGCAGTGGAAAGGCAAGAGGCCATGCAATGGAGATAAGAGTTGAAGAGAAGGAAAAGTAGGAGAGCAAAAGCTTCAATTAAAATGGTACAGAAGAAATACAATACAGAATAAGGACGTCAGATGCTGCAAACCAGTTTCACCACTTCTGATAATACTGCTTTAGGTGTGCTGATACATTCTGATTATCATCATGTCTAACACCTATCAGGGTTACCAATAATACGCAAGATCAGAAAAATTGTAATCATGGCATATCGAAAGGGTACCAGAACCCAAGTGTCCCCAAAACTTAAAACTATCACATAATTCGGTGTTGGTACTCATTTGGTATAGCATGATTAAAATTCGCTTAGCTTTCCCGTTATTTGTATCACTGTTTGGTGTTAAAAGTGATAATTATCTGAATGTATAAATGCATTAAAAAAAAGTATTATCAGAAATCTGGAAACCAGTTTGTAGTGATTGACTTCTTTAATGTATGTGATTTTTTTTTTTCAGTCAATCTCATTTGTCTCTTTCTGAGTGACTTGTACAAAAGAAATAAGAACATAAGAGGTGCCATGCTGAGACAGACCAGCAGCCCACAGAGCCCAGCATCCTGTCTCCGATCGTGGCTAATCCAGGTCACTCGAAGGCACCCGGAAGGTCCTAATGCTCACTCCCAGAGTCAGAGGTGACAAGCCTCAAGTCTCTATTTTTAAACCCTACTACTACTAAACCTTGACCACATCCTCTGGCAGCACATCCCAAGCTTTATTGTGTGCTGTCTGGAAAACAAATATACTTTTAAGTTTGTTTTAAATCTGCTATCATTTAGTTTCATGGAATGTCCCTTAGTCCTAGTACTATTTGAAACGTTAAATTATCGTGCCCTATCTGATTCTTCCACCCTGCTCATGATTTTATCCCCTCTCAGTCGTCTCTTCTCTAAGCTAAACCCCTTAACATGTTTAGCCTTCCTTCCCATCCCCTTTATCATCCTTGTTGCCCTGCTCTCATTCTGCTCTACCTCTTAAGAGATGCGGTGACCCAAACTGCACACAATACTCAAGTTGCGCTTGCACCACGCAGCGATACAGATGTATTATGATATTCACGGTTGTGTTTTCTATTCCTTCCTGAATAGTTTCTAACCTCTTATGTGCTTTTTTTTGACCATTGCCGCACACACTGAGCTGAGAATTTTAACGTATTGTCTACAATAAGAACATGCCATACTGGGTCGTGCCAAGGGTCCATCAAGCCCAGCATCCTGTTTCCAACAAGTGGCCAATCCAAGTCACAAGGACTCCAAGGTCCTTTTCCTGAATGATAATTATAAATGAGGACGTAGAAGGGGTAATTTTGTAACTGCCCACATTGGTACTTATCACTCACATATTTTAAACCAATTTTCAAGGGGAACGTACGTGCATACTCTTCCTTGGAAAATCACCTCAAGTTACTGGAGGAAATGTCCATACACAATTAAAAGCCAGGTAGGCTTAGGAAAACAACCATTTATCCCTGGAAGTGAGCAGCAAGGAGCTGCATCTATTCTTTGGGGTCTGCCAGCTATCTCCTATGGTCCCAGATTGCCGCTGTTGGAGAGGGGCTGCTGAGCCAACCCAATATTGCAAATCTTATATTCTTATATGTGCCCACACCAGTGCCCCCAGTTTTCTGCAGCAGATTTTTCAAGATTATGCAGCAATTCTGTGGCTAATTTTGCATATATTTGTATCTTGAAAATGGAAAAGAATGTTCTTACTTTATAAAAAATAAAGTGGTTTTCTGACATGTGTGTCCAATTTATTTGGTCCTTTATTAGAAGAAAGGGGATCTTAGTGATTGGTGCTGGGGAGGAAGAAAGAAAAGGAATCTGAGGATGGGGAGAGAGGGGATCTGAGAGTAGGGAAATGAAGAAAGGGGCAGAGGTAAGGGATGGAACCCAGGGAAAAGGCACCCAGGGAAGACTTGGAAGGGGGAGGAGGAAAGAAGGATCAGGAATGGAGGAGGGGAAAGGAGAGATCTGGGATCTGGAGAGGAAGGGATAATCATTCACACCCCTTCCCCACCCCATCACTCACTCATACTCCATACCCCTGCTGATCCTCTCACTCACTCTCGCTACACAGCACATCCCTGCAATCACCTCACTCATACCCCACAGCACCTCCATCCCCTCATTTTCTCACCCCTTCCCAGTTCCCTCACTCATACTCTATAGCACTTCTAATCCTCCCACTCCTCCAATCCCCTCACTCACTCTAGGAGAGGGGATCTCAGAGGGAGATGAAGAAAGGATCTCAGGAGAAGGCGAAGAGGGATAGGCACTGCAAAGGAGAAGGGAAATCGGGAGCAGAGGGACAAGAGGAGGAAATAAAAGGGGGCTTACAGAGTGGGGAGGAGAAAGAGGGGGCTCCTGGATCAGGTAGGGAGGATGAGAATCCACTCACACACTTCCTCCAGAAGATCCCTTTTCTTACTCGTTATCATACACCCCCTCCCCATCCGCCCTTACTCACTCTCACACATACAAGCCACACCCCCTCTGATCCCCTCCCTTATTCTACACACATCGCCACTATCCCCTCCCTCCAAGAGTCCCTCCCCTCACACTCTAACCTAAACACGAGTGGGCTCTCCCCCACAACAGGGCGGGACTCTGGACTGATCCGTGGTATTCCAGGAACGAAAATTAGCAGATAAGAACCAATTTTCTTTTCCTGTTCATACCCGGATCAGTCCAGACTCCTGGGATGTACCCAAGCTTCCCTAATTACGTTGGGACTGCTCGAAGAACACTTTCGCCAAAATCCATGGTCTCTGGGTCTTGGACATCCAATCAATGTCTGCTGAAAGTGTGCAATGACTCCCAAGTAGCCGCATGACACATTTCTTGTGGCGACACCAACTGGCTTTCAGCTCAAGAAGTTGTCTGAGACTGAACTGAATGAGCTCTCAATCCCTCTGGAACAGATATAAGAAGAGCTTATGGCCTCTTTCAACCATCTTGCAATCATGGACTTTGATGCTTTCTGCCCTTTCCTAGTCCATAGTATAAAAAGATGGTCGGACACCCTGAAACTACAGGTGACTTTGATAACGCAATAAAGTGCACTTTATATCCAAACATCTTAAATCTTTAGCATGCGGAGACATGTCCAAATTTGGGAAGGCAGGAAGTTCCACGGTCTGGTTCAAGTGGAATGCTGACACAGCCTTTGGAAGAAAAGAGAGCACTGTCTTCAAAGAGACCCCAGAATCTGCAATCTTCAAAAAAAAAAAAAAAAAAGTTTCTATGCACGATAATGCTTGCAATTCCAAAATCCTCCAGGCAGAACAAATGGCTACCAGAAAAACTACTTTCAAAGTGAGATCTTTTAATGTATATCTTTTTAAAGGTTCAAAAGGAGCCACACACATCCCTCTAAGGAACAGACAGATTCTGTGAGGGACATTTTCCGAACCGGGCAACGTAGATATTTAGCCCTGTGAAGGAAGTAAACTACATCTAGATGGGCAGCCAGTGACACACCGCACACTTTGCCTCGCAACCAGCCCAAGGCCGCAACCTGAACCTTTAGAGTTGAAAGCCAAGCCTTTCACCAACCCCTTCTTTAAAAAGGCCAAAAAGTGGGCTATCGAGGCCTGGGTCGAGACTATTCCACAACCCAAGCACCAGGACTCAAAGACTTTCTAGACCTTTACATATGACAAAGACGTGGACGTCTTATTAGCCTACAACAAGGTGATAATGACATCCTCTGATATCCCTTCTCTCTCAAACAACTTCTCTCAAAAGCCAGGCTGCGAGATAAAAGTGATCTGCCTGATCTGAAAATACTGGACCCAGATGAAGCAGCTTCAGCAAAACGGACAATCTGCAGAGGATCGTCCACCGCCAAATTGACCAGATCTATGAACCACGGTCGCCTTGTCCATTCTGGTGTCACAAGAATTACTTTTCTGGGGTGACTTTCTAAGTGTCACATCAGTTTACCCACCAGGGGTCGAGGGAATACAAAGTAGGATCCCTCGGGGCCAAGGCAGAACTAGAGCATGCATGCCTTCCGCTCTGTGCTCTCTTCTGTGATTGAAGAACCAGGGTGCCTTGGCGTTCATTCACACCACCATCAAATCCAGGCAGGAAATACTCCACCGGTGACATATTAGACTCATCACCTCATCAGACAACTCCCACTGCCTAGAATCCAATTTCTGGTGACCGAGAAAGTCCACCTGCTTGTAGTCCACTCCGGCATTGCGAGACGCCGCTATCACTGCTATCACTGCTCTGCCCAGAGAAACAAATCCTGAGCCTCCTGGGCCATCGCCCGACTCTTGGTTCTTCCTTTTCAATTGATATAAGCTACCGTGGTTGCATAGTCTGATAAGATGTGCACTGCACAGCTGGTCAACTGAGGCAGAAACATAATCAACATATACCGCACTGCCCTTGTCTCCAAACGATTGATAGACCAGGCCTTCTCTTCCTCGGATCATCACCCCTGAGCCAACTGATCCTGGCAGACTGCTCCCCAGCCGGAGAGACTAGAATCTGTGGTAACCACCACCCAGTCTGGCACTTCCAGGTCCACTTCACGTCTCAAAGGTTCTTGACCAAGCCACCAAGAAAGAATGGACCTAGCGGGCTCCTCAAGCGGTAGGGGAAGATGAAACTGTTCTGACACAGGATCCCAACAGGAAAGGAGAGACCGCTGCAGAGGTCTCGTAGCACAAAGGCCCAAGGTACTAGCTCTAACATTGAGGCCATAGAGCCCAACACCTGGGGTAATCCCAGACCTTGGGTACTTTCACTTCCAACAATTGGTGCACTTGCTTCTGCAGTTTGAGTATATGATCTTCTATAAGGATCCTGCCCTGGTATCTCTCAAAAATTCCAGAACTTGAGACAAGTTGAGATGACTAGTTGCCATATTCACCACCCATTCCAGTGACCTCAACTGCTCTAGACTAGAGCTACCGCCTGGACTCCAAGGGCTTCCGATTTTGCTCGGATGAGCCAGTCGTCCAGATATGGATGGACCAAGATGCCGCTTTTTCTGAGCGTTGCCACCACAATCACCATCACCTTGGTAAACGTTCTTGGTGCTGTTGCCAATCTGAACGGAAGGGAGAACAATTGAAAATGTTTTCCCAAGAACGATGACGCGCAGAAATCTTTGGTGACCCGGATGGATCAGAATATGCAGGTAAGCTTCAGTCAAATCTAGAGATGCCAGGAACTCTCCCTTGTGCACCACTGCAATTACTGACCGCCGCGTTTCCAGTTGAAAATGAGGAACCGTGAAAGAGACATTCGCCTTTTTTTTTTTTTTTTTTAAATCCCAAAATTAAACAGAAAGACCCTTCCCTTTTCGGTACTATGAAGTATATGGAATACCTTCCTGTCCTTTGTTCCTTCACTGGAACATGAGCTACGGCTCTCAGCACTTGTAACCATTCCACAGTTTCTTGAACCACCTTTCTCTCACCGATCAAAGTACAAGGAGTCACCATGAACAAGTCACTTAGCGGATGAGAGAACCCTAACACATAACCATCTCTTATCACGCTGAGGACCCACTGGTCTGCTGTGGTTTTGGCTCATCCTTGTAAAATAGAGTCAAACGCCCACCAACTGGAGGAAGCGAGGAGTGGACTGGCATGGCTTCATTGGGTGGACTTGGCTCCGCCAGAACCCTGGCCGAGACCCTTTTTGTCTGGCTCTCTGCCTCGACTGAGGGTCTACCCTGCCAGAATCATCTGTTTGACTGAAATCGGGCCTGCCCAGCAAAAGAACTTCTGTTTCCTCTGGGCTTACCTTCTGGCAACCTATGTCCCTTAGTCTCACTGAGACGTTTTACGAGCTCCTCTAAGCCTTTACCAAACAGAAGCTTTCCCTTTGAAGGGTAAGGCTCCCAAATGAGACAGACCACACATCTGCAGACCAGTTCCTTAAGCAAAGGATCCTTCTGTCCACAAATGCAGACATCATGACTCTCGAAGTTCTGATGAGGTCATATAATGCATCTATTACATAAGCTGCCTG
This sequence comes from Rhinatrema bivittatum, assembly GCF_901001135.1. Taxonomy (NCBI): domain Eukaryota; kingdom Metazoa; phylum Chordata; class Amphibia; order Gymnophiona; family Rhinatrematidae; genus Rhinatrema; species Rhinatrema bivittatum. The sequence continues at coordinate 62,878,769 of NC_042625.1, read as the reverse complement.
CTTGGCTTCCGACAGAGACAGTGATCTTGTAGCCTGTAACTGCTGCACCCAGCGCAAATTGGCCCTCTGCATGAAACTACTGCACACCACTGCCCGAATGCCAACCGCAGACACCTCGAATATCCTTTTGAGATGAATCTCAAACTTCCTGTCCTGTATGCCCTTCAGCGCTGCTGAAGCCACTATAGGAATGGTAGTCTTCTTTGTGACCACAGTCACCAATGCATCCACCTTAGGGATCGCCAACAACTCCAGGATGTCCTCTGGCAATGGATACAATCTTGTCATTGCCCGGCCTACCTTCAGGCTCTTTTCTGGAGTATCCCACTCTCTGACTACCAGGCTTTTTATTTTTTATTATTTTTACAGACTTGTGAAAAGGAAAAGCTTTCGTGGGACCCCTCAGGCCATCCATGAATGGATTCACTCCCTCATGATCAGACTCTTCCTGAGGCACTTTGATGCCCAGCTCCTCGTGAAACTGTGGATCCAGATCCTGCTCTTCCAGACCATCATCAGTCCCCAGTGGGTCCTTGACCGGTGTAGAGGGAGCCGGGAAACTGGGAACCTATGGAGCTCCACTGTCAAAATCCTCAGAGTCGATCCCTGGACTACCTGGAACTGCCCTCATCCCGAGGACTCTGGGTGCCTTGCGCAGCCCCAGACCACTGGACCTCCCAGGTCTCTTGTCCAGTCGCATAACACATGGCCTCTCTGAGGGCCTATGACCAGCTGCCTGGCAACCCAAATAAGCCTCGTGCATAAGCAGGACAAATTCTGTAGGAGACTGGGGTGGAAGCTTGCAATCCCTGACCAGGTAATTCCCCATCAGCATCTGATGGGGAATTACACGGAGGGGTGTAAAATGGTCTGGGGTAACTGGGAGGTATACAGGCCATCAAACCAGGGGGGTTTGGAGGACCTAGCAGTTAACTGTGAGAACTGGGGACGAACTTGGAAAACAGGTAATGGCGTCGTGCATGTCCCTTTTAAAATTTCCCCCCTTACGCAGTAGAAGCAGCTTTTGGGTACACAGGTGCGTGCTGCCAAGCTATTATATAATGCGTGTATGTTATAAAATAGCCGTGTCCCTGGGCGTGGTCTAACGCGCATGCACATGTGCGTCTCCATGCCGCTTTGATAGTTACCATCCCTGTGTCCAATCTTTCTTTTTATTCATTTTTAGATGTCTTGCATTTGCATATAGGCACCCAAATCTGTTCTTTTTATGCCTACTCACAACCCACTTATTATTAGCAGTTTATTCATGTAATTTGAAATCATTCACATTCGTCTGTTCATCATCTACCTGAGCTACTTTGGCTTTCAACAGATCATTTCTATCAAGATATTCAAATTTTTCCCGTTTTTAGCAGTATCTTTTGAAGATACTTCACTCCGAGCCATATGCTGTTGGACGACTGTCTGCTTTCCACTATGATGTAGCTAAAAAACTCTTCGATCTCCTTTTGAATGGTTAGCATGAATCCATACTGAAGGTCTCTGACAGTGGCTAGTCCGGGTCACAATGGAAGCAATGCATGCAAATCTCTCTCATACATATTCATCGTGGATGTCCTGAAAACCTGACTGGCTAGGTGTTCCCTGAAGACTGGGTTGACAAGCACTGCTCTAGGAACTTATCCAAACCTCTTTTAAAACCCGCTCTGCTAGTTGTCTTGACCATGTTCTCTGGCAACAAATTCCACAGTTTTATTGTGAGCTGAGTAAAAAGTACTTTCCATGATCTCTTTTGAATCTGCTGGTTGTAGGTTCATGGAATGTCTCCTTGTTTTAGTATTATTTGAAAGGGTAAATAACTGTTCTTTATTTACTCGTCATGCCCCACTCATGAATTTATAAACTCTCTTTTCCAAGCTGAAGAATCCTAGCCTGCGTAGCCTCTCATCATCATTTCCTTTGCACTCCTCTGCACCATTTTTTAGTTCTACTACATCTTTTTTGAGATGGGGGCGACCAAAACTGCACATAATACTCAAGGTGCTGTTGCACCATGGATCAATAATGAAGGAATATATTATTTTCCGTTTTAGTCTCCATTCCTTTTTGGATCCTTCCTAACATTCTATTTGCTTTTTTGATTGCTGCTGTGCACTGAGCTAAGGATTTCAAGGCACTGTCCATAAGAACTCCCCAGCACTCTCTAAAATCCTATCTAGGTGATGCAGGGGATTCATTACCTTTGCATCAAGTATGGAAGTTACCAAGCACCAAGGAATATTAAGCTGGTTAGTGTTTTATAATGAGCTCATGCAGTATTTCTTAAATGTGGCCACCAATTGATGTTTTTGGATGAAGGAATTGGTTGAAGATAACCAAGTATTTTAGGGAAAAACTGTCAATAAGAGTGCACTCTAAGGCCAACAAAAAAAAAGTGTTGCGAAAACTCCCAATTTAGTGCATTGCTGTTGAGATGCCTTGTTGTAAGAGTGCAGATAATGACAGAACCTATGAAGCTGCTTGCTAGCTTTCTCTCTATTTTGCTCCGTAAATTTACTGGCTCAGAAATGAGAAAAATCCTTGGCTGCCGTATAACTCTTCATAAACTGTGAGGTATCCCTCATTCTGATCTTCCCTCTAATTTTTATTTATTTTTTTTTATTAACTAACAGCAAAATATTACTTTCTGGGAAAACTATTTTCTAAGCTAAAAAGAAATAAACATTTCATTTAAGCACACATTTAGCACATGTTAATATTGGATAATTAATGCTTTGATCTAGTTGAGGACTGGCGCCCATATAAATCACTTGTGCCCTCACTTCATCCAGGAGTTACATTATGACGTTTGGGATAGAAAACCATCAAGGAGGAGACACATTTTCATTCTCTGATAGGCTGACCAGTATTTAGTACTTAGGGGGCAATATTCACAGCTCCCGCATGGAAGACATGTCCAGGCCCTTGCCCCTAATTTTCAAGGTCGCCATAGGCTGTGCGTCGGCTTTTCATGTGGGTGCAATTTCAAAGGAAAACAATGCGCACCAATTCCAAGCTCCCGCCTCTGCCTGTTCCCCTTGGGGAGCCCCTCTTCACTGTCCGGCTAAAAGCACGCCGGCTACGGCAGACTGCGCGCACGGCGATTTTTCAACAGACAGTTCACCCGAGGAAATGACACGGAAAACCGCCCTTGCTGCACGTGGGCAAAAAACCGCAACGTTGGGCCACGATGTGGGTACTTTTATCTGCATTTCTTCTACGTGTTCCCGGCACAATGCGCATAGTTTTGCATTTCCATGAATTCGCGTATTGTTTTGGCCAGAAAAACTATTGGCAGATAAAGCAAGTGCAAATCTCTGTGGGTATTTTTTTTCCCCTTGGGTGATTTTGAAAAGGGGCAGCACACGCATAATAGCCCTTTGAGAACTGGTGCGAAATCCACCAGGAAAAATCCACGCGGACTTTGTACCTGCTCACACAGTTTAAAAAATAGCCCCTCTGGTGTCACTTTGAATGGCTGCACTTGGAGTAACCATTCCAGTCACTGAGGGAGGAGGCCGAATCTATTGGGTTAAGAGTTTCAATACTGGAAGTAAAGTCTGGTTCACATCCAGACACTGCCACTGACGCACTCTGCGATCTGGAACCACTTACTCTGTCTTCTTGTGCTTCATTTAGTCTACTGAAATTTGTAATTGCTAAATCAGTAAACAGTTTTGACAATCATTATGGAAGAAAGGCACCACTACATCAAATCCTCATCTGCCCAAATTGAAGAAACTATTGCAATGTTGAAGAAATCCTAGTTTGTCTGAATGCATAATAACCAATGCGGGAAAAACCCTAAGACAGTATAAAACCCCAGGTACAGCTTTTACCTCAAATCTCTAAATAAAAGCAAAATATAAATTAAGTAAATAAAATAAACAAACTGGGATGTAACTGGACAGGCAACATTTCATTTAGTGGATAATTCACCTTTAATGGCCAATGAGAGGCTTCTCTCTCACCCGTCACAACCAGAGAAAGAGAGCAAAAAAAAAAAAAATCAAAGAATATGATCATTATGGAGGAGTAACAGAATAGTGGAGTATGGCCTATGTGAAACTTCAGGGAACTGTACTGACCACACTGGACAGGCAAAAGCGTTTCAGAGTGTACCTGATGTACCTGCAGTTACACACTGGACTTTTTCTGCCTTCTTTTGGATTACAAAATAGAGACAGCTGGTAGGAAACTGTGCAATGAAAGAACCTACACAGTACCACTCTTGCCATCATCATTAAAGCTCATATTCTACATTTAAGGTGGCCTGGTAGCCACTGCAAGCTGACGAACGCACCTGTTAGCACAGCTGGAGTGTCAGGCTTGCTCTCTGGCCATATTAGAGTCCTCACCCAAAATCCTACATTTTGGAGGTTGCTTTTAAATCTTAAGCCCTGGCTATACCTGATCATAGCCTTGGTTTTAACCATGTTTACTACAATAAATGGATTTCCTGAAACCTCCTACTAGTCTTGTCTGTGTCTCTGGACTAGATTGTAAACTCCATGGAGCAGGGACTGTTTCTTATGTATATCTGTATAGTCTTTTTGTGGACTGCAAACTGGCTAAAAGATCAGAAACAGAGAGTAGGATTAAATGGTCTGTTTTCTCAGTGGAGAAAGGTTAACAGTGGAGTGCCTCAGGAATCTGTACTGGGACCAGTGATTTTTAATGTATTTATAAATGAGCTGGAAAGGGGTACGACGAGTGAGGTGATCAAATTTGCGGATGATACAAAATTATTCAGAGTAGTTAAAGCGCAAGCAAATTGTGATGAATTGCAGAAGGACCTCAAGAGACTGGAAGATCGGGCATTCAAATGGCAGATGAAATTTAATGTGGACAAGTGCAAAGTGAGGCACATAAGGAAAAGTAATCCATGTTGTAGCTACACAATGTTAAGTTTCATATTAGGAGTTATCATCCAGGAAAAAGATCAGGGTGCCATAGTGGACACTACATTGAAATCATCGACTCAAGTGTGCCAGAGGTCAAAAAAGCAAACAGAATGTTAGGAATTATTAGGAAAGGAATGATGAATAAAACGGAGAATGTCATAGTAGAAACATAAAAACATGACGGCAGAAAAAGACCGTATGGCCCATCCAGTCTGCCCATTTGCCCAATTAATTTAGCATTATAATTCCCATCACTTCCTTAGAGATCCCCAGTATTTATCACATGCTTTCTTGAATTCAATATTGTTCTTGCCTCTACGTCCATGGGAGACTGTTCCACATATCCACCACCCTCTTTGTAAAGAAATATTTCCTAAGATTACTCCTTTCAACCTCTGTATCACCCATGGTGAGACTGTGTGCAACTCTGGTTGCCACATTTCAAAAAAAATATAGGTGCACTGGAAAAGATTCAGAGAAGGGCAACCAAAATGATAAAGGAGATGGAACAGCTCTCCTATGAGGAAAGGCTAAAGAGGTTAGGGTTGCTCAGCTTGGAGAAAAGATGGCTGAAGAGATCTATAAAACCATGAGAGGACTAGAACAAGTACATGTGAATCGTTATTTATTCTCTCAGATAACAGAAGGACTAGGGGGCACTCTATGAAGTTAGCAAGTAGCACATTTAAAACAAGTTGGAGAAAATTATTTTCTACTCAATATACAATTAACATTTGGTATTCATTGCCAGAGGATGTGGTTAAGGCAGTTAGTATAGCTGGCTTTAAAAAGATTTGAGTAGTAAAGAACGAGCAGATTTAATATTGCTGATCATATTGTATAGCTACTATTGATATTCTTGTTACTTACTTCTAATTGCATATACAAGGTTGCAATCTGCGAATTGTAAACAACTCGCAGATTTGGCTGCGGTCAGTCAAACTCCCACGCACACACACCTTTTTTCTTAATGCGTGGGTTTCTCATTTTTATACTCTAATTCTCTTTTATCTTTAAACAACAAAGAACTAGTCAAGTAATACTTTATCTTATAGCTGAGACAGAGAAAACTGGACATGACTTATAACACCCAGCAAATAATATTTGTTATGAAACTATGTTACAGTATTTTTGATGGCACCTGTTATCGCGAATGCCGGTATATAAGAAATTCAAATAAATAAAATAAATAAATAAATAATTGTTAGAACTCTAGACACTCTATACAACATATAGTTATGTGCCCTATTGTGAACCGTTGTGATGGCACCCGCTTAACGACGGTATAGAAAAGATTTTAAATAAATAAATAAACTATACTATCTGAAAATTATTGTAAAATAATGTTTATTATATAATAAAAATCAATTAAAAAAAAAAAAAAGATTTAGACAAAGCTCCTGGAGGAGAAGTCCATAAATTGCTATTAATCAAGTTGACTTAGTGAATAGTGACTGCTATTACTGACATTAGAAGTATGGGATCTATTTAATGTTTGGATACTTATAAGCTGGATTGGCCACTGTTGGAAACAGGATGCTGGGCTTGATGGACCCTCGGTCTGACCCAGTGTAACAACTTGTGCTGTTATGCTGTATACATCTAATAGTACTATAGAAATGATAAGTACTAAAATGAGGACAGGGGAACAGAGAAACCAATGGGAAAAAAAGAAAAGTAGAGAGATGTAATAAAACCAAGAAACTGAAGAGGAAAGAACAAAAATCTGAAAACTAAAGGAGAACGAATAAACTAAACATTGCCCGCTCCGAATTTAAGAAGGGCAGGAAATAAATGCTATAAATAAATAGAACAAAAGAATGAAATATACAGAGTGAAACAAAAAGTGGAGAACAAAAGAAAAGACATAAAAATGGCTTGAAGTTGGGGCAGATCAGTGAAGCCCTCGGGATGGAAGCGGTTGAGCAAAATGGAGGCTGCCTGTCACCCGCACCGCACACAGAACGAGGGCAGCACAGCAGGCAGCTCTCCCTCCATCAGGCCAAGGAAACCTGGAGGACCCCCTCTGTGCTCCAGAGGCGTCCGATGCCCTCTTCAGAGCCTTCTCCCACTCGAGCTGCTAATTAGCTTCCTGGAGATGAGAGCCGCAGCAAATTGAGAGCGAAGACCGCTTCCCCTTCACCTTCCTCTCAAACTCGTGCCATGCACCCAATATCCGAGCTCTCATAAACCACTGGAAATTGACTTGGGACTCCTAAGCCAGCTGATCACAGAAATGTTCTTATGAATTTACGCACAGGCCTGAAGTTGAATTTGATGATGGCAGCCAAACAGTCATCAGCTTCTGCATGAAGAAGCAACTGAGGTCCCTGCGCTGGGTAGAAAGGCGGTCTTATGGTCATTGTATATAAGTGTACATCTGTGCTTGTTTTATACCTCCATTTCTCTTTTGTCTCTGTAAAATAAAAATGTGTGTGTATGTGTATACACACATGCACACACATATATAGAGGTATAAAAAAGAAATACAGACATAAAACAAGTACATACATACGTGTGCACGCACACTCTCATATACAGTAACTCTGCTAGACACCACCCTGGTGTGTGTGCAGTTGCCATGCATATAACCACCACAGTAACATCCTACTTTTATATAATCAGCATGGATAAGTTAGCCCAATCTGTGTACGACATCTGTGGTTTATAAAGTGACTGGGGACATTAATCGTTTTTTTCTCCATCTAGGCCAAGGTAACAGCAAACTAATGGCAATTCTGGACTGGTGTACTGTCAATGCCCCATAACATGCAAAGTTACGCTGTGCCTGCCATTCAAATTTTAGTACCTCCCTTGGTTTCTGTTTAGGCGTAAGGAAAGTGTGGAGTATAGAGGATTGGCTGTAAACCCAGACACCTGAAAAAAATAAACCAAAGCATCTAATTTTGGACTTCGAAAAAGCCATTTGAGCAGTCCTGCAATATCTGGTATATATGTACAATATTCATTCTATAAAAGCTGTTTCCTTGGCTTGATTATAATCTGTGTGTAATTAGCCCCATCTAGTGGTAAGAGGAATGAAATGCAACTACGTGATAACAGGGCTTCTGATGCTTGGCCAGTAGGAGCATTTCATTACAGAAGCTGCTATAGGATTGCTATAAAATTCAATGGTTCTGATCACTGATGTCACATATTTCCTCATGCGCAGTTCTCAGTATGTTGATGCAGGACTAAATGGGTCACAAGGTGAATCTCATTAGGTAAGTCAAACTTTATGCAAACAGTTCAGAAGACTTTTAGAATTTACAGCATTAAACTGAAGGGGAAATGCTATTAAGTACTGTCATTTGATACAATGGCCTAATGGCCCAAGAGCAATGTTATAGGGTGCATGCAGGAGATCTACACTGAGTTTTCAGATGCAATTCCTGTGCTACTCAGCCAAGCAGCACTCCGCAATTTCACATCCACAACAGTGACTGGACATCTTTTAAGGGTAAATTTGAATCCAACCTTTTAACGGTATAATCTGAACCCACTCGGTGTCTCTTGGATTGCAAGATCATTACTGCAAAGACTGTACTGTTGAGGGTAATGGTGGAGCTTTAGCAAGCGGAAAAACCATGGCTGAACTGATGAACTGAATAAAGATCCATGGTACCCCTGTTTCCACCTATATCAGTCATAAATGGTACAGAGCCTGGCTCAAATTCAGGCAGGTTAGACAGGTAGGCTCAAAAGTAACTTTGATGGGGAACTCAATACCAATAATGCAAATTTACATGCTACCTTTCATTCAAGCAGGGTTCCACTGTGCATTACAATGTAATATTTCAAGAACAGGCAATGCTGTGGTGCCTGGTCTTCCAGATCCCTTTTTGCACCTGGACTGCATGACCATTTTTCAAAGGGAAGTGGGAAGAAGGAACAAAGGTTATTATCATTATTGGCCAATTGCAGTCAAGTTAACTGATGTACTGGGATACAACGGAATCAAGATCGCATAGCGTCAATGGCAAAGGAAAGGCTCGAGCGCAAATCATAGGATGTCAAACTCATAGGTTAAAGCCCTAACCAAAGAGACCAGAACATATTCCTATATTAATATTTTGAATAAGCTTCCTAATCACAGGGCTGAATTGGACTGAAGAAAAAAAGAACTTTTAAAATAACTGTGAGAAGACCACTATGGTGACACCTAGTGGTCAGAGTGAGGGTGACTTTGTACCAGGTTCTGGAAGAAGCTGTGGATTTAGATTTCATTACTCGCCTTTCCAAATCTGAGCTCAAGTCAAAGTTACAAATGCAAGTACAGGTGGTAAATCCTTGTCCCCAGAGGGTTTACAATCTATGGACGTAATTTTCAAAACTTTACACAAGTAAATGAGCTTTTGAAAATTGCTAATTTTATGTGCATAACTCCTTTGAAAATTCACTGCATAGGGTTGAAATTTCAAAAGACTTTGGGGCCGATGTAATAAGCAGGTGTAATGCTGCCGCGGGTTTCAGCGCGTACTGTGCACATCTTTATACGCGGCATGCAAACCCTAGACGGGTATGTAATAAGGGTTTGTGAGTGGGAAAAACGGGCGTATAAACCCACTTACCAAACTGTGGCTCGTGCTGCACGAGTGCACGCTAATGGAATGCAAAGAGGCAATTATCTAATCATGGGCAATGCAGGGAGCCGCACTAGCAGGGAGATCGGGTTAGTGCGGGTTTTTTAATGCAGGTTCTTAGCACCTGGGTCAGGGCAGGAGTTAAGTGAAAGCGCCAGTGTGGAGACCGGTTTTTTTATGCTTTTGCGGGTCAGCCAAGTGAAGGATGGAACTGGTAAAGAAAAGGCAGATTGTCAATGAGGCAGAATCACTGATCTGCGTTTCACGCTCTCGTCGGTGGTCGGAGTCCGATCATGAAGGGGTTGAATATTGACCAAACCACCTTCACATCAACTTCTGGACCACCAATTTATTCATTTTTCGAAGGCTTTTGCCCCGAGAATCAACTGTGGATGTCCACGCGCTGATGGGTGTCCCCGTAGGTTTCTCCGTGATTTACTACAGAGGGCCACAAGTGCGCTTTACTGCGCGCATTATGGATGTATGTTTGGTGTATCTAATTAGCATATGCGGCCGTTATTACATCCTGCACTGCTGCTGGTTTTTGCTGCGCACCAAATAAAATCCGCATGAGTTTCGGTGTGGGTCTTATTACATCGGCCCCCTTTACAAGGTGAATTTGTAAAAGCCCGATGTGCGTCGAAATTAGGGGGATGCATGAATGTGTCGAGTTGGTACGCGCCGTGTGGATTTTAAAAGCCACCTGGATATGCGCACACTTGCTGCTGCACACACAAATGAAAAGTTAAAAAAAAAACAAAACGGGGCGCGGGCATGGTCTGGGCATTCCTGCCCTACCACATAACAAAACAAAAATATCTAGACTGGTCAGCGGGGTTTTAAGGGTCAGGTCTAAAAGGGGGGAAGGGAGGCTATTAAACTAGAGGGCGTTTCGAACTCCTAACCCTGAACTAGGCGAACTGGGAATGAGCTGGGAAAACTGGCAATGGCGATTTTAAAATCCCACCACTTACGCGGTGGAAGCGGCATTTGCGCGCACAGGCGCGCGCCCACTTCAAATTGCATGTGGTCAGGCTATTTTATAACACGTGCGCACCACACCTACGCATGTGATAAAATGGCCGCGTCCCTGGGTGCAGGCTGCCAAATGTGCGCCCACACGCCGCTATGAAATTTGCGGTCCCCGTGCGTAAATGGGCTTTTGAAAATTGCTACGATAAATCCTCCTTTTGCGTGCGTAACTCCTTTGAAAATTCACTCCTAATTTGTACCTGAGGCAGTGGAGGGTGGTCTGCGGCCTCTGGCCCAGTGCTGTTACTTCGATGGCTTGAATAAATAGAATTTGGAGGCTGAGGGGAGACGGGAAGGGCTAAAAAGGGTGAAAAGAAATGAGGACTTGTGGCACTATAATTCCAGTAAAGGCCAGTTCCGGTTTTTCTGAAAGCCTGAGGGAACAGAATGAAACCGACGGGCCCTCATTCTCCCCTCCCTGTAAGCGCGTCGCAGAGCTGGAGCGGTCGTTTTCCTGTGAGCTGTTCCGGCCATGCTGAAAAGTGTCCTGATCTGATGGACTGCCTCTTGCCCATCTGCTTTTGGGTAGAAACCTTTTTAAACCCTTTAATATTACCGTCCTCCTGTCACATCCCGATGCCACCTTTCCGGCTTCAGACCAAAAGCAGTATCAGTCCTGGAGCCTCCTAAAGCTGGCTGACAGGAACATCCATTCACGAGGACCGTGACAGCGCGGGCGCGCGGGTGGATCCCAGGACACGGGTGCCCTGAAGCGCCTTCTCCAGGACGGCTCTGCCGCACTGACTCCACCCTCCCTACCTCCCCCCGCCTCGACCTCTGCGCTCATCAAGCCAGTTTAGCACTCTGAAACGCTCAAGCTCAAAATGGTTTGCCATCACACGTCTAGTTCATCACAGCTTTGGAACTAAAGCGTCATCTGTTACTAAAATATTTAAAATGTTAGAGAACGTGCTAATAAAAAAACACAGTGAGGGCTTAATAACAGCACTCGACATATGTAGGGCTTTCAGTGAAAGCGCTTTGATATCTACGGGCACCAGGTGGACCACACTAGCTTGGGCGGCTGGGAGGAGGGGGGGGGGGTGTGTGTGTGGGGGCGCTTACCTTGGCATCCTGTTTCGTGAGGAAATCCACGAAGCCAAAGCCTCGGTGGGACCCTGTGCCACTCATCTTCTTCGGCAAGCGAACCGTCTTTAACTCCCCAAAGGTGCTGCACAGTGACAGAAAGAGACAAGTTTACCAAATGGAGAGGGGGAGAGAGAGAGCACCAGGAAAATGAAAAGGCAAGAGCTCAAACAAAGGTTGGGAGGGTGGGGGGAATTATGCTGCACAATAGGACACATTAGCTTAAAATACGGTTTGCTGCCGTGTGCATGTGAAGTTCACATTAACCCAGTAACATTTGCACTTGGGCACACGGTGCTATCTAATAGGCAACAGAATTTAATAGCAATGATAAAAACTGTCAGTGTAACGTTCTTCCTCCTCCAGCTCATACGGTTAAATACAGCTTTGCTGAACATCTAAGATTAGGCGGCAGATAGCGTGTTAGCCCTGAAAAAGAAAATACACACGAGTTGGGCAGAGATGATGCCCGTGTCAGGCCAACTAATGTTTCGCAAAGCAAGCTTTAGGGATTTCCAAGATCCATGTCTTCAAGCTGGAGGTGCCCTTGGTAGCCCTCAAAGCCTTACATCTTTTAACACTCATTAGCCACACAAAGGTTTCATCTCTACCCAATGACTTTGCAAGTGTTCCCTTATCATATATCCAGTATGCTATACACTTGGCATGCAATGGAATGACAAACTTTGTCATTACAGATGCACCTGAAATGCATAAACCTTAATCTGCTGGGGCCATTATGGCTTATCATCGAAGGCAGAAAGTGACAATAAACTTTCTATAGATACTTTTCAATCAATCAAGATCCCAAAGTGCTTTAAAGTCACTGCATCTGCACATGCACTGTCCGATCCCGAGTGCAGGAAAACTCTAATGACCCCCACAACCTCCAGTAATTCTCTACATCTGGGCCTGGCCAGGAAAGCAACTGGTCACAATGCTGGGGCTTTTCCAGGGGGCGATACAAACCCTGGACGTGATAGAATAAATGTCAAAGGTTGCCACCCCAAGCCTATAAACACTGCCGGTAGGGAATATCCCTGGATTAAGAGTGGGATTTGGAACAGCAATCCTGGATTGCTATTTTATACCTGGCTCAGCACCAATTTGCTTCCCGGGGGGGGGGGGGGGGGGGGGAAGCAAAAACCCTTCTAGAGTGCCCAGAAAGAGAAAGGCAGGGTACCAAAACTGCGGCCTTCCGATTACTTTTTAAAAATGCTTTTATTTTATTTACATATTTTTATAGCCCGTAATACCAAAACAACTGACCAGTGCGGCCTACAATATCCCAATCATAAGAATCTATGGCATTATTATATACATGCACAGAAAAACACACAAATGAAAAAAAAATGCAAAACAAGTTTCCTATAAGAAGAGAACCATAATAACTAAAAATAAATGACTGACTAAAAAGCAGTGCCTTCGACTTAAAACCAACCTCAGAATTATCCCTACATTCACAAGGTAAGGTACGCCACAGCCCTGGACTTGCTATGGAAAAGGCTCTAGCCCCAGGCTCTTGCCATTGATATTCAGGAAGAACATGTACACCTTATAAGCTCTCTGGGAAAGGGACTTCCCCGTCATGCTATGAACCCTAACCTCGCCCCCCCCCCCCCTACAAAAGAACACAGAGAGGGAAGATTATGGAAAAGGATGGAATGAGGGACAGAGAAGGATGACAAGCGGCTGACAGGACAGCGCTGGGAGCAGGGCGCGTGAAACATAGATCCCAATGTTCCTCCTGCACCTCTGGCACTCACTGCGTGACCTTGAGCAGGGCATCAGACCTGGGAGGGGGGGTTTCAGGCTTCAAGCACCAGATCTTTGATGCAATTTATCATAGTGTGCCCTGTGTGCACTAATAAGAGTGAACAGAAAGGGGGAGGAAGAAAGGGAATGGGAGGAAGAAGAGAAGGAAGAAAAGAGAGACGAAAGGAAGAAGGCAATGACCGCTGCTGCCATCTCTGGCCCCCCCCCCCCCCCCTCACCCTCAGCTCAAGAAACTCTGGGAGGAAGGAGCCGACTCCTGCCTGCCTCCGAGTCATTTCACTCCTTTGGAGCCATTTCTCAAAGCCCTCCCCCCACACACGTCTGCAGGCAGTAAATATTTAATGTACACTCCGGCTATGAATTCCTGTATTATTTTATCGGAAAACCTGCACACAGAGACACACACACACACACAGAGCGCTACAAAGCTGTGGGGCCAAGAGAGCGAGCAGGAATAAACACGGTAAAGGCCGTAAACGCTCTTATGAAATGATATAAGCTAAATCCAGGGAGTTAACCCACTGTCCCGCCAGCATGACCAGCCATTCATCTTGGCAATTTCCTTCAGGCAGCACGATGTGTAAATGTTGCATTATGAATCCAGAAAATAAAACCGCACGCTTCCTCCCCACCGTTTCTCCCTTCTCCCCTTGGGATGCGGCTCGGGGAGGTGGTGGGGGACGACGACACCCCCTTCTCCTGCCAGACACGGAAGGCAAGAGGAACAGCCCCTTGTGATTAAAAACCTCCTATTAAAAAATGCAGCGATATGCAGGGGAAGAGGAGGAGGCCGAGGGATTGATGCAGCCGGCCGCACTCTCAAGGCTGAACCCTAAACTCTATAGTGACCTCTAAGGCTGCCCTGGACAGCAGAGTCGGTATCTCTGGTTGTGATGTAACGCACATTTTTATTGTTGAAACAGTAACTTTTTTCTTTTTTTCTTTTCCCCAGCTAATATCTTGCAGATCTCACTTGCTTCTCACCCTGCAGTGCTGTGCTGTATTTTTTTTTTCTTATCTCCCACCATGACAGAGATTATGAGATTTTTTTTTTTTTAAAGCAGTCACTAAGCCTCTCCCCCGCCCCCACCAAATGTTGATCCTCCCAAGTCTCCATCAGGTCTGGTTTTTCAGGAGGTCTTCCCAAGATTCTGTTAAAGATGCAGGAACGCGGGCTGAATGGATGCTCGCGACGGGCCCGGAGAAGGCCGTTATCCAAAGGGGGTCCCTCCACCCCAGAGGTTCTTAAACTTATCTGACCACTGTACCCCCCTTCATGAGTTTGCGATTATCCTGTCTACCCCCAGGTTCATAGATTTATTTTATTTATTTGTTTTGGTTTTTTTTGCAATTTTTTCTTTATTAGGAATGTTGCGCACTAAACGGAAAGGCAGATACAAAACCGCAAACGGGGATGAGGAAACCGCACAGCGCTCCAAACATGTTTCCCTACCACGGATTTTTTTAAATTCATAGTACATGCAAACAAAGGTCTACAAAAAGGTTGCAGGCGACACCTCTTATTGAAACAGCATGAATTTAATATATTACTAACTGGTTCTGGGGAGCTGTGCGTCCTTCATCGGTTATAAGGAAAATGAGCAAAGGATGATGGTGCCATGCATTCAAGTGGAGGGGACTAGCACACAAACTGCATGATTAATCCAAAAGTCACAGTAAATAGTATATTTATATTTCTGCACAATAGCTCTGCCTGCTTTTCAATTGTAAGTCTTGAAATTCTTAGAGGCAGTGAAGACAAAGCAATAATTAAGAGTGGGGGGGGGGGGGGGGGGTAGAGAAATTCTTTCACACACAAACTCTCTCTCCCCCTTCCTTCCCTCATCACCTTTAGTCTTTTAAAACTAACTGATCATTGTGCTGCTGCCTCTTCCGCGCTTCAACCTTAACCCCTCCCTCTTCAGCATCAGCCCACATGCGGCTGCTACCTCCAGGCCTCCTGCCAATGACCTCTGCTGCTGCGGCTGGGCAAGACTCCTGAGTGTGGTGGGAGCCCCTGCTCCCCAGCGCTGCCACAATGTGTGCAACCAGAGCCGTTAAGGTGCCTATGACCAATATGGCCACTGCCATAGGCGCCGCTACCGAAGGGGGCAAGAGTGCCACCACGTGCTAGCGAGAGCAGTGCGGCCGGCGGGGCCTCAGTAAAAGAAAGAGCAGCACAGCCCCCGCTGAAATAGACAGCGTGGTTGGCAGGGCTTTAGTAAGTGGAAAAGCAGTGCATCCCCGCTGCCGATTCTAGAGGGTCCTGCACTGCTTTTTCACTTACTAAGGCCGTGTCGATCACAGTCAATTTTGGCAGGGCCTTGCTGCTTCGGAGGAGGAGCGTGCTCTGCCCTGCCAGGAGGAGTCCAAGGGCAGAGCTGGGTCAGCCCCTGTGGCCGGAAGTCATTCCCTTGGCCGCAGGGGCTGAAGGAGGAGACTGCTGCTTCCTGCTACTTCAAGAGGGGAGTGAGAGAGAGCCTGTGTGTATGTGAGAGACAGCATGGGTGTAGGAGAGAGCAAGAATGTATGGGAGAGTGAAAGAAGAGCAGGTGTGTTTGTGTGTGTGAGGGAGAGAGAGTGTGAGAGAAAGCATGTGTGGGTGGGTGTGGAAGAGAAAGAGTGAGAATGTGTGTGTGGTTGTGTGAGGGAGAGAGAAAGAGAGCAAGCATGTGTGTGCACAACAACCCCAATTCCTCTCTGCCTGCTACCCCTTGACAATTTCAGGGCATCTGCAAATCAAAAGTTCCCAGATATGGATAACGGGGGATTTTTAAAAATCCTTATTATAGTTTTAATTGTTGGGTGTTATTTGATGTGTCTGTTTTGAAATATTTTATTGGTGTTTGGAAAATTTTTATATGAGTTTTTAATTAGTGAATGTTATTCTATTCATTAGTTTTGAATTCTTTTTATAGGTATGGCTTTACTAATTTCATTGTTTTATGAGGAATGGCAATGATTCTGGTTTTCCATTGTTGCAGTGCATATAGAATTTAAGTTTGTTGGGGTTTCCAGTTCAGTTTTTGTCTGTACATTTCTGTTTATACTGTATAGTCTCTTTATTCTGTATTTGAGGATCTGTCTGTGTATTGCATGTGTGACTGAAGTCAGTTATTTCATTAGTGTGTAGTTTCTGTGTAGGGATCTATAGCAGCTTGGTTTGTTCTGTTTTCCTAAGAGGAGACATATTACGATTTTAGGCCTAGTGTAATATTTGCAGTGTTAGCTTTCATCAGCAGAGTTGTTGCTGTTTTGACTGCTGGCAGTTAGTGTTGTTTTAATGTGGCATGTTTATTGCATTGTAATGTTTTCTCGTGGCTCTCCGAGGGTCATGCCCAAGACGTATTACAGTAGGTCCAATACCATATGGGCTCCAAGTGTCTCTTGCTTTTTTGCAGGGTTTTCTGATTGGTACCACAGCAATGTACGTAAAAATAATATACATATTGTGATATTTTTGCCTCAGAACTCTGTGCTTTGAATGTCCTTTTACATGTAAAATCTTATTAAAAATGCAACTTTTAATTGTGCGTGAGGAGGGTGCAAGGCTTTAAGGTTTTCCTAGGGCGCCTAATACCCTTGCACCGGCCGCAGGCATTAAGAACATAAGAAATTGCCATACTGGGTCAGACCAAGGGACCATCAAGCCCAGCATCCTGTTTCCAACAGTGGCCAATCCAGGCCATAAGAACCTGGCAAGTACCCAAAAACTAAGAATATCCCATGCTACTGATGCCAGTAATAGCAGTGGCTATTTTCTAAGTCAACTTTATTAATAGCAGGTAATGAACTTCTCTTCCAAGAACTTATCCAGTCCTTTTTTAAACTCAGCTACATTAACTGAACTAACCACATTCCCTGACAACAAATTCCAAAGTTTAATTGTGCATTGACTGAAAATTAATTTTTTTCTGCTTAGTTTTAAATCTGCCACATGTTAACTTCATGGAGTGCACCCTAGTCCTTCTATTATCCAAAAGAGTAAATAAGCAATTCACAATCACCCATTCTAGACCTCTCATGATTTTAAATATCTCTATCATATCCCTCCTTCGCTGTCTTTTCTCCAAGCTGAAAATCCCTAACCTCTTTTGTCTTTCCTCCTAGGGGAGCTGTTCTATCCCCTTTATCATTTTGGTTGTCCTTCTCTGTACCTTCTCCATCCATTGAGCAGAGTCTCCCCACTCTTGGTGTCATGTAATGGGTGAGGGTGCAGTTTTTCACTTGGCTAATAGGTGCCACACTGCCTTGGGCTACGATTCTCTGTGCAACAAATGTGTGAGGAGGAGGAGGGAGACAGGGCAAGCAAAGCAACACGAGGCCCAGGCAGAAGTCAAGAAGGTATGCACATCCTGTGGAGGCCCCGAGGTGCTCGACCCTCACTCTCTCTCTCTCTGCGTGCTGTCTTTTTATTTTGCAGTCACTGCAGAGGAAGAGGGGACCCTGGCGAAACCGAAAGGTCTGTGAAGGAAAACAAAAGACAGACTGCCACTGCAGCGATGTTTGGCCTAGAAGCGAAGTCGCAGTAATGAGAAACAAAGCTGTCATGAGGACCGTGTGGTCCAAAGTGAGAGCAACTTGCTGGGCGGACTGGATGGACCAGCTGGTCTTTATCTGCCGTCATTACTACGAGAGCTCTGCCCAAATGGCTGTGCAGGGACTGGAGTGAGAGTGGGAGGCCAGGACAGGAAACTGCAGGAAATGATCCACAGGGAGCAGTGAGGGAAGGCAGCAATATTTGGTTTCGAGTGGGAGCGGTGGCAGAAAGTAAGAAATGGCACAGGGATTTTAAGTTGCCTCCCGCGATTTACGCCCCCTCCCCACAGGCTTCGGTGTTATCCCCAGGTTGAGAACTGCCGCTCTTCCAAGACCCTGAAGGTGGCAAGGCAAGGTCTGACTAGAGGCTTAGAACATAGGAAGTGTCATGCCGGGTCAGACCAAAGGTCCACCCAGTAATACTGCCTCTAACAAGGGCCAAGCCGGATCCATTTGCTATTGCTCATTACTCTGCTTTTGGCCTGTCATTGCTCCCTGGGGCCTTCTAATTCTGTTTGGGTGGCTTGCAGAGTTTTTAAATAGCTGAATGATGGATATTAATTTTCCCAAGGGCTGAAAACCAAAAACGTTTCTGCAACACATGCAGCACTGTTTCAGAACCCCTGCTGTAGTGTAAAAACTGGCTCTAAGGTCACAGAAATCAGTATCATGATCGGACTCCTTCTCCCACCCAAAAAATAAATAAATAGGAGTTTCAACCGTTAAGGGGAATCACCTGGATAAACGGTTTCATTCTATCAATGGCATCACTCCATTGCTTCTGGTTTTGAACGTATGGATACTGCTCTCCCCAGTCAGGGCAAGGCAAGGAGCCAACCCTCCTGCTGTCCATGCACTTAACCTTTACTCTTGCAGGTAGCCTGGTTTCGAATTGTCATCTTTTTTTTTGCATTGGCTCAAAATAATTTTGTCTAACACGCACTGCTGTTGCCACAACACGCTTAAAATCTCTCAGTTACTGCTTTAAGTGTGAGACGGGGCCTCGTGAAGCAGAGGCGGGAGGCAAAGCCAACAAACAGAAACCTCTGGTTTGCTAATTGGAAGATGTAACAGGCTAATTTAAGATATGGAGGCAAGACAGACACAGAAAAAAAGAAACCAAACACAAAAAAAACAAAAACCTGAACCCACTTAAGCTCCTTCATAAAGGGAAAAATTTCCGGGCCCAGGATATATTCTTATTTCTGCTCCACTTGAGCATAAATATCCGACATGCTTTACATTTTCTATTCAATAAGCCCTCGATACCTTCATCCTGAGAGAAATTAATTGATAAACTCTAAACATGGTTGATCATTTAAAATAAATAAACAAACAAATAAATAAATAAAAATTAAAAGGTTGGTTTATTTGGTATTGCAAAACGAGTCAGTCCATAGTAGAGGGGGGATCAGCCAGGAAGTTTAATGGGCCAACAAGAAAAAACACGAGGTGAGACAAAATCAGCACAGGAATATAGAACCAAACTAAAATACATTGTTTGCCAACTTTTCTGCATCCCTAGTTTTATTTATCTTCAATGTTTATTCCTTTTCTTGGTCTTTTCCATCTCTGCTTCACCTCATTCCATCCTTATTCAGTTTCCTGGCTTCTTTTCATCTCTTCAGCTGCTTTTTTTTTTTACATTGCTGTTCTCCTTCCTCCAGTGGTTCTCAACTGGGAAACCACCCTGTCAGCAATGCTCCCTCCAAGGAGGACTAGGTGTGGGCAAAATTTTTTTTTTTTCACGTGAGCAACAATTTTTTTTTTTAAACCAACAATTTTTGAGCGCCAGTATCAACGTTGCATTTCTGTATATAGCGCAAAGAAAAATGCATGTGAATGACCATGTAAAACCTGGCAGCAACGGCTCTGAAATATAAGAGCAATCGCTCATGTGCTCAGCTTAGAGGGAACAATGCCTGTCGGTCAGGTTTTCAGGCTGTCTGCCATGAATATGCATGAGATAGGTTTGCATACAATGGAGGCAGTGCATGTGAATATCTCTCTTGCAGATGCACTGTGGATAGTCTGACAACCAGACTAGTCAGGTGATCTGTGAGGACCAGGTTGAGAACCACTTTCTTTCCATCATCTCATTTCGTTGAATTCTATCATGGCCCCTACCTGTTTCTCCATCTCCTAGCATTCCAGGTCCCTTAAATCTCTTTATTCTAGCCCTTCATGTCCCTATTTTGTCTCTGCCCACCAAGTCTTTCCCAACTCCCCTTTCCTCTGTACTCCCTCTTCTCTTTTTCTGCTCTCCAATTTATCTTCCCAAGTCTCCCATCTTCCCTCCACCTCCCTTCACATCACCCATCTCCTTTCTCTTTTTCACCCTCGACCCCTCCTCTTCGGCAGCACAGTGCACACCAGCTGCACTTTCAAGGGCTAGAGCAGAGAAGGAAGAGGCTGCAGCCCAGGCGGCAGAGAACAGTTCAACGCCTGCCCCCGTGGGCTGCACTGCAGGAAAAAAACGCACCACGGTGCCGGGCAGGGAGTGCGTGCAGACAGCATGGAGAGGAGGCTGCCATGGAGAAAAGAGAGAGCCTAATTCTGGGCTGGGTCAAGAGGGAGAAGAGCCAGGACTAGAGCCAGGTGCTGGGTTGGAGCCTCACATAGCTCCAATAAACAGTAAAGCACATATTTCTACTTTACTTTTCAAGCTCTTGAGCTGTCTGAGAAACTGCAGCAGACAGAAATGGAACTGGCTGAGTTTCAAGTGCTCTTGATTTTCTCTTCTGGAAATCCTTTAAGTTGCTTAAAACTTTAAATACTTAGGGGTGAATTTTCAAACCTGCGCACAGGCGTCCATGAGCGTGCTACCCGGCACACACACATGTACGCCCAATTTTATAACCACATCTGCTGGTTGGTTATAAAATATTGGAAAATTGGGTACTAAATTAGAAAATATTGGAAAAGTGGGTAAATGGCCACTGTGCTGGAGGCCTCTGGCCCCACCCCCACCCTTGGACCGCCCCTTTAGTAAAGCCCCGGGACTTAGACGTGTCCCGGGGCTTTATGCGTGTTGCCGGGTCTTTATAAAATAGGCCTGGCGCGCGTAAGCCGATTTACATGCGTAGAGCTTTTAAAATCTGGCCCATAGTGTTAAACATTAGGGTGAGGCTGCATGAGGTCATGGCTTCAGAGTGGCCATGGCTATTTATTTTATTTTCTAATTTAGTACCCACTTTTTCATTCAAAAGGTGAGGAACAACAATTAAATCATATTAAAATATAATCTATAAAGTTATAACCCTGGCTAGTTTTGCTGGCTGTGTGATTTATTACAAAGCTTGGTGATAAAGACATGGGAGGCAGCCTGGATGTTGGATAAAAGGTGGGTTTTCTAAGAACTAAAGAGGAAGACGAGGCCTGGCATAGCCAACCAGCAGATGTGGTGGCGGCCAGCGCTGAAACAGATTTTAAACAAGCTTGGGACAGGCAGAGAGGGCAGTGGTGAGAACAGGGTTGAGAGGTTGGATAAAAGACCTGGGGTGGAGGGAAGCTGGTGTCAGTTTATGTAATGGGGAATTTCCATGCTCATCTACCCGGTGAGGTGGAGAACCAGACAGGAAGACAACTGGGCCAACCGGCTCTCATCTCCCCTTCCGCATTTTTATCTTTGATGTAAATCACTTTGGGTTCACATTTGTGAACGCGATAATATAAATACAAAAATGAAATCATTTATTATTATTCCACCTATTTCCAGTGCCTCTCCTCTAAGCGGATTACAAAGAACATAAAATAATAAACTGATATACAGACGAATTACACAGAGCAGTCTAATCATCTAATATGTTACCAATAAGCAATTTTTGGCAAAAACTTCAAAAAGGGATATTGGCATATTTCTTATGCAAGGATGCTGCCAATTTTCCAGATTTTGTGCAAACATCCAAGTTTCTCCCTTTTCTGGGAGGCTTCCATATTTGTACCACACAGATTTTGGTAGTCAGCTTTCATTGGTGTAATCTTCTTTATTTGCAATTGACCAGATATCAATACGAACCCAAGTATAGCAAAAGCAGCTGTGGTTCTGACTGATCTGAGCGAGCACTCTGATAGGGTGCTTTTCAACTATGGGCTTTTCCCATTCTGTGCCTTTGGTAAAAAAAAAAAAAGAAAGAAATCTTTATTGAAGAAAGCCCACTGAATCATAAACCAATAATTTAGATCTCTGGACAAGTTCATTACATGTATGGATGTGCTACGTTCTTCAAGAGTTCAGCAATATTTCTGCACCGCTATGATTTAGTCTTACAGGGTCATATATGATCTGCCTAATATTTTATAGGCAAACTCTTTAATTGACTTTGCTACTGAGAGGATTCCCGTAGCCTTCTCCGGTCGTTCACTGAAATATCATGACATATATTCGACATCCGCGTCACCTAGATCATTTCTGGGTCAACATTATGTAATGCATTCAAAGCTGAGGAGACCAGAGTGACAAGTCCTGAGCTTTTATTCAAGCTGGAAAGCTATTTATCAAACTGCAGACCCTTGATACACTTGTTTTCTTTGTATGCCTTAGGTAGGCAGGCAAACGACCTTATAGGGAAGCCTGGTTTGCATTAGTTACATGGACAAGAATCTCCCTCTCCAGAGGGGAGGGTTACGTTTTTAAAATGTCTGCATTGCTGCAAAGTCCACGGTTCGTTTTGTCAGCAGGCTTTGCCTCAATCTTCAAACTGAAAGTATGCGCATATTTCGGCTTTGAAATCGCCGTGGAGACAACAAAATCCCCCCCGTGGGCACTGGCACCTGTGGGGTTTTTTTTTTTTTGCGAATACTTTTTCCATGGAAAATAAAAATAAATAATGTGCGTGCTTATTTATTTAAAAAAATATATTCAAGATAAACATCTCAAACAGAAAATTAAGCAAGGTGAAATAAAGAATAGGAAACAAAAAATAATTAAAGCAAAACTTTTTACTTAATATGGAACACCGCACTTAAGTCTATGCCCCCAAATACGGAAGAAGTTGCCGCTCTGTCCCCCAGTGCTGGAGTATTTTCAAAGCGAAAGCCTGCATGAGGCTTCCTCTTTGAAAATGAGTGACTAAGGGGATGCAATAAACACTGCGGATCCCTAAAGGTTAGAGGTTGGAAATGAAAAAAAACGGGTGCATGGGGTAACCCCCCCCTCCCGGTTCTCAGCAGTAGGCGCTCTCTCCCTCCCCTTCTCGCTCTATCCATATGGCACGGCCCCTTATCCCCCCTGAATACAAAGCTCGTCTGGCACCATTTTCAAATACTGGCAGGCGAGGCAAGAGCGCTTGGAGAACCCTAGGCACTCCTGCCGTATTTGGTATTATAGACCCTTGGATGGGATAAGATGTGTTTACAGCAGGGGGGGCTGGGTGAGATCAAACACATGCTGCTCTGTGTTTGCACCCCCAGTAGCGCTAGGCCTGTTGGAGGCTATGGCTGACTGGCACTACCGCTCACAAGCTCCAAACTTGTACTAATTCAACCCCTTTCTCTGTCTGTTACCGTGTGTCCGATACATGCACATGTGTTTTCCCAGATCTCTGAATACTTCTATAGGCACGGATAATTGCAGCCAATGACTCAATAACCATAGCAATCAAAAGTGGTGACAGCGAGCACCCTTGGTCTCTCTTTCTAACACAAATACCTCGATTTTGTTAACATTTATTAACAACTCAGGCATCTTACATCTTAGCACTACAGAAATGATAAATAGTTATAGCCAGGCACTTGACTGTATCAAAATTAAGAAAAAAAAAAAGTGTTAAAATGACTGTCTGTTGAAACAATGTGAAATTACAAGCATCTGCCGTGGCAGATTGGGGCCTGAGTTGGGGGCATGGGGAGAGGGAGGAGGCAAACACGTCAAGCAAATTGGGGCTGGGGTGGAGGGAGCAGTAGAGATCAGGGCCTGGAAGGAAGAGAGAGGAGATGGCAGCTGGGAAGAGATTTTGTACTGAATGTATTGAACAGGAGCCAAATTCAATGAAGACTATGTGAAATAGTAAATGGCCTAGTACAACACCCACCTCAGATGGCCCACACCATTCACTCCAACCTGTAACAACTTTTGCTTCCCCTTTCATTAACAAATGTAAGGTTTAGTCAGAACCTTCTGGGTAACCACTCAGCTGTTTTGCAGATGGCCAGAGGGGTGGGAACTGGGAAGGCTAATCCAGAGCCTTCCATGTCGCCACATCTCAAAAAAAGAGTTGCACTAGAGAAAGTGCAGAGAAGGGGAACCAAAATGATAAGGGGCATGGAACGGCTGCGCTATGAGGAAAGGCTAAAGAAGTTAGGACTGTTCAGTTTGGAGAAGAGACGACTGAGGGGGGATATGACAGAAATATACAACATCATGAAAGGACTTGAACAAGTTAATATAAATCAGTTGTTTACTCTCTCAGATAATAGAAGGGCAAGGGGGCAGTCCATGAAGTTAGCAAGTAGCTCATTTAAAACAAATCAGAGAAAATTATTTTTCACGCACGCATAGTTAAGCTCTGGAATTCATTGCCAGAGGATGTGGTTATGGCAGTTAGTATAACTGGGTTCAAAAAAGGTTTGGATAAGTTCCTAGAGGAAAAATCCATAAACTGCTATTAATTAATAAGCAACAGTAGCTTGAGATCTATCTAATGTTTGGGTACTTGCCAGGTTCTTATCGCCTGAATTAGCCACTGTTGGAAACAAGATACCGGGCTTGATGGACCTTTGGTCTGACCCAGTATGGCAATTCTTATGTTCTTATGTGCTCTTAATGTCTAGACTCATGGGTACATGACATCATGGGTGCAACAGAGAGCTGCTTAAAGAACTTCAATAGGAAAGTTTTTTTTCAAACTGGGGAAAATAGTACTACTATGCACCACATGAACTTTTAAGTATTGTATTGTTTATTATAATAATCAAAAAAGTTGACAAAGTGCTGCCCAGTACCCAACAGGCAGTCTTCCTTCAACGGGAAAGCTCTATGGAAAACAATACGCCTGTGGAGGCTAATAGGCCTATTCATTCAGATCTTATGAAGCTGGAGAATAATGAAAGCACTGGTCACTACCTCTAGTAGCCATCACCATCGGGCCGATTCAGTAAAGTCCGCGGGAGAGTGATCGTTCGCCCGCTCTCCCGGCGGGCGCGAGTCTGTATTTAAATGAGGCCCAGCGGTAAAAACGGGCAAAAGGAGGCGCTAGGGACACTAGCACGTCCCTAGCGCCTCCTTTTGTACCGGAGCGGCGGCGGTCAGCGGGTTTGACAGCCGACGCTCAATTTTGCCGGCGTCAGTTCTCGAGCCCGCTGACAGCCACGGGCTCGGAAACCGGACGCCGGCAAAATTGAGCATCCGGTTTTCGACCCGACAGCTGCCGGCCGACTTCAATTTTTTTTTCTTTTTTTTTTTTTACTTTTCGAAAGTTTCGGGACCTCCAACTTAATATTGGGTAGGCGCTAATTTCTGAAAGTAAAATGTGCGGCTTGGCTGCACATTTTACTTTCTGTATCACGCAGGAAATACCTAATAGGGCCATCAACATGCATTTGCATGTTGCGGGCACTATTAGGTTCGGCAGATTGGACGCGCGTTTTCGGCCCCTTACTGAATAAGGGGTAAGGGAAAACGCGCGTCCAGTGGCGGGTTAACTGTGCGCTCCGGAGTGCACTGTACTGTATCGGCCTGATGTCTAGTATATGCCCCGTGGCTATCTGAGGCTAACAAACAGTCTCAGAGGAAGTCGTCTTGCACTCAGATACCAAAAGTCTAATTATGTAAGGCGATATGGGTATAATGTGCTGAGACAATGAGGGGGAAAAAACAAGGCCGAATGGAGCCCAACCCTAGGCCAGAAACATGCAAGAGCTTCATCTCTGGCCCTCAATCCCCCTGCCTGCCAGGTCAGCCAAGGAATAACTCCAAGGCAGTGCTAAGGAAACACAAACAAGTGTACTCCTCTCCTCTTCCTGCTCTGTCTCTTCCCCCAACCCATCCCCCTTAGTCCTCAAATGACCAGTAGGGTAAATCCTATTACATCAAAATAACATGCCTAATTCAAGTTAATGAAATCGTTACAGGAATTTGGACGACTCAAATACTGGCCATTCGTGACCAATTTAACTCTCTATGGCGTTGTTATCCCCAGCTCCAGAAATATGTGCATAGAGGGAAGGGGAGGAAACAGCTCACCACACCCCTGCAGCTTAAACCCTGAGAGTTCCAAGCTTAATCCGGTACAAATCCGACCAATTTTATTGTGGGTCTAGTCAGCCATAAAATATTTTCTGTAATCTTAGGAGATAAGGACTTTATTATTATTTTTAAAGGTCTTTCATTAGCTTCCATGTTTTTGATTAGGAAGGTGCGTGAAAGCCTGTTAAATATCTGACCTTAGTACTCAGAAAACAAAAGATCCTGTATCAGTCATTTGTTCAGACACAGCTCCACTGTTGCAGTACTTGTGCTGGCTGGTCATAAACCATATTTAAGACTACTCTTCTGACAAATTCATTTCCTACCATATTTCCTCCTTTAGTGCCTCACAGTTTCATTCTGCTAATAAATGTTTATAATACTTGATGCTTGTAAGGTAGTGGCAATGTACCCAGCACTGTACAGGATCAATTATGTTGTACTGTACATGCTCCCAAAGAGTTTACAAACCACATCTAACCAGGGGTTAATTGAGTTGCTGCAGGTCACACAGTGAAGGGATTGGAAACTCTCCTAGGTTTCAGAGCTTAATGCTTTGAGTATTAAGCTAGCCTGCCAGCTCTCCACTTAACTGTCAACGCTTTATTATAACACAAAGCAGATAGTTCTTCACTGTTGCTGTACTTTAAGGGCTGTCATCCTACTAGTGGCAAATTTAAATTTTGCCATGAGTATAAGGAACAGCTGCAGTACACCGCTGTGGAGATTATTTTGGTGCAAAGAAAGAGCCTTGAGACGTACCTTTCCAAAGGCAGCACTGATCTTAGCTTCAACTTTCTCCCTATTTGTAGCCTAGTTCCTACGTTTCTCCAGCCCCAGTGCAGTTGTGCCATTACACTGATCCTCTCTTTAGCACCAACATCAAGGTAACATTTGTTTCTTATTACACTGATCCTTCCCCTCACTTCAGCATCCCTCCATCACCCTAAGCCTTCCCAGCTCAATGACATATTTCTATTATACTGAAAATTCACTGGGAATACATATGGCACCAAACCAAGCATACAGACACCAAGTACATGATGACAACAGCCTACTGTGAGGTACTGCACTCAAATGAGGAATCCCGGTCAGATCAAGCATGGACCAGAGAAGCCTTTTATTCCAAATCTCCTTTGGGTCAATATATGGCCAAGGTAGCCAACCCCACATATCCATCCATGAGTGATCAGCAAGCAAACACAAGAACAATGGAAATTTAGGCCTGAAATTAGCTCCATTGATGAATTAAAATTTTCAATTATAAAAGCCAACTAAAGTAAGAAACCTAACAAACAAGTTCATATGCAATGAACAAGGCCATGCTCTCCTTCAATTTTTTTTCTCTTGCGTGAGATAGAGAGTTCTATGCTAAATTCTTAAATTGTAACCCAGTGTTATACTGAATAAGGTGAAAACTTGCTTCATCATCTTGGACAAGAACGGGGTCCTTTGGTCAGTTAATATCTCCTTGGGTAGCCCAAACTTCCATCAGGCCATGCCTACTGTATGGGTCTTCATATTCCACAGGGATAGATTATCTGGATACCAGATAGCATAGTCCAGGACAACTAAAATGTATTTCTTCACTTGGATGGACCTTTCTATGGGATCTATTAGATCCATAGCAATCCTCTCAAAGGGAGTCTCTATGATAGAAAGTGGTACCAGGGGAGCTGCTTAAATGCCAACAGGCTTGGTTACCTGTCACATAGGGTAGGCATGACAACAGACCTGGACTTGCTAGTACAAGCTGAGCCAATAAAAGGGAGCTAGGACTTTTTCTCGCATTTTCTCCTCCGCTAGGTGGCTCCCTAGGAAGTATTTGTGGGCTAGCTGCAGCAATTGTCCACGGTAAGGTGAGGGTACCAAGAATTGTTTAAAAGTTTCATCTTCCATAGTCGTCTTTGCTACTCAGTGTACTAAGTCCTTCTTCAGTATGAAGAAGGGGAGAGGGGTTCATCCCTAGAGACTAGCTCTCCATCTATGATAAGTTTTATACATTCTTGGCCAACCTTAAGGGTTTTACTTTCTCTTTAAAGACCTGTCTAAAGTTACTGGGATTTCCCTCTACTACCCAGTCTGGGGGGACAACTATGGGCTCCTGAATAGCTTGGGAACCTTCCTCTTACTCCGACTCTCCACTCATGGCAGCTCCTAAATGCTGGAAATAGTTATTTTCTCTTGCTAGAGCTAGGTATCTTAGGGTCTTGAAAGTATAAGTCTGGGTTTTCTAAGAGGAAGACCTCAGGAGGCAATGTATCCTCCTACCAGACCAGTTGTAAGGTGGCTCCAGAGAGTCCCAAAGTCTGGATAATACTATCTCAGAATCACAGGATATGGGAGCCAAGGAAGTATTCTTATTTCCATCTTAACTTGTCCAGCTGGGGTCTTAAACATAACCTGGAAGGTTAGGTATTGTTGGATACATGTGAGGGTCACCATCTTCGCATAGTCTATTTGCATCCTCTTAACCAATTCCTTCTCAATGACGGTTTTTATGCTTCCTGAATCCATTAGTGTCTGGGTAGGGAAACCATTCAGTTCCACTGGAACCATGAAAGTTGAAAACTCTGAGTTAGGAACGTCCACAAAATTGCAGAAGTAGGGGGCTCATCAAGTTGATATCTATGGGTTAGTTCCCCACACAATCACGAGCAAAGTGACCCTTCTCTCCACAGCTGAAGCAAGGTGGCAGGCCTGCGTCCTGTGACTGGGGTAAGGAGTCAGGTTAGCTCCGCTCCAAGGGTCACGGAAGAGGTCTTGCTTTTGGACTGCGGTGCCCAAGGCCCTGTGCAGCTTTCCTCTCTGGTAGTTGCAGATGCTTTGGCATCAACTGGATTAGAAAAAGACATCAGCTACTTCCAAGGCAGTCTCTGGGTTGAATTTTGGGTGTCGATGTACCCACGTGCACATGTAGGCTGATCAAATAAATCAGTGCAGACAACGGGCACTCAGTGTTGAGTGTCCGCTTTCCTAATGCACGCCCAGCCACCTTTCTTTGGCGCGCGATCAAATATTTAAACGAGGGGTCACAATGCCAAGGAGGCGCTAGGGACAAATGTGCACACCTAGCACCTCCTTGGCAGTGGACGCCCAGGAGAGATCGGCTGTCAACGGGTTAGGAAAACGGACGCTTAGTTTTACGAGTGTCCCTTTTCCTAACTTGTGCTCAGCCTCAGGTTAGGAAAATGGCTGCTTGTTAATTGAGCATCCCTTTTCCTAACCTGACCGCCAGCACACTTATTTTTTTAATTTTTTGTTTTACATTCTGTCCTTTTTGTTCCTCAATGCCACGATATTAAGTCGGAGGAAGTACAGAAAAGCAGTATTTTTTTGCTTTTCTATACACTTTTTTGGGCTGTTCAGAAATTAATGCCTGCTCTGGGCAGGCATTAATTTCTGAGGGTAAAAATGTGCAGGTCATGCTTTTTGGATCAGGGGAGGATAGCTAATAGCCTCATCAACATGCATTTATGTGATGAGCGCTATTAGTTTTGCGGGGGGGGGGGGGGGGGGGTTTGAACTCATGTTTTGGATGCGCTAATCCCCTTATAGAATAAGGGGTTGTGGTTGTGTGGCCAAAACCCGCATCCAACCACGGGTTAAACAGTGCGCTCAGCTGAACGCACTGTATTGGATTGGCCTGATAGGGTGTCTCAGGCCATCTAGGAACTGCTCCAGTAGGACTAATTTTGCTACTTCAATTCCCGTCTTTCCCTCTAGATGTAGCCATTTCCATCCATCCTTAAGGTGACACAATAGGCTCCGTGGACTCTCCTGGGGCTGAAGGATTCCCTGCTGGAACTGTTGCTGATATACTTCAGGGATACAACTGGCCTGTTTGAGGTCAGCGGCCTTAACTTCTGTATAGCTGGCCCTTCTGTCTGGGTTGGTAGCTTGGAAGTCAGCCTGGCTTCTGCCTATGAGCGGATTGCTTAGATAGGTGGTCCATGAGGCCTCTGGACAATGCGCCAGCTCTCTCAAAGTTTGTGAGGAAGCAGTCTAGGTCTCCTCTTGTGGTTATTTTGAGTATTACTGGAAATATGGGTGTCGGTCAGGACATAGCTTCTTTCCTGCAAAATCTACATTTGTCCATTTTACTAGTCTTTTCTATGCTGCCTGTGAACCATCTCATCCATAGTCCACTATCCTGTGCTGCAATTACTAAAATCTCTCATCCTTAGATCTGAATTTACCTCTCCTTAACCACTGCTATGCCAAATCTTGATCTATGCCAAGCTGCTGAAGTAGCTCTCTATACTTCCCACTGCACTTATGCTTCTGCCAATTATCCTTCCTTCTTTATGATCTGATTCTTTAAAAAGTTTCTACTCTTGTTTTGCTAATTCTGTAGCTTCCTGTATGGATGGATTTTCAGTCATTCCCTCTATTCGCCAGAACAATTGTCCTAGCTTAAGGACTGAAACTGAGGATGGTTGCTGGCTTTCGTACTTCTGCACTATTTTAGCATTTGGGTCTGTTGATGTCATTTACGCCTGAAAGCCTGTTATGGGAGCTCTGTAGGTGTAATCAATTTCAATAAGACCCATACCACCTTCAGCTCTAGGGATGTGCAATCACGGCATGCACTGATTCTTATAAATTACAGATGGACATGGAGGAGATTTCTTGTTTTTACATCCAAGATATTTATGAGGCCAATTTGCTATTCCAAAACTGTATGATAATGCAGGGAATGCAAGTTGATTAATAGCTTATATCTTATTTCATGCTGTTAAGGCACTCTTCAATATCAGCTTCACTCTTATATAGTATTCTTTTCTCTCAATATTTTACACTGAATCTTTCCACCTTCCTCTATAACTAGATATTTATATACGCCTTCCTGCTCCGGTCCTTTATATTACAATTTTCAGTCAGGGAGATGTTTTCAGTTTTGCTTAGTTTTCCTTAAAGAAAAGTTGTCTTAGCACATTTAGAGGCCAATTGTCATTCTGATGTCATCTAAGAAGCTCTTTACCACACAAAGCTGTTCTGCTAAGTGAGCATCACAAGAACTGTAGAGTTTCAAATCATCAACAAATAGTAAATGGAATAGGTGATTAATTGCTCTAGGATTAAGAAAAATTCCATAACCCAAAGAGTTAATGAGAGTACTCAGTGGATTTAATGCCAGATAAAACAAAAGCAGCAACAAGGACTTAGCTGGACCTCAATACTGGAGATGACACTGTCCATCCTTACAATTCAGGTGACATGCAGTCTGCCACATTTTCATGGTGAACTTGATGTACTCAATAAGTAAAGGATTCACTTTGCATATTTCAAGGCAATTTAATATCCAAGAGTGTGGGATGCTATCAAAGGTCTTCTTGTAATCAGTCCATGCTATACTGAGGTTTCCACCGTGCATATAGCTGGTCCTTATGGCTTTATTCAGCATCAACTGGTCTCTGGTTCCGTAGGCTCCTATATTGTTACCTTTCTGTTGCCAAGATTTTATTTGAATCAGTGTGGTGATATATTCTATCTGCATCACTTGTAGTGAACAGCTTATAGAGTGTGAGCAAGAGGTTATTGGTCGATATATTTTGGGGACATTATATGGCTCTTCCATTGGCAGGAGGAGTGTTCTTCCTGCTATGAGCCATTGAGGAGTTAATTCTGGCTTTCTGATCAATTGTTTTTTTGCAGATAGCCAGAGCTTGATGGAGAGAGGTCAAATTTGAGCCAAAAGCTGGCACACCATCATGGCCAGGGCACTTCCAATTTGGTGCTCAATTTAACCTGGACTCCAGCTCAATTGTTCTAACTTCAGGCCATTCCATTGTTTTGATGTTTGCCTGCTCTATATTCCCCTATATGGCAGGCAACCATTCTGCTTTTCTGTTACGCTCTACAGGATCTTCGAACAAATTTCTTCAAAACTGTTGTTTCTTTTTTTGTTGGTGGTGTTTTAACCACATTAAGGGGCGGATTTTCAGAGCCCTGCTCGCGTAAATCCGCCCAAAACCGGGCGGATTTACGCGAGCAGGGCCCTGCACGCCGGTAAGCCTATTTTACATAGGCCTACCGGCGCGCGCAGAGCCCCGGGACTCGCGTAAGTCCCGGGGTTTTCGGAGGGGGCGTGTCGGGGGCGGGCCCGAACCGCGCTGCGTTTTCGGGGCGTGTCGGGAGCGTTCCGGGGGCGGGCCCGGGGGCGTGGCTACGGCCCGGGGCGGCCCGGGGGCGTGGCCGCGCCCTCCGGACCCGCCCCCAGGTTGCGTCCCGGCGCGCAGGAGGCCCGCTGACGCGCGGGGATTTACGCCTCCCTCTGGGAGGCGTAAATCCCCCGACAAAGGTAAGGGGGGGGTTTAGACAGGGCCAGGCGGGTGGGTTAGGTAGGGGAAGGTGAGGGGAGGGCAAAGGAAAGTTCCCTCCGAGGCCGGTCCGATTTCGGAGCGGCCTTGGAGGGAACGGGGGTAGGCTGCGCGGCTTGGCGTGCGCCGGCTATACAAAATCCATAGCCTTGCGCGCGCCGATCCAGGTTTTTAGCAGATACGCGCGGCTCCGCGCGTATCTACTAAAATCCAGCGTACTTTTGTTTGCGCCTGGAGCGCAAACAAAAGTAGGCTATTCGCGCTCCTTTTAAAATCCGCCCCTAAATGTTCTTCCCCAATACCCTATAAACTGCTTTGGGTTTCCTTTAAATATTTTATTTTGGTGTTTCTCTTTTTCTGTTTTCATCATATCTTCACAGCTTCTGTGCTTCCACTGTTATTTTCAATTTATTATTAAATACAAATTTAAAATCTTCCTCTGCTAATGCAGCATATCTTAGCTTTATATTTTGGATTTTCTTCAATATTTTCATTGTCCTTGATCCTTTAGATGTATGCATTTACCAACAAAACCTCTGCACACAGAGATTTAATTTTGTCTATATGTTTTTTCTCCTTTTTTTTTATCACCTTATGTCCTTATTGGCAAGATTCTATCAGTGACAGAAGAAAAGACTGCCAAAGAGGTAAAGTGAAGTGACAAACATTTTTCAGATACATCAGAAAAAGGAGAAAGGTCCAAAGTGGTATGGTGAAATTGAAAGGTGACAAGGATCAATGTGTGGAAAGAGACGAAGAAGTGGCGGAAATATTTAACAAATACTTCAGTTCAGTGTTCACTAAAGATGACCCTGGAGCAGGACCGTCGCTAGTTAACAAGACTGTGGATGGGGGTGGAGTAGATGAAACTCCATTTACAGAACAGAATGTATGGGAAGAGCTAGGAAAACAAAGTGGACAAAGCCATTGGGCCTGATGAGGCTCATCCCAGGATACTGAGGGAGCTCAGACATGTGCTATCGGGTCTGCTGCATGACCTGTTCAATAGATCCCTAGAAAAGGGAGTAGTGCCGAGTGATTGGAGAAGAGCGGTGGTGGTCCTGCTTCACAAGAGTGGAAGCAGAGAGGAGGCTGGAAACTACAGGCCGGTTAGCCTCACCTCGGTGGTGAAAAAATTAATGGAGACTCTGCTGAAGGAAAGGTTAGTGAACTATCTACAATCCGGTGAATTGCTCGATCCGAGACAGCATGGATGCACCAGGGAAAGTTCCTGTTAGACGAATCTGACTGATTTTTTTGATTGGGCGACTAGAGAATTGGATCAGGGATGAGTGCTCAATGTGATTTACTTGGATTTTAGTAAAGCTTTTGATATGGTCCCACATAGAAGACTCATGAATAAACTGAAAAGCTTGGGAGTGAGTGCCAAGGTGCTGGCATGGATTACAAATTGGTTTACGAATAGAAGACAGCATGTGAAGGTAAATGAAACCTGCTCTGAAGAGAAAACAGTGTTAAGTGGAGTGCTATAGGGATCAGTGTTGGGACCGGTTCTGTTCAATATCTTTGTAAGCGACATTGCAGAAGGTATTGAAGGTAAAGTTTATCTATTTGTGGATGATATTAAGATCTGCAACAGAGTGGATACACTGGAAGAAGTAGAGAAGATGAGGTGTGATTTAAAGAAGCTTGAACGGTGGGCGAAGATATGGCAGTTGGGATTCAATGCCAGTAAGTGCAGAGTCATGCATCTGAGGTGCGGTAATCCAAAAGAGTTGTATGTGATGGGGGGTGAAGGGCCGTTGTGCATGGAACAAGAGAGAGACCTTGGGGTGATAGTGTCTAGCGATCTGAAGACAGCGAAGCAATGTGACAAGGCAATAGCAAAAGCCAGAAGAATGATGGGCTGCCTTGAGACAGGTATAACCAGTAAGAAAAAGAAGGTGATAATCCCCTTCTACAGGTACTTGGTGAGGTCTCACCTGGAGTACTGTGTTCAGTTCTGGAGAGCATATCTCAAAATGGACACTGACAGGATGGAGGCGGACCAGAGAAGGGTGACCAAAATAGTGGTGGGTCTCCATCAAATGACTTGTGAGGAGAGGTTGAAGGTCCTAAATATGTATACCCTCAAAGAGAGGAGGTGCAAGGGAGATATAATACAAATTTTCAGATATCTGAAAGGTATTAATGATGCATAATCAATGACAAACCTTTTCTGTTGGAAAGAAATCAGGTCATGAAATGAAACTCCAGGGAGGACAACTCAGAACCAATGTCAGAAAATATTTCTTCACAGAAAGGGTGGCAGATGTCTGGAATGCCCCTCCTAAGGAGGTGGTGAAGACAAAAACAGTAAAAGATTTTAAAGGGGCATGGGATAACACTGTGGATCCCTTAAGGCTAGGATGTGAACGAAGAAGAGAGTGCATGGGGGTAACTTGCTGGTGTGGTGGTTACTACACTTAACCAATAAACCTTTATGCTATTGATGCAACTCCATCATTGCTCTCTGATTCAACGGCAGGGGGAAAAGAGGAAAAGGGGAATTAGATTCAGACAGCAACCAACAAGGAAAGTGAATTGCACAGTCTGGAAAAACGAATAAGCATGGGAGTAACTTGCTGATGTGGTGGTTACTACCCTTAATCAATAAGCCTGATACTTTTGATGCAACTCCAATATTGCTCTCTGCTTCAAACGGCAAGAGGTAACGGGGAATTGGACTCAAAAGCAAACAACAAGGGCCCTGACTTTGAAAGTCTGAGAAACTGATAATTATAAAAGGTGGCTTGTAAGAACATAAGAACATGCCATTCTGGGTCAGACCAAGGGTCCATCAAGCCCAGCATCCTGTTTCCAACAGTGGCCAATCCAGGCCAAAAGAACCTGGCAAGTACCCAAAAACTAAGTCTATCCCATGTTACCGTTGCTAGTAATAGCAGTGACTATTTTCTAAGTCAACTTAATTAATAGCAGGTAATGGATTTCTCCTCCAAGAACTTATCCAATCCTTTTTTAAACCCAGCTACACTAACTGCACTAACCACATCCTCTGGCAAAAAATTCCAGAGTTTAATTGTGCGCTGAGTGAAAAAGATCTTTCTCCGATTAGTTTTAAATGTGCCACATGCTAACTTCATGGAGTGCCCCCCAGTCTTTCTATTATCTGAAAGAGTAAATAACCGATTCCCATCTACCCGTTCTAGAACTCTCATGATTTTAAACACCTCTATCATATCCTCCCTCAGCCGTCTCTTCTCCAAGCTGAAAAGTCCTAACCTCTTTAGTCTTTCCTCATAAGGGAGCTGTTCCATTCCCCTTATCATTTTGTATGGCCAGTAGTTACAACCATAGGGGCGGATTTTAAGAGCCCTGCTCGCGTAAATCCGCCCGGATTTACACGAGCAGGGCCTTGCGCGCCGGTGCACCTATTTTACATAGGCCTGCCGGCGCGCGCAGCGCCCCGGGACTTGTGTAAGTCCCGGGGTTTTCCGAGGGGGCGTGTCGGGGGCGGGGCCGAGTGACGAGCCGTTTTCGGGGCGGGGCGCGGCGTTGCGGGGGCGGGCCCGGGGGCGTGGTTTCGGCCCGGGGCGGTCCGGGGGCGTGGCCGCGCCCTCCGGAACCGCCCCTGGGTTGCGTCTAGGCGTGCCAGCGGCCCGCTGGCGCGCGGGGATTTACTTCTCCCTCTGGGAGGCGTAAATCCCCCAACAAAGGTAGGGGGGGTTTAGACAGGGCCGGGGGGGTGGGTTAGGTAGAGGAAGGGAGGGGAAGGTGAGGGGAGGGCATTAGCGAATTCCCTCCGAGGCCGCTCCGATTTCGGAGCGGCCTCGGAGGGAACGGAGGTAGGCTGCGCGGCTCGGCGAGCGCCAGCTACACGAAATCGGTAGCCTTGCGCGCGCCGATCCAGGATTTTAGCAGATATGTGCGGCTACGCGCGTATCTACTAAAATCCAGCGTACTTTTGTTTGCGCCTGATGCGCCTACAAAAGTACACGAGGGTGCCCTTTTTGAAAATCTACCCCATAAGCTTGCTAGGCAGACTGGATGGACCACTTGGTCCTTTTCTGTCATCGTTTCTATGTGTTTCTAAGTATTAAGTTTTGCTGTAAAATATTGTATCAAATTTATATCTGTAATATCAATAGATGGTTCCTTAACACAGATTATGGCTCTATTCATTTCACTTAACATGCTTCTAACTTTGAGTGTTAAATTTACTTTCGGTAATCTTTCCCTCTCCATGTAAACCATGAGTTTGACTGCCAGTTCTTCAATATCCTATTTCCTTTCTTCATCCTGCCTTGTTCTTGTTCTGTTGAAGCTTCTTGGTGGCATCCCCTACCTGGCAGCCTTGTTCGTGTTCTGTGTTAGGCCTTCCAGTGGCCCTCTTGTTTGTCTGCATCCCTAATTTTCCTAGCTCCTGTGGGCCTTCCAGTAGTCCTCTTGTCTATTGTATGTCCTTGTTTGTCCCATTCTGTCTTGCTTATCCTGGCCCTGTTTTGCCTTGCCCTATTCCCTGTTCCTGCCTTGTTCCAGTTCCTGTCTCCTGGTGCATTGCCAGCGAGGTCCTACCAGCCACCAGAACCTGCAGGCTCAACCCAAGGGAGAGGTGGCCAAACAGGCAGAAGGCCCTGCTCTGCACTGCTCTTGACCCTTGTGATGCTCCTGCCTGGATATTTACCTTGAACCAGCCTGCATGGCTGTGACAGCAGTTAAAAATATATATGCTTACTTTTTGCTACAGCAATGGGAACAATTTTCACTCAGGTCAATTTTCCAAATAAATAACTGTTTGCCCAAGTCAATCGCTCTGAAAATTGTTCTCGGTCACATGAATAGAGTAAAGCATGAGTACAGCATGGAGAGCTGAAGAACGGGATTTGATTCTGAACCCCAAAAGCAAGCATCAAACTGGTAATATAAAAGGATGAAAACAGCATGAATATCTTAAGAGTAGATTTTCATCCCCTTCCCCCCACCCCGCAGAGATGTACATAAAGTATGAATACCGCATGGATCACTGAAGAGAGAACTTAAGCAAAAAGGGTAAAGAGTATGAACATAACAGAAAAACAGAACGAGGCAGCAGATAAGGACTATACGTTCAGCTAATCTACCCAATTTACTTCCTTTAACAATGCCATAGACCTTTATTTATCTTCAATTTTCCCTCCATGTCATTGCAACCAAGGCTTTCTTGAATTCCGTTACTGTTTTTGCCTCTATCCTCTCCCACTGGGGCTATTCCATCTACTTACCACAGTTTTTATGAAGAAATATTTTCTTTTACTCCAGGGTCTATTCCCTCTGAGCCTCATAGCATGGGCTCTTGTCCTAGAAATTCCTTTTCACTGAATAAAGAATCTACATCTTCAGTCCCCACCCAGAAAGCACACCAACAGTTAAGAACAAATGAGGAAGCAACAAAGACAAGACCCTGACAAGCTGACATTTTCAAGAATCTAGCTAGTAGACATTACCAGGATGAGCCCATTTCATAGTCCTAATTATGGACATAAAGATGAAATAATAATGTCCTGTAATTAAAAAGATGAGGTTAGCCATTGTAGGATATACCACATGTTTTCACTGCTGTATGCAACAAAAGAATGAATTCTAACTTCCTTGGACACTGACCAATGTTCCAGCAAAGGAATACAGAGACAGCTCAGAAAAACAAGATGAGGATCTTATGACCAGCATAACAATACCTGCCCAGGTTATCTGATCTTCTTGTCAACTAAAGGGCTATAGCTTTTCTCTGAAATAATGAGCTAAGACCTGCCCAGGTACAGGTAACTCAGGTGAAAACAACCCAAGTCTGCCTGGAGACCCAAAAAAGTAGCCTGTCCAAAAGGCAGTTTATCAGACAGGTCAGTTCACAGAAAAGCACTGACACAGAAGGCTGTGCTGGTCAAGGGGTTACCGAACAGAGACCAGACCTTAAATTGGGCTGCCATATAGCAGAAACAGTGAACCCCCCAATGGGCGAGGGGGACCAGCAATCTGAAATGAAGAAATGACTCCGTCCGTCCCTCTGCTTGATTCTGCATGAGCTTCTTACATATTCATGCTTTGCCTGTTAAAAGCAGCCAAGGAGAGGGTTTGTGGGTGGGAGGGGCTTCGACTGGCAGAAGAATTCCATACACAACAGCCGAAGACAACGCCTGAGGCATCACCCCTACTCCTTCCTGTGATGAAGCAGAAGAGCTCCTGTGTCCTAGAAGTCTGCATGTAAGAGAGGCCTGCCTGTTACCTGGCTACTCTTCTCCAGTGCTGAGACAAGTCTCTTTAGCCCAGCAAGCAACAAGGACCAAGAACACAAGATCTCTTCAGCAAGACATCCAGCCAGAGACTGTTCCAAGGTGGAATGGAAGGTAATCTCCTAAAGTTATGGGGGTAAGTTAACTAATTATCAGGTCGATCCAGTAAGGCCGCGGTAGAAACAGTGCGGCAGTGTCAGGCGCACCCTTCCTCCCCGCACCCACAGTTCTCTTCACTAACTCCCCGATACTCTCCTCTAATCGCATGCAAATGCATGCCGCGGCTTTAAAGCGGTAGGGAAGGGTTATGGCCGCGTAACCCATTTTACTGTATAGGCGCTTAATACAGCGCCTATACAGTAACCAGGGTGCGACGGTACCTGTCATTTCAAATGTCATTTCAAATGGCATTTGGAATGACAGGAACCAGGAAGTGTAAAAAAACACGAAAAGTCTTTGTTGCTTCGTCGCTGTGTCTCTCCTCCCGGAGCAGGGCGCGAAAGCAGCCTTGCTCCGGGAGGAGGTGAGGCACAGCGGCGAAGACAGACGGGAGAGGAGAAAAAGCAGAGCCGAGCAAAGCGAAAGCGTGCAGCAAGCCGGCGAAATAGACCTGCGAGCAGAGGCAATAGCAGCGGTTCGGTAAGCCTGGCACCCTCCTTGATGTAGTACGTCCCGGATGCCCCCCCCCTCCCCAGCGCGCCCGCCACTACCCCTTTCATCAGCTGCATCCACTGCGACCCGGCAGTCCCGTGAGGCCTACAAAAAAAAAAAAATCCCCGGCTCCCGCGCCCCCGCACTGGCCCGCCGACTCTACCCCCCCCCCCCCCTCCTCCCGATCGGGCAAGGAGGCGGCGGCGATGAAAACCAAAGCAATTTTTTTTTTTCAAAAAGCAACATCACACATTGCATAAAATAATTTCTCCAGCCTTAAAGCGACTTACTTTTGGGATCTGTCAAGTAAGTCGCAAAAGTAACTTACTTTTCTGAAGCCATCACGATCGTAGCTCAAGACGAAGATGGCCGCCTGCACGGGGGAAAGCGTGCAATTGGCCGCTGAAGACGTGAGGTCACGTCTTCAGCGGCCAATTGCACGCTTTCCCCGTGCAGGCGGCCATCTTCGTCTTCGTCCGGAGGAGCTAAGATCATGTTCCTGATGGCTTCAGAAAAGTAAGTTACTTTTGCGACTTACTTTTGGGATCTTGACAGATCCCAAAAGTAAGTCGCTTTAAGGCTGGAGAAATTATTTTATGCAATGTGTGATGTCGCTTTTTGAAAAAAAAAAAATTGCTTTGGTTTTCGTCGCCGCCGCCTATCTGCCCGATCGGGAGGAGGGGGGGGGGGGGGGGGGTAGAGTCGGGTGGCCAGTGCGGGGGCGCGGGAGCCGGGGATTTTTTTTTTTTGTAGGCCTCACGGGACTGCCGGGTCGCAGTTGATGCAGCTGATGAAAGGGGTAGTGGCGGGCGCGCTGGGGGGGGGGGGGCATCCGGGACGTACTACCCTTATATTGCTTATAAGCTGTTTAAAAATGTGTTAGCAGTACACATTTTAAATCAATAATCAAGACGATATAATAAAAAGAATCCCCTTTGTATTTTTGAATTTTATTTCATTTTTCAAAATTGAAACATCGCCTCCAAACTACTATGAAAGAATTTAATATAGCTTATGTATGCCTCCCTTTTTGACTACAGCCAATACAAGGCAATTAACAACATATATCTTAAAATTATGAACAATTATACAAATGACCATGGCTTCCAACTCTCTAATTCATCTCATTCAACAATATCTCTAGCAATAATCCCATATCCAATATACTTCAAAAAACCAATTGGCAAACAATCACATAAAAACATAAGAACATAAGAAATTGCCATGCTGGGTCAGACCAAGGGTCCATCAAGCCCAGTATCCTGTTTCCAACAGAGGCCAAACCAGGCCTCAAGAACCTGACAATTA
Source organism: Rhinatrema bivittatum (assembly GCF_901001135.1). Lineage (NCBI taxonomy): Eukaryota > Metazoa > Chordata > Amphibia > Gymnophiona > Rhinatrematidae > Rhinatrema > Rhinatrema bivittatum. Next base: position 62,838,155 of record NC_042625.1, on the reverse strand, counting down.
CCCAAACACTAAGAAGATCCCATGCTACTGATGCAATTAATAGCAGTGGCTATTCCCTAAGTAAAATTGATTAATGGACTTCTCCTCCAAGAACTTATCCAAACCTTTTTTGAACCCAGCTACACATAATGATATACATCATAAAACCCCAAAACATTCTACCTATACAATCCCTCAATAGCCAAGAAATAGCCTCTCCCCTAGCAATTTCAGCCTACCAGAATGCAATATCCCATACAACCCTGCCACTATAATCTCCATCCCCCTCATAATCCCCTAACAAGACCAGCCATATACAGGGTGGCCCATGGAAAAGTAGCCCGCCTCCAATACCAGTGCCAGGAGGCAGGCTACTTTTCCATGGGGCACCCTGTACTACCTTAATCCATCTTACATCAATACAGATACAACAGTGGGTGCTGAGCTAAATTTATTTTCAGAGTAGCTTCTTACAACCAGTCATCAACCAGGTCATTCTGGCCTCACTGGATATAAAACTGCATAAACAGATTAAGGTGATAGTGTGCTGAAATCTGCATGCTCCGAGGACTCGGAAGTATGAACACAGTTTAGCCCACTGAAGGGCAAAGTCAGTGAAAGAGTTATGCAAAAGCAAAGCGTGATCAGCTATGGAAAAAAGGTGCCCGCTTTCCATTCCCAAACAATATTGGAAAGTAACACACAAAACATCTCTTGGACCCAGCCAACAGATAAAATAATCAAGCCAAGAGCAGGCAATGTGATTCTTGAATAGGCTCATATGCATGTAAAAGTGCTGTCAGGGCCAGCAACAATGTCCTTAATGATTAAACTAGCCATCACTCTACAAAGAATGCACAGGACAGTAGAAGTGGGTGCTAATGTAGGAAAAGTGGTCTGTGTAGCAAAAAGCATGACAGAAAACAAAATAACCATAAATACATCAGACTTTGCCTGCTACCAAAGACAAGATCTTGTATTTTGGTCCCAGAGTCATCTCTTTTCCTCTTTTTATTCTCCTCCACCTCCCCCCCCCACACCTTCTTCCCTCACTTTCTCAACCAAATTTCATATCTGTCGCAATCTGCTGAGATGTCAAAACAGTGCAGATGAAAGCCAATTCTGAGCTGGAAGAAGCATGCAATATCGCAATTAAAGTGGCCATTAGTAACTCACGTAGTGCTGGGACTTGCAAATGAAGTGAGGATTTTTTTTTTTTTTTAAATAAAAGTTGCTATTAATCTGCCAGAGGTAGACAAAAAAAAATTGCAGCCAACAGCCAACACATCCTGCATTAAAATGTAAAATCAAGGGTAGGGTGTAGGAAAGAAAAGAGTATAACAGTCTCTGCAGAGCAAGGCTGAGAACTTCCAAACTGGCAATTACAGCTGCAAAGAAGACAAACTTCATGTCGCACCTCTGCATACCATTTCCGTTCAGCTCTTTTTGCTGCAGTACGTCCATTATTCTCCTAATATTTTGCCAGATGGACCTGGCCTTTGATCGCTCCATGTGTCAAGTGTTATACACTGTACCACAAGATCAATAAGTGAACAAGACCAGGAAACTAAGACGCCTGGGTAATAGTTCCTCTCTCTTATGGCAAACAATTAATTTCATTCGCCTGTACCTACCTGATGTCTAGTCAACTGGAATGCCTGAAGCAGTGAAGACAGTTACAAAGGTCCTCTCTGAAGCAACTCAAGATACGGTACTTAAAAATGGAGGGCCAGCCCCAGTTTTCTCACATACACAGTGCTTTTCATCATCGCTGGGGCCCTTCATCATATAAAACCCAAGGAATACATTCATACTACAGCCTCTCCTCCTCAGTGCTACATCCGAGTGAGAACAGGTGGGCCTCAGGCAGACTAAAACACAGAGGACACTGCCACCTCTCTCCCCAGGCTGAGAACAACTTGTAGAAGTTTTTCTTTTTTTTAAACCCTGGATTACACAAAAGTCAGGAAGATAAAAATCACCAGCAATCTCAGGGCACATATTTTGCACTTCAACTAACAAAGTACTTTTGTATGATAAGAAAATGAATGGCCAGTTGCAACAAGTCAGAGTGGACGAGTGAATGTAATCAAAAGCTTTGAGATTGTATCTGTGAATGTTCATTTTGGTTCAAGTTCATGAGGAGAAACTGAACCAGTTTTCGCAGGTGGCACCGATGTCAGAGTCCTGGCGAGAGAACTCTGAAGATGTAATGTGTGTCTGAAACATGTCCAATGATATAGGCTATACATTCATAGCTGGCTTCCATTTAGTGGCACAGCGGCCTATGGAAGTGTTTAGAAACAAGATGGTAAAGAAGGGACAAGTGTATTCACTGAAAGTCAAACTTTTACTAGGTTTCTGTAATTTGGAACTGAACTCTGCCTACTGTAACGGAATTTAAACATTTGGGAGAGGTTTAGGGGGCAGCAGTGGGAAACAGCATTGAGAGGTTGAGAGAAAGACATGGAAAATGGGGAGAGAGGAACCAGTGTTTGGTTTAAGAACAGGAATTTATATGCACATCTACCCAGAGAGGAGAACAACTGGGCAGATAAGGACCATATGGCTTACCCTAGCTGTCATCTGCTATCTTAATATGAATGAGGAGACATGGCACCAAGCTAATTTGAACAGTTTCTATGGAGTATAATTAGGGACTGTTTTCAGTTTTTATTTTCCCTAGGAATTTATCAAGTTTATAGTCACCAGGAAAAATGACCAGTCAGTTATGTCCACTGATTTCTCCTGCTTTTGTTCTTGAAATAAATAACGATAAATTCATAGGAAAAATAAAATAAACACTAAGGTCTCTAGCCATAATGAGAGGCCACAATTAAAAACAGCATGCAGTTTCTATCTGGCGTGATGTGATGCCTTACTAGATAATAAATATCACTTTGTATATTTACATCACCCCATGGCACCCTGGAGGCTGATAGTTTGATTCTCGGCTCAGTCTCTTCTTTCTTGGACAGGCTGGAAATAACTCTGCAGAACTGAAAATTCCTCTAGTCACATCTGATGAATAATCTATGCAGTCAGAAAAGCTCATGCACATCGTTGTCTTTGGATCGTTCACAGCGATAGCTATTGGCCATAGCCGATCTGAGGTTCAGTTGACGTATTTGAGTCTGAGGCCCAAAGTTTGGCAGAGGTGGAGGGTAAACTATAGGAAAAAAAAAAAAGCCAGGTATCCAGGAACAAAATACTGAGCTTCATCATGCCCCCCTGGACACACAGCGGTGTGTGTGGTTACAGCAGATTCCACCTGGACAGAAAGAAAGTGGCCAGGAACAAAACATCCCGGTATGAATGAGAATTCTGCAGTGTGTAGTAGGTTCAGAAACACATGGTACTTTTGTACCAGTTTATAAGCTGAAATTGGTTTAAGCCTATTGTTATTTAGACTTGAAATGAGCCCTACCTGAAGGCCTTTCCAATTTTGTTATTTCTTTTATTTATTTATATTCCTCCCAATCTGGTACAACCATTCTAAGCAGAGTACAATATATCATTACCATGAATCGCAAGCATACAACACTAAACATTTAAATCATTTATATAGTCTATCTGAAAAACTGGAAGATCAAAGAAGGGATATCATCAAATATAAAAGCTACAAATTCCATCTGAATTAACTTTTAACAAATTTAGTGGTTATCTCCATTAATTTACTGATTATAATTGCTGGCCAAGGAGCCGTGGCTCTCATTGGTTAGTAATTTTCTGCCACTCAAACCACTATGTTTCAGTTTAAGATGACCAAAAATTGAATTTTAGGATGGCACAGAGCTTACGAGACAGCAGAAACATTCTTATTAAACAAACCAAGAGATAGGGGCAAAAACAGTAAGAGAATTTAAGAGAGCATGGGATAAGCATAGAGGCTGCTTATGTCATGAAAAAGTGAGGGGAAAGAGTAAGACCAACTGAGGTCTATGGCATTGCAGCAGGAAGTAATGTGGGCAGGCTGGATGGCTCCACAGATGCTGATCTGCTGGCATATTCTAGGTTTAGAGTTCTCCTGGCAGCTGCCTGGCACATGTAAACATATAAAGCCATGATATGGGGACTACACATTGTATTACAGTAGATATCAAATCTGTGAGCTAATATATCCCGAATACAAATTCTAAACAGTATTTCAAAGCTATCAATTTAAAACTGGATAACCAGGGCCGGTATGACTCACTTGCACAAGGTTGGGCTGGCCTGGCAGAGCGGAGCCAGCCAGTGGAGTCTGCAGCTTAGTACAGACCCTCGATGGCAGGAGGAGTGGGCAGCCCCAAGCCCAGCTTATTGCCTGCTTTTTTTTCCCCCTTCCCCAGATCAACAAGCCAGAGCTGGTGATGCTTATCACAGGATCTTCCGGTGCATGGAGCCCCCACACATCCAAACCAAAAGTGAAGCAATCCTGCGTCTGCCTCAGGCAAGAGCTTCTGCTGTCAGAACAGCAAAGAAACATCAGTGAGGAGCTGAGAGGCTGTGCGCACCTGTTTAAAGGTTCTCGCCCCCCTCCTACTGCATTGGGCTTCCTGCAACCGAGGAAATCTGTGCTGGGAGAAATCAATGAAGGACCTTTAGGCGCACACAGACCCAACCGCATCAGTTTTTCTTTGCTCCTGCTGCTGCTCATGCCGGCAGGCCTTAACTAGCCAAAAAAGGTAAAAAGGGAAGAGGCCATTGGGTGGGATGAAGAGAGAAGCTAGGAAGAGGATATGGGAGAGGGAAAGGAACTGAGAAAGGGGAGGAAAGGCCATGGGGAAAATAGAAGCAGGGGAAGGGCCATTGGGAAAAGGAACAAAATAGAGTGGGGCCATAGTAGGGAGAAAGGAGGTATAGGAAGGAGAGGGTCCATGATGAGGAGAGGAGAAAGGAATAGAAGGAGAGGGACCCCAAGATGGCAAGAAAGGGATACAGAGACAGGAAGAGGACCAGGGATGGAAAGGAAGGGACCAAGGAAAAGTGGAAAGATTACCCTGGATAGGGCAGAGGGTGAGGGAGGAGAGGGAGAGGGAAAGGGAAAGAATACTGGTTATTGGGTGGATGGAGAAGAAAGTAGGACCTATGAAGAGGGAGGGAAAATGTGGTTGAGAGAGAGACATGACTCTGGATTTTGTTAAGGGGTGGAGAATCCAAGACGATAATGTAGAAGAAAGAGGACTGGAGAAGAGAGCTTGGGAGAAAGAGAACAGAAAGGAGGAAGAATGAGGAAAGGGAAACACCGAGAGAAGATAAGGAAGAAAAGAAAGGAGAGCAGAAGAGAGCAGAAAAATCGAAGGAAGAAAGAAAATATTAATGTACCCAATCTGGAGGAAAAAAAACGAGAGCAACAGAAAAACAGAAAAAAATGGACAAAAAGAGAAGACCAGAAAATGGAAAAATAAAATAAAAAGACACACACTGAGCCAGAAAATGAAGCCCAACATAATACTTTCCAACTTTTGCTATATTATCTGATAGGGAATATTAATTCATCTGTGTCCGATATCCTGGGACCCAGTTCAAAGTCTCTGACCAGGATGTGTTCCCTACAAAGGATCTATATTGTTTGGGTTTTTTATTGTCACTTATTCTTTGATTTCTTTTAGAATGTACATGTTGATAACTGCTGGATTTTGGTGGCTGATTTGAATTTGTCTGGTGCATAATTAATTCCCTTGTATGTAGGACATAACTGCCAGCCCTGAAACTTTGTTTTGAGGTTGAAATATTTAGTGGTTTCAAAACTCAAAGAATGTACTTATATTCTGACAGTAGATTCCTACAATTTTCCATAGTAACAGTCCACTGGATAACCACCTCTCCTACTACTACTGGACTACAAGGATACAAGGGTCGCAGATCTGGTCCGCCTATTCTAACCGCATCGCACCCATAAACGATGTTCACTCAGAGTTATGGATAGAAAGAGAGAGAAGCCAATGAATGGTCACATTAGAATCCAAAGGCGTTGGCTGGGGGAGAGACAGGGCAGCACAGTAATTGTTTCCACAGCGCAGCGTAACAGGTAGCACCAGCTCCGGTGGACACCACAGATCACAATATTGATCTCTCTGTCCCTTGTTTGAGTTTCAGTAAGATTGATTGTGATTTCTGAATTTTAAGATCACTGTTTCACACATATTATACAAGTATGTGTGGGTGGGACTTGAACATGACTATGGTATGCAGATGGAGACCTACAGTATAAATCTCTGGTTTTCAACATTTCTTCATTAACAATTTTGTAATTTATTTTACTTTCTTCATTACATAATAGTTCAAAAGTTTGATATGTAGTATTACTAATGACCAGATGCCTAGAACATTTGCCATCTTGGCTCTTTTGCATTGAATACTGTACTCTTCAGTGTTGGCATAGTGCATCTAAGATGGCACCTTAGTGGTCTGGAAAGTTCATTTACTATATTTTTTCTGTTGATTCTTTTAAAAAAGGCATCACAGCCTACAAAGACTAGTTGTGTTTATGTTGCAATCAGTTGTGGACATCACTGTGACTGTTCTATTGAGACCTGCACAGACCATTAATAAATTAGAAAAAGTGACCCGTACCTCAGTGCCCACATATTCCCTCTCAATCGTCCTCTCTCGTTCACACACACACAAAATGCAGGTATATCCTGATGGTCTGCTTTCAGTCTTGACTAACTTTCTTTTAACTAAGTCTCTTATCCTGTATATTTATCTTATTAGATTGTAAGCTCTGTTGAGCAGGGACTGTCTTTTTGTTTGTTTGTACAGCGCTGTGTATGTCGTGTAGCACTATAGAAATGTTAAGTAGTAGTAGGAGTATACCCTTGGAAGCGGTACACTCTAGGGCAGTGGTATTCACTCCCAGCCCTTGAGGGCCGCCAACAGTGTTGCCGCCATTATATGCAAATCTATTTCATGCATATTCATTAAGGATATTCAGAAAAACTGTTGGCGGCCCTCGAGGGCTGGGAGAAACTACCTCTGCCCTAGAGTGTACCGCTTCCAAGGATATACTACTAAACTACTACTTAACATTTCTATAGTGCTACACGACGATATTCAGAAAAACTGTTGGCGGCTCTCGACGGCTGGGAGCAAATACCACTACTCTAGGGGGTGATCGGATTTGATGATCTCAATAAGACCAGAGTTGATGACAAAAGTCAGAAAATACTTGGATGCATAGGGAGAGGAACGGTTGTCAGAAAGAAGTGACATTGCCTCTGTATAAGTCCCTGATAAGACCTCATTTGGAATACTGTGTTCAGTTCTGGAGACCACACCTTCAAAAGGATATAAACCAGATGGAGTCGGTTGAGATGGTGGCTACTAAAATGGTCAGTGGTCTTCATTATAAAGCATATGGGAACAAACTCAAAGATCTAAACAAGTATACTTTACAGGAAAGGTGAGATAAAGGAGATATACAAGTCCAATTTGTAAGTCTTACTCTCTTATACCTATCCTCACATTTCTGATATATGCTGAATTGTTACTAGTTGTCTATACACGTTTCAATATGTTCGTTATGAATGCGTTTTATGTATGATGTTGGTTACATTGTAAACCGGAGTGAAGGCAGCCTGCTATACTTCGGTATATAAAAGAATCTAAATAAATATGATATAGACATTTAAATACCTCCCAGGTAAATACCTCTAAGGTTCCATGTACAGGATTTGGGTCTCTTTCAATGGAAAAATCTGGAACCAGAAGTCATGGGACGAGGGTGAAAAGGAGTAGAAAGGTTGACGGATGCATGGAACAGCCTCCCAGTGGAGGCTGTGAGGACAAGGATAGTATCTGAATTCAAGAAAGCATGGGATAAGCACAAAGGATCTCTGATAGAGTTGTAGGGATTGTAGAGCTAAGCAGTTATGTGGACGGGCAGACATGATGGTCCATATGGTCTTTTTCTGCAGTCAAGTTTCTAAGAGTGGTGCAGAGGAAAAAAGGAAAATGAAATACAAATTAAACACACCCACATAATTATGCCTGTGTTTGTACTGGTATATTTATATTTTAAAATATTATTTTGGCTTGTATATAAGTCCTTTACATTTTTAAAACCACATATTTGGGGTTGTATCCATGTTCATGATAGGTAGGGAGGCTAGCCAGTTGAACTGTTCTAAATTGACAAGTATCCTTGGACTTCTTTGACTTAAGTACTTTGAACCAGTTCACACATCCCTTGTTAAAACTTCCTTCTCTGGAATAATAAGAAACTCATGAAGAAAGGACTAAAAAACAAACTCAATGAGCTCCTAAAGTGATTGCCAGACGTTGACGCTATCTGACTTGTTGCACCTGGGGGCTTGTGGGGGTTGGGTGAAGGGGATATGCTCCCTCCACATACAATAAAATTCAGCACCTCCCAAAGGTGTCTATAACCAATCAAAGGCGATGGCAGATGCTGGCACCTAGGTGACAGAAGCTGTCAAAACAGTCTTACAACAGCAAGTCGACAAGAACTCAAAAATGAGATACAAAGACAATGTTATTACCATGATCTAAAGGAAACATTGGGTATTCATTTCACTGTGTTACACAGATGCCTGCAGTAGACAAGTAACACAACCTATGAAATTCTTTATGCTGCTCCTCTTTACTGACAGAAATAGCCATGCTTAATATGTCACAAATAAACTGACAATGGACTTGACTGATTAGTGTTGGCTCTCACACAAACAGCATAAATCAATCAATCAGATATCCACTCTGCATGATGTAGTTTGTGATGTGAATTCTGAAAGAACCAAACGTAATAAGCAGAATGTGGAATCTGGAATCGGTAGTGGGGTAATGAGAGGAGCTTTGAAATCTAGACCACTGTCCAGGCAATTGTAGTCAGGAAACTGAAGAAAAAGATCTCTGAAGGAGAGTATAGCTACTCAGGCTGAGTCAGAATGTGACGGCAAGATGAGGAGGTGAGTGGGCAATGAAAATAATACAGATACAGAGTTTGAAGGACAATGAACAGGCATTCCAGAGGGCTGAGGCAAAAAAGGACAGACATGCAGGGAATGGTGACCAGATCGGTGGAATCTGGATCTGAGCAGAGACAAAAGGGGAAAGTGTCACAGAGGGGAGAGGAGACTGAACTGAGGAGGGAACTGGGTTAGAGGCAGGGAGATGCATGAGGAAAAGAAAAGAATTTTGTGAATGGTGAAAAGAACATTTATGGCACAAGGATGGGCACAGGCAGTGAACAATATCAACATTCATGAGCACAGAGGAGAGGAGACTGGAATAAAGAAAAGATGCAAAAGGAAGAAAGCCAGGAGGAGTGCTGGCAGACGGAGCACCGTTTTGGGAGAACAGGCCTTAAAAGAGGATAAGAAAAGAGCGTGATGGACTGTGGGCAGTGAAAGAGTTACTGAAACAGGACAATATTCTTAGCTATTGCCATCTGGTGACTGCCTCAGTAGAAGTGTTCTCTCTTTTGCATTGTCTTACTGGTTTTCTTCATTCTTTCCAGAGTTACAATGAAAGTTATCTTTGCACGGCTGGGAGAAATTCATTTATAAGGAAATTCCCTTCTCTTCAGACACTCTTAGTTCTGGTGCTGAGATTTCAGTTTTAAGTCCATCTGATTCTTCCAGAACTTTATTCTCTATGACTGCTTCCAAACAACTAAAGCAAGTCGGTACAGTATTAGCAACCACCAAGGAATCCTCACCCACTTTACAGTATTCAGGAAACATTTCCCCATTACCAGAGAAAATTCAGAAACCCAGAAAATAGTGGTTTACAGTGGGCTCAAGGTAGAATAAGACCTGTGACCCAAAGACACCCATTCTTCACAATTGTGCAGCCCACATGTCCTCCTCCATTTAAACAGAGCATACAGAAATCCAAGAATAAATGGATTACAGTGGGCTCTGGTAGAATAAGACCTGTGAAGCGGAGACACATATGCTCTCAAGTGACATAAGTACAAAATGCCTTCTCTGTATTGGATAATGAAGAAGCTCTAGCAATGGAGATTTTGGTGGTATCTGAAAGGAAATAAGAAACCCAATGCACACGAAATTCCATAATACAATCAAAAACCTTAAGGAAAAGCTCATTGTGCTGGGACTCAGTCATCAGAGGCACTAATTTTGGAACTCTTTTCGAGGGGAACACTATAGTTAAAAGCCTCCCAGGAATATCGGATGATACAAATGCTATTCAGATAGTCAGTGCAATCAAAGAAGAAAATAAGGACTCTAAAGTTGATATCATCCATCTGGGAACCAACGACCTTGCTAGAAATAACATCCAAATGGAACAGAGAGATTTCCAGGCTCTGGCGAAGCAGATTAGTCACATGGTGAATACTATTACCTTTTCAGAAGTGTTACCTGTTCATGAAAAAGAGAAAGAGAAGCTAAGCTCAAAACTTGGTGTAAGGAGCAAAGTTTTGGATATATTGGTGTGGCAGTTGCTACCCTTAACCAATAAGCCTTGATACTGTTGATGCAACTCCATTATTGCTCTCTGCTTCAACAGCAGTGGGAAAAGGGGAATTGGATTCATACAGCAACCAACGAGAGCCCCGACATTTACAATGTGGGGAAACAAGTATGGGGGTAACTTGCTGTTGCAGCGGTTACTACCCTTAACCAATAAGCCTGATACTTTAACGTAACTCAAACATTGCTCTCTGCTTCAACCTCAAGGCATAATGGGGAATTGGATTCAACTGACGAGGGCTCTGACTTTTACGGTGTGGGAAACTGATCAGCATGGGGTTACCTACACGGCGCAGCAGATACTACCATAAGCTTACAGGGGAGACTGGGTGGATCATTTGTTCTTTTTCTGCCATCATTTCTATATTTCTATGAAATATGAAAGGTAGAAGCAGGAAGAAAGAAGACAATGATTGCGATTCAGAAGTGACAGAAAGACTGTAGCCCTCTGACATGGCAACATATCCTTTATACACATGATCAAAGTCTGAAGTATGCACAGAAGGTAAAATGCTTTCTTTTCTCTATATTCATCTATCACGCAAGCAGGACACAATTCAGTGATGCTTTGTAATCCTCAGTGAGCACAGACAAAAGAGAACATGAATGAGAGAAGGAACAAAAGAAAAGGAAAATAAGAGAATGAGAAACAAATTAACCCTTTGGGGGTCCCACGCCCATGCTTCCATCCTCTGGGCACGTATCCTGCTTTGGGTGGGGACGTGGGGGTGCACGGAATGGCTTTTGAGAAGTCTCAATAAAAGAAAAGGACAAGACTGACTTGATGCTACCAAATGAAGGATCAAAATATGAAGGGCTAGGTCACTGCAGGCTCATGTAGGCCCCTTTATAAAGAAAAAAAAATCCTTCCAGCCTTCCTCCCCCACAGAATGCCCTCTCGGAAAGCTAATGAAATTCTGCCTTCTAATTGGCTCATCAGTGTCCCTTCTCTTAAGGGAATACAATCTTTATCTTCATCCAGTGTCTTGCACATAAACTTATACCCTAGAACACTTTATGCCAGGGAAGATACCACAAACCTGCCTCCACACACATGTTAATTGTAAACCGGGTTGATGTGATTCTTATCATGAAACTCGGTATAATAAAAATAATAAATAAATAAATAAATAAATAAATAAATAAACGATTATACCATTTTGAAAAGAAGAGAAAAAATTGGATGTTCAGAAAGGAGAACTAGTAAGGCAGAAAGAAAGAGCAGCAGGATGAAAATATATTCCCCAAGATAATATTCTCCTTAAAGAGGCACATTGGCTTACGACTGTTTTATTTTATCCTGCCTCGATCGATAGGAGAGTGCGGATAACTAATGCTTTTAAAAAAACAAACAGGGCTGAAATAATAATATCTGCAGATATATAAAGTAATAGGAATTTTGCCTTACCATCAATTATACTTCTATTAACTTTAAGAACATAAGAACATGCCATACTGGGTCAGACCAAGGGTCCATCAAGCCCAGTATCCTGTTTCCAACAGTGGCCAATCCAGGCCATAAGAACCTGGCAAGTACCCAAAAACTAAGTCTATCCCATGTTACCATTGCTAGTAATAGCAGTGGCTAATTTCTAAGTCAACTTAATTAATAGCAGGTAATGGACTTCTCCTCCAACTTTCTCACAGTTTGCATCAAAGATATCGCATACAGGTCATGGTGAATTGACACCACAGGCTCCTCCCCATTAGGGGGTTGAGACATTTCCTGGCTTGAGGCAATCATGTCATTAGGTAGGGAGCTTCCTGCTAGTAGTATAGTCTAAAAGATGCTCAAAGAGAATAATATTATCAACCCAGAATATTACTGTGTGCAGCTGAATACCTAAGGACCAAACAGTTGACACAAAAAATAAGTCCATTTTCTATATGGGAAGGATGTGCAGACTGCGTGAGAGTTAACAGAATGATAACTGATGGCAAGACAAAATTCCTATTCTATTTACTCTCTCATAGTCTGAACCAAAGGACTCTTAAAAGCAGTATTTTAAAGGCACGGGTTCTCAACCCTGTCCCGGAGGTACAAATAACCAGTCTGGTTTTCACGATAGCCACAATGAAAATACATGAGGCAGATTTGCATACCCTGGGTCTCCAATGCATGCAAATGTAATCTCTTGCATATTCACTACAGATAATCTGAAAACCACACTGGTCAGTGTGCCTACAGGACAGGGCTGTAAACCTTAAGAGTTTGGGATGATCACAGCTTGAAGAACCTTCCTTCCAAACTTGGCATCAGCCAAAGCCCACTTATCTAATCTGTAGCATTTAGTGCAGGCATAGATTAAACTTTGTTGCAGTTCACCAGCCCTCTTCCACAGATGATGGTGTCTTTTTTTTTTTTTGCATAGGTGGTATCTACCGATCTTGTAGAAAGAGATTTAAAAAAATAAAATAACAGGTTATCTGATCTTGCATATGCTTCTGAAATACATCTTACCCAATGATATATTGATGGCTTTGTTCCATAAAGTACAATTGACAAATGAAGCTCCTTCTTGGACAATCTGGGTTTAGGACACAGAGCTGGCAATGCTATCTCTTGATTTAATGAAAAGCGGAATTAATTTTTGGAACAAATATTGGAACGCTGAGTAACAGATTTGTCTTGAAAAAACTGAGCAAACTGAGACATGACAGATAAAGCTCTTAATTAACTTTTCTTGCTGAACAAACAGTAACAAAGAAAACAATTTTGATAGCCAAAATTTAGAATAGTGGGTCCTAATGATTCAAAGGGAGAATACATCAAAGAGTTCACATAAGGATTTTAAATCTCAGATAGGAACTTGTAAAGAAAGGTTAGGCCTGGATAACTTAACCAAAAATCTAACGGTATCTATATGTAACAAAATCTCTCTCATTTCCACTTACTGCTGTGACATTGGCAGCATGTCTTCTGATATCCAGTCCCTAGTAGCGCTACAGAAATAATTAGGAGTACTGGAAGTCCATAAAAAAGGAACTCTAAGATAGTATTCACAGGTACAGTAATAAACTTTATTAGGTTACAGCTCTTTCAGAATAGCCTTCTCTTTTTAACATTTTCCTTTCAGTTTCCAATCCATCAAGCTCAGAGATGTTGTATCTGAATGCCTCGACAGAGAATGCCTCGACAGAGAGGAAGCCGAATCAGTTCGGCAATGGACATTCCCCACAGATCTGGAAACCAGGGCCTGCACGGCCAATATGGAGATATACAGATTAATACTGCTGTTTACATTCTGATCTTTTAGATGATCTCTGCGATCATGTACCACGGCGAAAAATATACAGAAAAGGACTCCATGTTTGGACTAGAGCATGTCTTGCATGAGCTTGTATTTGCCTTTTATCTGCTGTAATAATGCTGTAGCTGTCAGCTGAGATAGTTAGCCACAAAGTCCATTTGTGGATAACCCCATTTTTGGCATACAATATTTAAAATACTTGACTTGAATGCTCCCTTTCCTGAAGGTCACACCTGATGAGCTAATTCACTTGAATGCTCTATTTATCTTTCGTAAGTTTTGCTTATAAGAAAAGTATTATTTCTTTCATCAGTGATATACTTTGTGCAACGTTTTTTATTCTCTGGCTGGGTCCTGACATGACAATGTGGTATGAGAGTTCTGAAGTCTTGTATTTAATTTTCATAGCCTCGTTTTGAAAAGCAGACTTGCTTACCTATAACTGGGGTTCTCCAAGGACAAGCAGATTGTCAGTCCTTACATATGGATGACATCATAAGATAGAGCCCAGCAAGGGAATTTGATTTTAAAGTTTCTAGAAACTTTTGAGCATGCCCTGCTGGGCATCTGCAGCATGCCATATTGCCATGAGTCCAAGCAGGGGCTCCTTCAAGCAATAATTTAGCTTAAACTTGGAGAAACCAACTCTAAAGGGAGGTGGGCAGGTTTTGTGAGGACCGACATCCTGCCATTCTCAGAGAACACCTGTTACAGGTAAGAAACTGCATTCTCTGAGGACAAGCAGGATGGAAGTCCTCACACATGGGGAAATCCTTAGCTGCAGACTACTCAATGAAAACAAAAGGGAAAAGCCCGAAACAGTTCCATCGTGCAAAAACTGGTTTTGATGGCAACAAGCCATTTTTGTATCTATTTTTTAAAATCTTTTACAGTGGCAGCCTGGAACCAAAATAATGCGCGCTAGGGGGCTGGAGTTGGGTTCTAAGTCTAAAAGAGACTCCTCAGGACAGACTGGCAAAACCTACTGTTGCATCTTGAGTCCCTGTCCAAGCAAAAGTGTGATATGAATGTGTGGAGAGAATTCCATGTCACAGCCTTGCATATCTCCTCCATGTAAATCAATCTTAGGTGGACTACTGATGCTGCCATGGCTCCAACGCTATAAGACTTGATATGACCCACCAGATTCAAGCTCACCTGTACATAACAGAAAGATGCAATCTGTTAACCAATGGTGCATTTGGCAATGGCAATTGCAGGCTTGATGGTATCAAAAGAATAAAAAGTCAGGTGGACTTTCTAAGGGCTTCAGTCCACTCCAGATAGAAGGCCAAGACTATCTTGCAGTCTAAACCATGTAGCACTTATTCACCTTTGTGGATATATGGCCTGGGAAAGAATGTTGGAATGACAATTGACAGGTTAAGGTGAAAGGGCAACAACAGTTTAAGGAAGAACTTAGGATGAGTGCACAGAACCAATCTATTGTGAAAACACTTGGTATAATGTGGATAATGAGCCTATAGGCTCAAAGGCAGTTTTCATCAGCTGAGTCAATACCATATTGAGGTTCCATAACACAGTTGGAGACTTGGTGGGAGGCTTCAAGTGAAGCAAGCTCTACCTGAATTGGATAACTAAAGGTCGTACATAGATGGGATCACCTTCTACGCAGTGATGGTAAGCACAAGTCACACGGAGGTAAACCTTAACTGAGTTGGTCTTAAGATCTGACTCGGAAGGATGTAGTAGGTAAACCAGCAGTTTTTGTGTTGAGCAGGAGAAAGGATCCAAGGCTTTTTCATCATACCAAGAGACAAACCTCCTGTAATTAAATCTACAGATCTTCCTTGTGAAGTCCTTCCTGCAAAAGAGAAGAAGCCAAGGCACATCCTTCTGAAGATCACAGGGATCATAGTCATGCAAAAGGGACATCCCCGGACAATGTGGTGGGACCACAGACAGGCATTTTTCATGGGGTTCTGTGTTAGACATAGTTCTCTTGCATAGGGGACACTTATTGAAGTCTCTAGCCTTCTTCTCTTTTAGGGACATCAAACAAAAAATTAAAATAGCGAAATCAAATGATTTGATGCTGAGCAAAAATCGTGAATGGTGCCACTTTGATGTACGAGTGCCAGTGCACCATGAAGCCACCATAAAAAGAGAAACTTAACCGAAAATGAAGAAAAGACTGTGGGCTCTTCAAGACCAATTCCTGCACACTGAGGAATCAAAAATTTTTCCTACCAGGAGAGATAAGAAACTGTGACCCATGAACACAGTGGAAAAGATGAGACTGAAGGGGCCCTATGGAAACATATGGCAGTACAGCATGCTGCACATGCCCAGCAGGGCATACAGTTTCTAGAAACTTTGAAATCAAATTTCTATGTCAGGCTCCAACTGATACCACCTATGTTGGAGGACTTCCATTAAGCAAGAATCGCAAGTCATATGGGTGAGCAAAACATTGCTCTGCAGCCACTTCTGAAAAACAATTATTGCTCAAGAGCCAATTCCCTAAAGCTCTCAAAGCACCTGCTAAATTATAATACTTTAAACTGGGAAAACCCCATCCACCTTCTAAGGAGGGTATCATTAGTTTAGCAAAATCAACTCTTGCCTTATGTTCATTCCATACAGATCTTGAACAGAGATACTGATGCTCCTTAAGATCCTGTTTGGTCAAAATCAAAGGCAGCATTTGCAACGTATACAATAATTTAGGTAGAAGAGACTTCTTAAATAATGCTATCCTGCCCATAAGCGATAAGGGAAACTTCATCCATCCTAGAATACAGTTCTTCAATTCCTTTATAATTGATGAATATTCTCATGATACCGCTTAGTTGTGTCTCTATGAATAAAAACTCAAGACATTTCAGCGAGTCTACCACCCACTGGAGAGGAAAATTGTACCAAGATATCTAGAGCTTCAGACTTTTCCAAGTTTAGTTTAAAACCAGAAAAAGATGCAAATCTCTGAAAAATCTCTAGTATTTTAGGAGGGCGTCCTCTAGCCTGAGAGATGAAAAGGAGAATTTCATCTGTGAATAATAAAGAAGCTAAAAAGGGAAAATTATTAAACATCGTGTGCATTTGAAGATCATCAATAAGGGCATGTACCAAGGATTCAATTGACAAAATAAACAATAAGGGAAATAGGGGACATCCTTGGGTTCCCCTAGTCAGCTGAAAGGGAGCAGAGAGATTTATTGACCCAAATTCTAGCACAGTGATTAGCACAGATTACCTCAACGGCCTGAAAAAAAACAAAAAACCAAAATTTCCCTAAAATGTATTTATTTGACGTTTTTCTATACCGGCATTCATGATACAATCACATCATGCTGGTTTACAATTAACAAGGGGTGTAAAATGAACTTGAAACATGGAACAAGTGAAGAGAAACAATGAAGTTACAATAAAACAAGGCTGCTCAAAACTGGGGGAAGAAGAAAAAGCTAGAAAATTTAATAGAAAGAGGAGTAATTATTTACAATATTCTGAAGCGACTGTCTATAGTTGTTGTTGAATTAAGATTCAGCTAGGGTCTGGAAGGCTTGTTTAAACAACCAAGTCTTAAGCCTTTTTCTGAATGTTGGAAGGCAAAATTCCTGTCTAAGATCCGGTGGAATGGAATTCCATATTGATGGTCCTGCTGTGGAGAAGGCCTGGTCTCTAAATGTTAGGTGCTGTGTGGTTTTGGTTTGGGGTACATGTAGTGATCCTCTGTAAGCTTCTCTAATGGGTCTGGAAGAGGTATGTCGTCTGAGCGGGATTTGCAGGTTAAGTGGAGCATGGTGATGGATGGCTTTATAGATAATGGTGACGGACTTATGAATAATTCTGAAATGTATTGGCAGCCAGTGTAAGTTTTTGAAGATGGGAGTAATGTGGTCTCTTCTCCTCGTGTTTGTCAGTATTCTGGCTGCCGCGTTTTGGACCATCTGAAGAGGTTTGGTGGAAGATGAAGGGAGACCTAGTAAGATAGAATTACAATAGTCTATCTTGGAGAAGATTATTGCTTGAAGAACCGTTCTGAAATCTTGAAAGTGAAGGAGTGGTTTTATCCTTTTCAGTACCTGTAGTTTATAAAAACAGTCCATAGTTGTTTGGTTGATGAATGATTTTAAATTTAGACGATTGTCAATTATTACTCCTAAGTCTCTTGCTTGGGTGATGAGTAGGTTGGTTGGTGGACTCGAAGTGATATTACTATTTTCCGGGGAGATGAGAAGGAGTTCACTCTTAGATGAGTTTAGAATCAGGTTTAAGCTAGCGAGGAGGCAGTTGATTTCTCGAAGGCAATTTTCCCAATATTCCAGTGTATTTAAGAAAAGACCAGGAGACCCCGTCAAAGACCTTTTCAGCATTAAACACAATCAAAATGTGGTCAATAAAATGGCATTTACATGGATCGAACAATAATAAAATACACCATACATTAATACTTGAGCGCCTACCCTTTACAAAGCCAGCTTGTCCCTCCGGAAAGCAAGGTCAGCAAAATATCAGCCAACTGACTGGCCAAGAATTTTGCATAAATTTTAAACACAGGATACCAGACAGTGGTTAGAAACTACCATGGGTTCGACAGTTAAACTCCTCAACTGTGAGAAAGAAGACTCAGACACTAACAAGTAATCAATTCTGGATTTAGAATCAGTCGATCATGCAGGAGTGAAATCTCTAGCACAAGGATTCAAGATTCTTTACACATCAAGTACTTGTAGTGAATTACAAAGGAATGTAATACCTTTGTGTTCCCCAATGTTTTACCTTTAGAATTAGATTGACGATCAAGGTCAGGATCGGCCACACAATTGAGATCACACCCTAACACAATTGGCAACTTCCCCAAGGATATAACATGAGTGATAAGCCCTGATCTGATGATTCACAAGCTCAGAGCATATTGGTGTGAGATCTCACCGCAACAATGACACTTTTGTTGAAAAGTCCTGAAAAATGAGAAGCCGTTGTCTCTCATATCTGAGCTCTTTCTTCCTATGATACACTTGCAGAATAAGGGCTTTGTGAGCGTAGTTAAGGATTTTAGTGATCACCATTCTCGGCTTATTTCTGCCCATCATCGGTTCACCTAACCTATGAGCGCATTCTACTTTAATGAGGCCCAGCAAACCAGAGGCCCAGCTCAGGGGGCAGCCATTTCTCAATTATCTCCAGTAAATTAGGATAGGTTATAGTGTCTGCAAAACCTACAAATTGAAGATTTGATCTCCTGGATCTATTCTCCAGGTCATCAATTTTGGCATCTTGCGAATGCACAAGTTTATCCAGCGGGGCAATTTTGATGGTTAAAATTGTAGTATCATCCTTCACCACGCCGACTCTTCATTCTACAGTTTCCAGCCAGGAATTATAATCTGACAAGGATGCCTTTACTTCTGCTAGTTGCTCAGAAAGCTCATCAAATCGGGAGTTTAAGGCTGCTACAACTGCTATTGTAAGATCAGAAACCACAAAGTCACTAAAAGTGACAGCGAAAGCCAGTTCCTTAGCGGCAGCCATCTTGCCCTCTGACACACGTGGCTTCTCCCTTTCTTTCTTTGCCAAGCGTGTAGACATACCTTTGAATGGGTGAGAAATTGTATCAGTTCTCCCAACTTTGAAATAAGTACACTGTAAACTCAAAATCTGCAATGGAGGTCACCTTTTATCCAGATATAGTTGGATTTTTAGGTGGGAGGTACCTGGAGCTCAGGGCTGTGCCTCTTCCCCTGCTGACCACATCACGTGATCTCCCATATCTTAATTTTTAAAAACATTTCAGACTAAAGGAATTCATATAACTTATTTTTTTTTTAACTCCTTCAACTATGAACCTTCCTCTCCAGAAAGCACACTTGGGTAGCTCTGGAGAACCCTGGTCAGGCTGAGGGCTGGAGGGAAGCCTTCTGAGGTGCACCCTTAGCGTTCCTCTTCCCTCCCTCCCTTGGCCTGAACTCACCACTTTTGTGATGTGCAAAGCCCGGTCTGCTCCAACAGACAGCATTTGAACCTAGATCCTCCATGCTGCAACATTACGAAAACATTTGTGTAAAACATTTCCAGGGAAGGACAGCAAGAGTTACCCTAATGCTGCCAAGCTTTGAAAGATAGAGGTGTTTAAAATCATGAGAGGTCTAGAACGGGTAGATGTGAATCGGTTTTTTACTCTTTCAGATAATAGAAAGACTACGGGGCACTCCATGAAATTAGCATGTGGCACATTTAAAACTAATCAGAGAAAGTTCTTTTTCACTCAACGCACAATTAAACTCTGGAATTTGTTGCCAGAAGATGTGGTTAGTGCAGTTAGTATAGCTGTGCTTAAAAAAGGATTGGATAAGTTCTTGGAGGAGAAGTCCATTACCTGCTATTAATTAAGTTGACTTAGATAATAACCACCGCTTTTACTAGCAATGGTAACATGGAATAGACTTAGTTTTTGGGTACTTGCCAGGTTCTTATGGCCTGGATTGGCCACTGTTGGAAACAGGATGCTGGGCTTGATGGACCCTTGGTCTGATCCAGTATGGCATGTTCTTATGTTATCTCACTATATTTTGACCTCAAGATTTTCACTTGTGAGTTTAGGGTACAGTTTGCAAATAAGAGGGGCAATATTGAACAGGATTCTAAGGCAAAAGGGGATAGAGATCCACCTTTCTGTACTAGTAAGGAGATAGGTAAGAGCCTTATGGATACGTTGGAGCTGGAGAGTTGGGACACGAGGTTAACAGAGAAACTCAGGTGGGAGGAGACAAAGTACCCAAGAGTATTCAGAGGAGAGACTCAGTAACACAAGGAGTGGTACTAAATAGAGGAAGATAGGATATGAAGAGAGACATATCAGGCTTGGGAAGAAGTGCAGATGGGCAGAGCAGAGGCGTGAATTTTCATTAAAACAGTTCAAAAATTATTTTAAGATATTTGTTTTGTTTCTGGCAGTATCTGCTTCCGCTGTTGCTGTTACCGTTTTTCCTCTTCCACACACACTGCCCCTTACAGTGCACTCATTAGTGGCTACGGACTTGCCTCTGACTCCCTTTCTTACATCCCTTACCCCTTGCTGCTGTAAGCCAGGCACCACAGTGTCCTCTTCCTGAGAGAGACAGGTGCAGCCCTCTTCAAAACTCCTTTATGCCATTCTAGAATCTTCCATCAGCTCTTCCTAGCAAGCAGCGCACACAAGAGCTGCAAATGATTCCTCTACAACCCATCCAAACCCAAACTGGCTAAGAGAGATGGGGCTCTGAGTCAGACATAGCACCTTAGGAAAGAATCAGTAGAACTAGGGGTCACATAATGAAACTCCAAGGAGGACGACTCAGAATCAATGTCAGGAAACATTTCCTCATGGAAAGGGTGGTGGATGCTTGGAATGCCCTTCTGGAGGAGGTGGTGAAGACAAAAATGGTGAAAGATTTCAAGGGGGCATGGGACAAACAGTGTGGCGGTTACTACCCTTAACCAATAAGCCTTCGTACTGTTGATGCAACTCCATTATTGCTCTCTGCTTTAACGGCAGGGGGGAAAGAGGAAAAAGGGAATTAGATTCAGACAGCAACCAACAAGGACCCTCTCATTTACGGTCTAGGAAAATAAATAAGCATTGGGGGAAAACAAATAAGCATTGGGGTAACTTGCTGATGCAGTTGTTACTACCCTTAGCCAATAAGCCTGATACTTTGGATGCAACGCCAACATTGTTCTCTGCTTCAATGGCAAGAGGTAACAGGGAACTTAACTCAGACAGCAACCAAACAAGGGCCCTGACTTTGATGGTTTGGGAAACTAAGTAAAGAAGTGACCTGTATGGTGCAGCAGATGCTACCATAAGCTTGCTGGGCAGATTGGATGGACCGTTTGGTCCTTTTCTGCTGTCCTTTTCTATGTTTCTCTATTGCAGTGCTTAACACTGGGCACTGGAACAGTCTTGTCATGCAGGACTAATTGCACAAGCAGTCGGCATGCCTTGCTTTCTCTTTCATGAATAAACACAATGATTTTTAGCTGCATACAAAAACTACAGAGAAACATTTCTCTTCCTGTGAAACAGAAAACTTTTAGAAGCCCGGACATTGTGACATGACAACGAAAAAGAACCAGCAGGATGACAGTGAACACGAGTTTAATGAGCACCTGACTCTCCCTGCAGTCACAGCAGCTTCAATGCCCCAGTCTAGTACAATGTAACTCTCCTCGGCCTCATGTACGCTGCCTTGTAGCACCCTCTGCTGCTTCATCCAGGGACTTACTTCCAGTTGCATATTTACTCTTACCCAGGATCCTTTAGCCATGGTTTGTAGAGATTAACAACAAACCTCTTGGGGAGTTTTGAGTGACCTGCTATTGTTTTTGAACTTTCACCCAAAACCAAATGCACAGGCTTTTGAAAAACATATCAAAAATTACAGGATATAAAGAGATGCGGCGTGCACAGGACTAGAATCAAATCATTTTTACACGCTGACAGACAACATCCTTTATAAGTGATGTTCCAATTACTTTACTTTAAAAAAAAATTTTTTTTTAAAAGGATTGTGGTAATGGTGCGTAACAAAGACTACAACAGCAGATAAGAAACCATTAGGCTACTTCCTGTTACAATGCCATCAATTTCAGTTCAGCTCCGGCATTCCCTTCACTTCTGTGCCACTAAGGATACTCTGGGTTTAGCCCAGTCTTTAATGAATTTCTGTTACTGTTTTTAACTCTGCCACCTCCTGTGGGAGGTCGCTCCACACATTCGTCACTCTTTCCACGAAGAAAGATTTTGTTACTCCTGAACCTACCCCTTTTTTGAGCCTCGTATCGAGAGAAAAGTGAGAATGGGGTACTCCGTTTGTGCATAGAGAGAGTGCAGCACGGTCAGCGGCAGTGTGGA
Organism: Rhinatrema bivittatum; assembly: GCF_901001135.1. Taxonomy (NCBI): domain Eukaryota; kingdom Metazoa; phylum Chordata; class Amphibia; order Gymnophiona; family Rhinatrematidae; genus Rhinatrema; species Rhinatrema bivittatum. The sequence continues at coordinate 62,815,626 of NC_042625.1, read as the reverse complement.
TGTGCACAGACTCCACTGCCAATGGACTTCAGCTCTGTCCTGGACGACCCCATCTAGTGCTAACGGAGGGATCACTTCTTTGGTCTGTGTTAGGCTCTGGCTTCTACCCTTTTACTCAATTTGGCCTTATCGTTCAGTTTTGAAAAACTCTGGGCCTGCATTCATCAGGGTATTTTCCCATAGACACAGAATGGGAGAAAAGCCTTAGTGAATCAGGCAGTGTGTTTGATAGTGGACCTCACTAGGGATTACCCTTTGGGCAACCCAAATGCTGGAGTGCTTTACTGCTGTTACAAGTAGCAGCTCACATTAACATTTTTTTTTTTTTTTTTTAACATCGTGAACCGAAGTTTCAGAACGGCTGCAGCATTAAATAAGATGAATCAGTAGCATCTGGAGTTGTAAAGTAGGGGCAACCCTCGAAAATTAAAATAAAACACAACTGGTGCACCCCTGCATCTCCACTCCTCCCAGTCCTCCTTCCCCCATCCCACTACCACGTCCACTTCATCGTCCCCTCCTCCCCTACATTTCACAGGTAACTGGCGCCCCAGCAGAGGTGCGTGAAGCCCAGACTTGCAGAATACAACTGGCAGGATGACAGGACTGAGCATGAGATGGCACATGCTTACACAACTCCGGTCACAGGCCTGTTCCCTTCCCACCTGGGCTTCTTTTTTTCAAACAGAAAACTCATGGAAGGAAGAGCTGGGGCTGCCACAGTGACTGTAAGTGTCCTCCGAATCATAAGTCCTGTACTCAGTACAACTTTCCCGACGACGCAACACAGTAAAACAGTGCCTCACATAACTGCCGGCGGAAATCAGAAAACCAAATAAATCTGGCAACACAGTAATAATGGGAGATTTCAATTACCAAATCCAGAATCTCTCTTACTATATAACCCCACGATTAAAGTACCCTATAAATAGAAAACGTGGTGCAGAAAAATTTATCAATTTATAATGCTGTATGTAACAATACTTATGTATGCTAAGATATGGAATTAGGGACCATCATACCACCCACTGTGCTCACAAGTTAAAACTTGTATCTTCCGCACTTCATTGGGTCACTTTTAATCATTGGTCCAAAGTGAGCTAGCATCCAAAAGTTCAGTTTCAATTTTTGTATTTTATATTATATATTAAAAGTGTAAACTTCCCTTCCGTAGCTGTCGGGGTCAATCGATTGACCCTGACAGCTATGGAAGGGAAGTTTACACTTTTAATATATAATATAAAATACAAAAATTGAAACTGAACTTTTGGATGCTAGCTCATTTTGGACCAATGATTAAAAGTGACCCAATGAAGTGCGGAAGATACAAGTTTTAACTTGTGAGCACAGTGGGTGGTATGATGGTCCCTAATTCCATATCTTAGCATACATAAGTATTGTTACATACAGCATTATAAATTGATAAATTTTTCTGCACCACGTTTTCTATTTATAGATTTCAATTACCCCAAATATTGATTGGTCACAGTCCCTCATTAGGACACGCTAGAGAGGTTAATTTTCTTGATGGCATAAATAGCTGTTTCTTTGGGCATCTGGTTCTAGCACTGAGGCAAAGGGGCAGCAATTTTACACTTAAGTCCTCAGTGGAACGCGGGACCTGGTGCAAGGGTTTACTGGGCTGTGGCCACAAAGCAATAATCATCATCGTAATGAAATCAAATTTGACCTAGTCACTGGAGGGAGGACATGAAGTAAAAATACTGCAGTAGCATATAACCCTAAAAAGGGGGGGGGGATGATGATAAATGAGGAAATTACTGAGAAGAAAATTAAAAGGAGCAGTTACAAAGCGTAAAACGGTTTGCAAGAGGCATGGACATTGTTGGGAACATACGCACACTGAAGCATTCTTTGATGGTAGTGATTCTGAGCAACTAAGGCAAATCTCTGTGATAATGGAAGATGTAATAGGTCAAACTGAGAAACTGAAGTGTAACAAATCACCAGGATCAAACGGTAGTCACTGCAGAGTTCTGAAAGACTTCAAACATAAAATTGCAAACCTGTTACTAGTAACCAAAACAGCCACAACACCTGAAGGCTGGCCAATTTCATAATGATTTTTAAAAAGGTCATAAGGGGTGATCTGGGAAACCATAGATCGGCGAGAGCCTGATGTTGGTACCGGGCAAAACAGTAGAAGCTGTCCTTACAAACAAAATATCTGGTCATATGCATACATATTGGGGAAGCGTCAACATGACACATGCAATTTAATGTGGAAAAGTGCAAATTGATGCGCATAAGGAAAAATAATCCCAACTATAGGTACACAATACTGGGTTCCATATTACGAAATCACCACCCAGCAAAAGAACCTTGGAGACACTGTGGACAAAACATGGATATCCTCAGTTCAGTGTGCGGTGGTGGTGAAAAAAGCAAACAGAACATTAGGAATGATCCGAAAAGGAATGGATAATACAACGGAAAATATCATATTGCCTCTGTACTGATCCATGGTGAGAACACCTCTTATGTGTAGCTCTGGTTGCCCCCTCTCAAAAAAGACAAGAGCACAACTAGAAAAGATGCAGAAAAGGACAACAAAAATACAGGTTAGGGCTTTACAGCTTGGAAAACAGTCAGCTGAAAGAGGACATGAATGAAGCTTACAACATCATGAGAGGGATGGAATGGGCAAATAAAGGACAGTTATTTACTCTCTTTCAAATAATACTAAAAGAAAGGGACGCTCCATGAAACTAACTACCAGCAGATTTAAAACAGTTCATAGAAAGTGCTTTTCCACTCAACACACAAGCTGTGAAATCCATTATCAGAGGACATGGTCAAGACGACTAGCATAGTGGGGTATAAAAGACGTTTGGAGAAGTTTCTGGAGGAAAAGTCCATAAAACATTAGCACCTAGATAGATTAGGGAAAGTCACTGCTATTCCTGGGAGTAACATGTAAAAGGTCTACTTTTTGGGATCTGCTGTGTACTTGTGTCAGAGCCAGGATGCTAAGCTCACTAGACCTTGGTCTGACCCAGCATGGCATTTCTTACGTTCTTATGCTGAGGCAAGGCAGCTTGGCCAATTGTTCATTGGGAGAAGCCCTTTCCTTTAGAGACAAGAGGACCACGGGGACTGTTAAAAAGATGGTGCCATCCAGTCTTAGCAGCAAATCGGAGGACAATGCTTAGAAGGACGCAGAATAGATGGCTAATTTTCTAAAATGATCACAAGTTTTGAGATTACATTGACTTGGAACCAAAAAAAAATGGTCTTGGTCTCTTTCTTTCTCATGCGTTGGACCAACTGGTTGTCACATCAAAAGCCCTCATTTGGCAGTCAGGGTTATGACATAGCTCTAAGCTGAAAACTGTGGCTGTTGGCATAGCCATACAGCCATGTGGAACCTGCCCACCAGGATGCCAATCAGTGCTAAATTTTAATAGCACTTTGAAAGGGGAGTACACATACCCGCTAGGAGCTAGACCAAGAACAGCAGCTGGCTTCACACAGTCAACCAAGCATTTGTCCAATGCTAATAATCTTAAAATACTTCTGAGCTGAGTGAAATTAATCCAATAATATAAATCAAGTATGACAAGAGATAACCATCTTCAAGGGATGCAGCAATAATGAGCTGTAGATTGGAGCATAAACCATCCTAATACAATAGACGCTTTATCTACAACCCACTCCAGCCATATCTCATCACTGAACCTTTTGATGGTTTTGTAATATTTATTTGTGGTCGGAGATGGAATGTACAACTGAACCTAGATCTGTGCATATAGATAGCAGGCTGCATTCCACAAGAGTCTAAAATACACCAATGCTAAAGATATTGCACTGTCATTATTAAATCCCTAGGCAGATCACAACTAGGTCATGGATGCATATCTACATGTATTTATCTCGAGGACTAGGATGAGGGGTGTTGAACGTTTCATATACAGAATGAAATTTTGTAAAAATATAGCTTTTACTGTAAACATATAACACATGTGGCATTGTTTATAAATTGATTGGAGGTGCATTTGGAAGTTAAAGAGAATCCAGCTCTTTCACCACTCTTATTTAATCTATATAGCTGGTCTCTCATTATTGTCCTGGAGTACTGGAACAGCAGCGGATACAGGGCTCCAACATGATCTCTGTCAGGGAACCTCACTCCTGACCTGTAGAACCTATTCCAGAAGCAGACTCTCATACACAACTCTGCTAGTGCTCTTCACTCCAGATCTGAACCACTCCCCGGCTATTCTAACTCCCACTGGCTCTGTCAGTCTCTCTCAGTCCTGACCAGCAGTAACTCCAGCATATCCAAGAGAGTCTCTCAGCTCTGCATTGCACCTAAGTCCTGACTTGATGCATCCCTGGCTATCCCAGAACTGAGATACACACAGACACAGCTCTCCAATATCAACAATTTAAAATGTAAATATATATAGGGGAAGGGCAATTTTCAGAAACCATTTACCTAGATAAATTGGCTTCTGAAAATTGCTGAGCCTTTACCTGGCTAAAGATTAACATGAGGATCAACAATGAGTGTACTTTTAGCCATGGAAAAGGCAGATGGGCCAAGGGAGGGTGTTTAAGTAGGGTGAGTGAAACAGCACATATAGATTACATTTTGAAATTTCTGCATGTTATTTTTATGGAAAAAGTATCTGCAGAAAAAGCAGGTGCTAAATCTTCACAGCTATTTTTTCCCAGGGTAAATTTTCAAAAGGTACACTCATACTTCAAAAACTGGTGCAAAGTCTGTGGACAAAAGTGCCCAAAAACTCTGCATTAATGCAGGAACTTTTGAAAATAATGTACAATAACCCCTAAGACCCTATGCATATATTTACCAATATTCCTTAGCTTTGGCCAATGCACCTCTCCCAGCTTGAAGCACCCCCTTGCTGTTCTGACTCTGGATTTTATTTCTAATTTATTGAACCAAAGATGATCAGAGTGTTACCTCTTATTTTGTCACAAAACGATGAAAAAAGATCACGGTCACAACAAACTGGAGGATAAAGTAACTCCAAAACTTAAAGAATAAATCCTTTTGACTGATCTCAAATACTACAGATAGATGCAAACTCTTGCACTCACCTGAAGAGCTCTCGAACCTCCCTCACGGTAGCCTGGAATGGGATGTTGCGGACCAAGATCTTTGAACTCTTTTGCTTCTTACTGGTTTGTTTCTTTCGAGCAGAGGTCACAGTTGGTCTGCAAAGGCAACAAGAGCAGGGGAAGTTGGGGTAAACAATACCAAGAGAAATAATGTTGCTTACCTATAACAGATGTTCTGCACAGACAGCAGGAAGGCTATCCTCACCCGTGGGAGATTTCATCAGATGGAGACTAACATGGAAATTTGACTTCTAAGTTTCTAGAAATCTTAAGCATGCCCTACTGGAGTCTGTGCAGCAGCATGCCACACTACCACAAGGCCAAGCGGGGTCCCTTCAGTCTATAACATAACTTGGAGAAACCAACTCAAGGGTGAGTTTTGTGAGGACTTACATCCTGCTGTCCTCGGAGAATACCTGTTGCAGGCAAGAAACTCTGCTTTCTCGGAAAGCAAGTAAGATGGCAGTCCTCACACATGGGGAATCCCTAGCTACAGACTGCACCATTATTTTACTGCTTGATGTGACTTATGTATATTCTGTTGTAATCACAGAATCAAAAAATATACAATTAAATAAATAAAAAAGGGTAAAAAACTGAAACAGTGCCAACAGATTTTAAAATCATTTTTGGTGGTAACAAGACATTTTTGTGGTTTGACTTTTTTTTATAGGGGCAGCCTGGAACTAAAATAATGAACCCTAGAGGGGGGTGGAGTTGGGTTCTACAACTCAGAGACTCCTCAGGACACGTTGGGAGTTCCCGTCCAAGCAATATACATGATGAATGCGTGTCACAGCCTTGCATCGCTCTTCCATGGAGGCCGAACTTAGCTGGGCTACCGACAATTCCATGGCTCCGGCACTATAAGCCTTGACGTGATCCACCAGAATTAAGAAGGAGATACAATCTGCTAACCAATTAGAAAGTGGGCGCTTGGCAACAGCAATTCCAGGCTTGTTAATGTCAAAGGAAAGAGTCCACTCCAAACAGAAAGACAAGGCTCTGTTGAAATTTAAACTGTGTAATGCTTATTCACCTTTGTAGACTAAGTATTTTAGAAAAGAGGTTAAAAGCGCACTATTTTCAGTTGGCTTTCCCCTGAATTATTATTTTTAGCTGCTGAGGATTTTATTTTATGCTTTGTCTATTTATTATTGTGTCCCTATGTTAGTTTGTGAAATATTTGTTTTTATTCTGCATGTTCTGCTGTAAACCGCCTAGCCATGGTTTTTCTTTATAGGCGGTATATAAGAACTTTTAAATAAACAAACATGTGGTCTGGAAAAGAACGTTAGAAGGATGATGGACTGGTTAATGTGAAAGTCCAATATTGGCAGAAACTTAGGATGCAAGTGCTGAACCACCATGTTCTAAAAAACTTGGTATAAAATGCACAAGTCACTAGGAGCTAGAACTCATTGTCTTTGCGGTCTGAAGTGACTGCCATTAAAAATATGACTTTCCAAGTCAGGTACTTCATAAGAACATAAGAAATTGCCATGCTAGGTCAGACCAAGGGTCCATCAAGCCCAGCATCCTGTTTCCAACAGAGGCCAAATCAGGCCACAAGAACCTGGCAATTACCCAAACACTAAGAAGATCCCATGCCACTGATGCAATTAATAGCAGTGGTTATTCCCTAAGTAAATTTGATTAATAGCCGTTAATGGACTTCTCCTCCAAGAACTTATCCAAACCTTTTTGGAACCCAGCTACACTAACTGCACAAACCACATCCTCTGGCAACAAATTCCAGAGCTTTATTGTGCGTTGAGTGGAAAAGAATTTTCTCCGATTAGTCTTAAATGTGCTACTTGCTAACTTGATGGAATGCCCCCTAGTCCTTCTATTATTCGAAAGTGTAAATAACCGATTCACATCTACTTATTCAAGACCTCTCATGATCTTAAAGACCTCTACCATATCCCCCCTCAGCCGTCTCTTCTCCAAGCTGAACAGCCCTAACCTCTTCAGCCTTTCCTCATAGGGGAGTTGTTCCATCCCCTTTATCATTTTGGTTGCCCTTCTTCAGCTCACGAAGTCTATAGGCTCAAAGGGAGCTTTCATGAACTGGGCCAGTATCATGTTGAAGTTCCAAGACACAATGAGAGACTTCAATTAAAGCAAGCCCCGAATGAAACAGACAACTAAAAGCTATATAGAGATGGGTTTACCTTGTACATGGTGGTGATAAGCACCAAATGAACTAAGGTGAACCCTAACTGAGTTGGTCTTAAGATCCTATTCTGACAGATGAAGAAAATAATCAAGTAGTTTGTGTGTGGAGCAGGAGAAAGAATCTAGGGCCTTTCCCTCACACCAAAAGGCAAACCTTCTCTACTTTAATCTGAAGGACTTCATTGTAGAATCCTTCCTGGAAGCCAAAAGAATATGAAATACAGCCTCTGGAAAATCCAGGGGTTGCAAAGCTACCCACTCAACATCCTGGCTCTAAAAGCTAGGGACCTGATGTTGGGATGATGCAACAGACCTTGATCTTGAGTGCAAAAAGTTGGGCAACTCCATAGTCTGACTGGATTCCTGATGGTCATCTCCTATAGCAGAAGAAACCAAATCAGTCTCGGTCAATAGGATGCTATGAGAATCATAGCTCCCTGGTCTCTTCTGAGTTTCAAAGTCTTTGCCACTAGAGGAATTGGATGATATGTGTACAGTAGACCCTGACCATCAATTCAGAGCAAAGGCGTCCAAGGCTAGTTTGCCTCAAATCCCCTTTCTGGAACAGCAGCGAGGGACCTTTCTGTTAAGAGGAGATTGAAACAGATCTTCCACAAGTATCCCCAATCATGGGCTATCTGCTTTGCTAGATGCCTATCCTTGGACCATTTATGGGGTTCCAGAACATGAATTAGTCTGTCCACCAGATAATTCTCACCTGCCAGATATGTGGCTCTGAGGACCAGTCCCTGAGAGATGGCCCATTTCCACATATGGACAATTTCCTTACACAAGAGGCACAATCCTGTTTCTCTCTGCTTGTTGATATAAAACATTATACATTGATTGTTCATCTGATCTCTGAAAGCCTTCACAGCATACTGTACTGCCCTTAGCTCTAGGAAGTTTATATGATGAAGTTTTTCCTGAGGCCCTAGGTGCCAAGTCTACATGGGCTCCCCAGCCTAGATTGAATGTATCCACAATTAGGCCAATTTGCACTAGAGAAATTGGAAAGGGTATACCCTTGGACAGATTGCAGTGAATCAGCCCCAGGATAGGGAATCCTTCAAAGGCTGGGTGATGAGGATGCTGTCCCAAAAATCTTAAGTGGCCTGAATCCACTGTGATCTGAGGCTCCACTGGGCTATAGATGCCATGAGGCCCAACAACCTTCAATGTGTCCCTTGCTGATGCTTGCTGATTTGTTCTTATTTCCACTGCAGATATCAATGTGATAATCCTCTTGTGTAGGAAGAAGGCTCTTGGCCATGTTGTGTCTAGCAGCACTCCTACAAATTCCAATTGAGATGACGAATCCTAGTTTTGCTCATTGATTCTGCATCACCGCCTTGAGATGTGTTCTTGGCCAGACAATTGTCCACATAAGGAAACACATGCACTCCCCAATTTATGCAGATGCAGTGTCACCACTGTAAGGTCATTTTGTGAATATACGTGGCAATGCCAGGCCAAATGGCAGTACACGATATTGGAAGTAGTGGTTTCTTACTACAAATCTGAGATATTTTCTGTGACCTGGAAATATCTCTATGTAGGTATAAGCATAGCCAGTCCCCTTTATTGACAAAGTGATTCAAGATGTCCAGGAAAACCACCTTGAACTTTTCCATCTTCAGAATCTTGTTCAAAGCCCTTAAGTCTGAGATGGAATGGAGTCCCCTCTTTTCTTAAGGATGAGAAAGTACTTGGAGTAAAATCCCTGCTCTCTTTCACTTGGTGGAATGGGCTTGACCGCATTGGCCTGTAAGAGGAAGGACAGTTCTTTTTGCAGTAATTCCTGATGCTGAGACACCAGCCAAGTGTGTTTTGTTGGATGATTTGGACATCCAAAAGGCATAATCTGTATCTTTTTTGAATTATTCTGATCTCCCCACTGTCCGAAATTATTCTGGGCCAGTAGTTTATGTAAAACCTCAGCCTGCTTGGGACAGGAAGGTCCTCTGGTGCAGACACTGGGATCTCAGCTATGCTCTTTCCAAGTCATCAAAACCTTGTCCTAAGTTTTGGCTAGGGTGCACTGCCATAAGAATGATAAAGCTATAAAATATAGGAGCCTCGGGGTAATCCCACCCCCCCGACGTATTATGAAGGACCTGTCAGACCGTTCTCATCTTACCCCCCAAAACATTTTTTTTGGAGCTGAGGCTCTATGACCCTTTTTTTTTTTTTTTTTTTTTAACCATTTTCACCAGCAGCCTTGCCCCTTCCCACCAAGAAGAGAAATAGCAAGTATATTCAGCAGGACGTTTACCCCGCTGAATACATGCAACAAGTTATTTGGCTAACCTTAGCTGGATACCTGGTCCACTAACCATCCTACTGAATATGGACCTCGAAACTTTCATTGGGGGGACACCTATCAAAGCCAATGGCTTTCTCCTCCTTCAGGGCATCGGACAAAAAGTTAAAGGAGCAAAATCAAATAATTCCATGACAGGGAAAAAACACAACCAATCCCACCCCGATACACAGTATTGGTGCACCAAGTGGCCACTAAAAAATAAGGGAAAAATCACTCAAAACTTAGCTAAAGGTGATTAAAGAGGCGAGAGAAGACCTTGGGGCTCTGTGAAAAATGATTCTAGCACTCATGGGAAACAAGTTTTCCTTAACAGCAGGAGAGAGAAAAAATGCAAGATGCTGGGCGCCTCAGAAAAGACGAGACTAATGGAGCCCCCATGTGGTCGCAGGATAGTTTAGCATGCTTAACATTTCTAGTAACCCTGCAGTCAGATTTCTGTGCAGGGGCGCCATCTGATGATGTCACTCATGAGTGAGGAACGCCATTCTGCTTGTCCTCAGAGAAACAAATATAATTCAGTAAGCAAAATACAAACACGCACCTACACAAATGTGAACTACTAAAGAAATCAATAGTGGAAAATACTGACCTGGAGAAAACAGAATTATATAGCCCAAAGTCAAATGCAGAGGGGAAACATTGCCTCTGAGGTCAACATTCTCCCAAGAGTCAGTATTTTCCTACTGCTTATGAACCAATATGACCATCTATATTTACAGGAAAAGGAAGCCTGATGTCATTATTCTATGAACTACTGACTTTGTTTGATCCATCAGTTTCCTCCTGTTTGTTTGTAATTCCAATTCAATCGGAACCAATTTTAGGATCTGGTGCCATGAGCTTTCATTCGCACATAGACAGGGATTATTCCTCTATTTTAAACTCCACCCTCCACTAATAAACCTAGTCTGGCCACTGCAATGACAGGTCCTGGCGTGGGGGACCATGCACCAGGGCGTCTTCCCTGAAAGCCTACGATCATGGACCCCGAGGTTCTAAGTTTGCAAAGGGCATCGAGTTTCTGTTATAGAGAAAGAGGTCCACATTCAAAGACTGGTTGGCTAACTTTTCGGGGATATTCAGTGGTGCACTTATGCCACTGAATATATTCAACAGTCTAAAGTTATCTGGATATGTTAGCTGGATAACACTGAAAATCAGTGTTTATCCAGCAAACGTAGGGCTTGATTCATCAAATATTTTCCAATAGACACAAAATGGGAGAAAAGCCTTGGTGAATCAGGCAGTCCGCTGGATAGCTGGCTCCACCCCAGAACACCTTGCCCCTGCCCCCAAGCTAGCCAGATAACTTCTTAGCTGGATAACTGTTTACCTGGGTATCTCAGGGCTGGTCAGCATGGCAGGATTTTGAATTCCGCAATTTGCTGATTATGGACCTCAAACTATTTTTACAATAATCTCAGTCTAACCCTGGGTCACCATTAGAAGCCATTTTTTCCCCTATGCATCTAAGAAGGTTGCATCTCTCCCATACTATTATCACTGTATTTCTCCTAGATAAAAAGCCAGGCCTTCAATCTTGTGATCGAGAGGGCCATTTTCAGACTGCCTGCAGAAATGCAAAATCGGTGGTACTTTTTAAACCATGGACTGCACCAATTTTCAAAGGAGAAAAAAAAAAAGCCTTTCCCTTTGAAAAGTACTCACACAACTTTGGAGCTGCTTTTTATGCAGATGTGTACAGCGGGCAAAGTTACATGCATTCTGTGCTGTTGAAAATAAAGTAAGCGTGCTTGCAAGCTCTTCACCACTTCCATTCCCCCTCCTCCTTTGCTGCAGACACAATTACAACACGTAGTGGCAACTCCACTTGCAATTTGACTTGCACAGAGGGCGGGAAGTTTTCGAAGACTCCATTTCAGTGAACAAAACACCATTTTACCCAAGGAAATGACTTTGAAGATTGCCCCTGCCCCCGTGAGCGAGAAGGAAGCAGAACCATAAAAGCAGAGTGAGGAACTCACCTAGCAGCCCTTTCGGACAGTTTCACTTCCAGCTGGTGCTCGTCTATCAAGCAGTGCTGAAAAGGAACCACACAAGCAATCACAAACTACATACAAATGAAATAATCATCATACGATATTTGGTCATCTTCCTGTAAAGACACTTCAAGGAAAATTGTCCACCCGATCTAGGAACCTATAGTTAGGCTCGCAGATTCCCTGGCTTTGAAAGTTGACCCGGGCAGAATTATTGAAAGTAGATGCTACCAGATGCATATAGAGGCTGTGCAGAAACAAGGACACATGTAGAATGAGTTTTCAATTATGAATTTGCGAGCTTATCCATCCCATTTATCATTTTTGTTGTCCTTCTCTGCATCTTTTCTATGTCTGCTATATCTTGTCTGAGATGGAGCAACCAGAGATCACACAATACTCGAGGTGTGGTTGCACCATGGATCTATACAAAGGCATTATGCTTGGTCCAGCTCCTTCACAGCCTCAAAGATGATAAACAGTGTGCATGCCTCTTGCAACCCTGTAGATTGCACCTTTCAGGTTTTTTTTTTTGTAATAAATTTCCTCATTTTATCAGTCTCCATTTTTAGAGTTAAATGCTTTTCCAGTAGATTTCCTTAGTATTCACCCTCCAGTGATTATTTCAAATTTAATTTCATTATGTCAGCTCCTGCCAACCAGATCCACCACCTTTGTCTTGCAACTGGTCCCTGTGTCCCTCTGAGACCTTGATCTAATATAATTCCCCTTCTCATTGGTTCCCTGACCAAGTGCTGCATGAAGCAGTCGTTGATGGCATCTAGGAACTTTACCTCCCTTGCATGTCCTGATGTGACGTTTACTCAATCAGTACTCGGGCAATTGAAATCTTCCATTATTATTGTGTGCCCATCGTACTTGCCAGTCTAATCTCTTAGCATTTTACAGTCTGTGTCCTCATTCTGGCCAGGCGGGCAGGACTCTACTATATTCTTCCCTTTTAACTTTGCAGTCTGGAATCATTATGGATAAAAATTCCAGTTTATTTCCTGCAGAGCTTTCACTATGCTATCCTTAACATATAATGCCACCCCTCCACCAGTTTTACCTTCCCTGTCATGTTAATATAATTTGTACCCTGGTACCACAGAGTATCCTCCTTCCACCAGGTCTCTGAGATGCCTATTATGTCTCTATCTTCCTTTAACACCAAACATTCTAACTCTCCAGTCTTATTTTTCGGATTTCTGTTATTTTGCATACAGACGTTTTAAAGTAACTTTATTTGTATTTATATATGTATCCACAACCTGCTTATTAGATGATGCAGGCAGTTTGGAGTCATTTTAATCTGCGTGCACTGTATTTAAATATAGCTGGGCTTTTTCAGCTTTTACAACCTCTCTATCAGGACATTCTTTTCCTGCGTCTTATAATAGTCATTCTACCACTGATTTGTTTTAACATTGAAATTTCCAGGAAAAAATAAAATAAAGACAGAAAACGAAGGTCCCTAAGGGTGGCAATTTTTTTAAAGCCCATGTACATAGGTAAAACACCCAAGCAATGGTGCTCAAAACTACCTTCCGCATGTAAACCTTTTTCTTTCTTTCTTTAGAGTTTGGGTTACCTTTTCAAAACATGCTCAAGGCAAGATACAAGAAAAAAACAAAGAGCCTTACTCTCAAAGGTGCAAAACCGTACGTCATTTTGTGCAGCACGGGCAACAAAGGAATGAGATCAAAGCCAAGCGCTGAATGGGGTTTACTTGGGACTTCAGCAAAGCTTTTGATACCATCCCACACAGGAGGCTTATGAATAAACTGAGCAGCCCTAAGGTGGTGGACCAGATTAAAATCCGGTTGCGTGATAGACAGAAGGAGGAAGTAAACGGAATTCACTCTGAGGAGAGAGAGAGAGAGATGATTAGTGGAGCGCCTCAGGGATCAGTCCTGAAAGCAATTCTATTCGATAATTTTGTGAGCGATATTGAGGAAGGGTGAGAAGGAAAAGTCTGCCTTTTTGCAGATGACACTAAAATCTTGCAGTAAATCTGACACACCTGATGAAGCAGCCAAAATGAGGGGCTCCAAGATGGCGCTTAACTGCACGGCACAGGTGTGAGCTCCACTGCTGCCGAGGTTCTTTTCCCTTCTCTTCAACATGCCTCATACTAAAAGAAAAGCTGAGATCTCCCCAGCTTCGCTCTTGATTGATCTGAGACAGCAGAAAATCGAAGGGTTCCTTACCCCATTGGTGCAGTCTGGTGATGGCCACTGAGCATGCGGCTTCACTGCTGGAGGATGAGGTTTCTTTGAGCCCTGGAGCGCCGAAAACTCCTCCCCCCCCCCCCCATTTGATGACATCATTGGTGGAGGACTTGCTTCTTGGAGTCCCCACGAGTGGGTAGATCCAGGGAGTGTCTGGGGAGCCCTTTGCCCTTGATTTCGAGGAACCTGGGAGTGAGAGGCTAGCGCAGCGTTTGTCTCCAACGGGAGACTTGGGCGCGTCAGTGCTGGAAGGAGCTGCACTTCAAAGTCCCCTCGCTTCTAGCCTCAACGTCTTTGGCAGAGGGGGAAGCTGCTCCAGGCCTCGCCGCTTGAGGCATTGGCGTTCCAGATTGGGTGAGCACTGTTCAGGGTTTCTTTGATTAAACCTGCAGTTATTACACTAGAGTCTATTTGGATTGCTTTGGTTTCCCTTGAAAAGTCTATTTCATCTCTGGTAGTTGTGGCTTCTGATTTTAATTGACGTATTCAGTCTTCTGAGATTACTATCTCTGCTCATAAAGAGAAATTAGATGATTTGGATCAGAAAGTTACCTCTGTACAAAATGTTCAAGCTAATTTGGTCCAGAGAGAAATGAATTGGAAAAAAACTGGAAAATATTGAGAACTCAATAAGATTTTTGAAACTTAGGGTTCCTATTTTGGATGATATTTCCCCTACTGATCTCTTTAAAAGATATATTTCTTAAGTACACAAAATTTCTTCTGCGGCGACTGCCTATCGCCAACGCTTACTGGGGTAGATTTTAAAAGAAGCGCGATCAGCCTACTTTTGCTTGCGCATCAGACTCAAGCAAAAGTACGCTGGATTTTAGTAGATACGCGCGGAGCCGCGCGCATCCACTAAAATCCTGGATCGGCGCGCGCAAGGCTATCGATTTTGTATAGCCTGCGCGCGCCGAGCCGCGCTGCCTCCCCCCGTTCCCTCCAAGGCCGCTCCGAAATCGGAGCGGCCTTGGAGGGAACTTTCCTTTGCCCTCCCCTCACCTTCCCCTCCCTTCCCCTACCTAACCCACCCGCCCGGCCCTGTCTACACCCCCCCCTTACCTTTGTCGGGGGATTTACGCCTCCCGGAGGGAGACGTAAATCCCCGCGCGCCAGCGGGCCTGCTGCGCGCCGGGCCGCGACCTGGGGGCGGGTACGGAGGGCGCGGCCACGCCCCCGGGCCGTAGCCACGCCCCGTACCCGCCCCCAAAACGCTGCCGACACGCCCCCGGAACGCCGCGACGACCGGGCCCGCCCCCCGACACGCCCCCCTCCGAGAACCCCGGGACTTACGCGAGTCCCGGGGCTCTGCGCGCGCCGGGAGGCCTATGTAAAATAGGCTTCCCGGCGCGCAGGGCCCTGCTCGCCTAAATCCGCCCGGTTTTGGGCGGATTTAGGCGAGCAGGGCTCTGAAAATCTACCCCACTATGTATTATCTGGAAGAAGACAAAATGCACCCAATCAAGTTCAAAATCACAACTTAAATTTAACTGAACTTTTGGAAACATCGAGCAAAGATCAAGTGTCTAACAGATCCACTCTTGTGGTTTCATTTGTGTTTGATCAAGATCAGGACTCCATTTTGAAACTTTTCTTTCAAAATAGAACCGCTTTATTTTATGGGCAAAAAATCTGGATTTATCCAGATATTACTAGGGTAACAAGAACACAGGAAAATATTCTTGGCTGTGCATTCTGAAGTTTTGGCATTGGGGCACAATTTATTGTATCCATGTAAACAATGTTTACTGTGAACTCTCCCAATTAAGATCCTATTTAGACACCCAAGTTAATAGCAGCTAGTGCCTGTTTTGGCTTTTATTGTTAATGCAAAAAGAAGAATTGGATTCAGACAGCAACCAATGAGGGTCCCAACTTTTACAGTTTGGGAAATAAATAAACATGAGGGTAACTAACTGATGCGGCACTTACTACCCTTAATCACTAAGCCTGATACTTTTGATGCAGCTCAATTATTACTCTCTGCTTCCACGGCAATGGTTAAGAAAAAAAGGATTCAAACAGCATCCGAGGGCCCTGACTTTTACGGTCTGGGAAACTGATAAGCAAGGGGGGGGGGGGGAACCTGCACAATGCAGCAGATACTGGCATAAGCTTCCTGAGCAGACTGGGTGGATCATTTGGACCTTTTCTGCTGTCATTTCTGTTTCTATGATGCTGGTCCTCTCAGTTTTCTTTCTGTATCTTACCTTTTATTACACTCCTTTGTTCTGGTATCCCCCATTTTCTTTAATATGAGAGGAGTTTATTTCTTTTTATGGAACTTTCTGTATTTGATTTAATTTGTATCATTTTTTCTTTGATCCTCTCAGCTTTTCTGTAACAAGATCTCATTTATATATTTAAATGCAATAAAAATAAAGTTAAAAAAAGTAGCCAAAATGAAAAGTTATCTAAGTTTGAAGACTGGTTGAGTGCTTGCAGTTCAGATTCAATGCAAAAGAACCTCATGCATTTGAGGTTCAGAAATCCAAAGGAGCAATATGAGATGGTGGAAGAGAAGTCGATGTGCAACCACCAAGAGAGACCTGGGGACAATATGTCTGATGATCTCAGGGTGGTGAAACAGTGCGACAAGGAGGTGGCTGAAACAGGGATGCACAGAGAGGCATGAACAGCAGGGGGGGGAAATAAAAAAGAAGGCAATAATGCCCCCCACCTCCCCATACAGATCACTGGTGAGGCCTCGCCTGGAGTACTGTGTTCAGTTCTGGACATCGTATCTCAAAAAGGGCAGAGGCAGTTCACAGAAAGGCAACAAAAATGGTGTGGGGTCTGCATCAGAAGCCATATGACCTGAGACTTGAGCATCTAAAAACGTAATCACTAGAGGAAAGGAGAGACGGGGGGTGAGATATAATACAGACTTTTAAATTGCACAAGAGGCAAACCTTTTTTCAATGGAAAGTAAATTCTGGAACTATGAGGCATGATATGAAGCTCCAAAGGGGGAGACTCAGGACCAACAACAAGGAATATGTTTTCCATCCAAAGGCTGGTGTGTGTACCTGGAATGCCCTCCCTGTAGACGTGGTGGAGGAACCAACTGTACCAGAATTCAAGAAGGCATGGAATGAACACAAAGGATCCTTAGGAGGCAGCGAAGCGCTGGGGTAACCTGCACAGTTACAAATCCAAACAGAAGGCTTGGGGGGAACCTGCAGCAGTCACAATCCTGAAAGATTGTGCTGGGCAGACTGGGTGGGCCCTGTGTCTTTCTCTGGCATCATTTACTGTGTTACTCTGCTATTATTTGCAGCTTCCATTATTCCTCCTGGGGCCTATTCAAAAATATCGCATTTCCCATGTTAAAGTGGTAACACACCTTTATGAATAGGGCTAAAAATTACAAACATTTGCATAATACGTCACACATAATTAACAGACAGATCCAAATATAACATTTTGAGGGTAATTTAAAAAAAAAAAAAACCCTCTCTGGGGGTAAAATTCCATGCACAGTTCCATTAGGAATTTTAGCGGGGGCATTCCTGGGTTGGAATTAAGTCAGGGAATAAAATTACGGGCATGGTTTTGGATTTTCAAAACCATGTAGGTAGCTTTGGTCAGAAAAGGTATCTGCAGAAATAAGAGGCGCAAATCTCTGCAGGTACTTTTCCCTAGGGCAATTTTCAAAATCAAAATACGCACCCATTTTTCCTTAGAAAACTGGTGCAAAGGTTATAGGTAAAAAAAAATACCTGTGGAGTCTGCAGCAGCATGGGGCAGCTTAGCAATTACCTCGATGACTAGTAGAGAGCTTGAGCAATAAGACAGTAAAAAAAAAAATATATATACAATATAAAAGAAACACAGAAATATAATCATAAACAGCCATTAAACCACCAGGCCCTGTGGCTGCTACTCCCAGAGGTTCCGCAGACTCGCAGGGAAAGTAGCTTAAGAAACCCACAATTATAAAGTAATACTGTCAAGCAATAAGGAGAAATTTAGACTTGTCTGCTAATTTCCTTTCCTTGAGTTCAGCCAAACAGTTCAAATGCATGGGTTTCTGCTCTCCTACCAGCAGAGAGAGACAAAGAATAATAAGCTTGCCAGCGTCCCCCTGTATAAGGTCCCATTGCTGACCTCAGCCTGCCAATATTCTCCAGGCAAGCTAAAAAAACAACATTGCCTTGAGACTCAAGAGTGTGGGAATTAAACAACGTTTGGAAGCTGTGTTAGGTAGGGAGAAAGCTTTAATCAAGGACTGTGCAGTTAGTCATAGTAAATTGGAAACGTCTGAAAATGTTATTCGAAAACGCAATGTGCATCTAATTAATTTTCCTCTTATTTCTTCTATCTCAGCCTTAGAGATGTATAAGAAGTAAGTTATTTCTATTCTGAAAGTGCCCCCTGAATCTGTCCCACTTCTCTACAGGGCCTTTTACCTGCCTACTTAGAAAAGATATGAAGCTGAAGGGCCAGTTATATCTTCTCAGGCTTCAATGGATGTCTTAGATTTATCGGGGTTCCTGGATAGACTGGAGATGGATCAACATACTTTGACCACAACAATTATTACTTGTGTGTTGGAACCTGATAGGGACTGGTTATTAAAGATGGTTTTTTAAGGCGAAAGATAAAATGTTTATGAACTGTAAAGTCCGAATGTTTCCCCAAGTTGAGTTCCTCAACTCTATCAACCAGTGAGCAGCCACCGCTATGGCCATGTTCTGAATCGAAGCTTAGATGATATAAGAGGCATCCGCCAAAAAACTACTTCCAGTTTCACCACAGAAGCTCGCAAGGATCCCACCTGGAGCTGTTGAGACCAAAGGAGGCATACCTTGTCTAAATAACCACAGCATACCGCTGCTGGCCTAGCTTGCCTGGACACTTCAAGGAGCAGCTTAAGTAAGGCCTCAATCTTCTGAGCCTATCCATCTTTAAGGGCCCTCAAAGAGCATAGTGATCTTCCTTGTGAGAGCACAAACCAGTGCGACCACTTGAGAAGCCCTCAACTTCACCTTCTCCTCTACAAGCAGTACATATAGCTTAGTCATAGCTTTCACACCTTCAAACTGTCACCCAGAGTATCCCACTCAGCAGATATTAACCCCCAGATCGCCTGCTGCAGGGAAAAGGCTTTTGCAAGTTTCCTGATGCCTGCTATGAAAGGACCCCTCTGCAGCTTTATTTCTTCTCCCCCCCCCACCAAAACCCTCAAAACCTGAAAAAACAGTGCTGATAGCTCCTCATTCCCAAACAAACCATTGATAATTCCTCATCTTCCCCGGAGGAAGCTTCACCATCCTCCAAATTCTTCCGAGATTACTCCTCTGGCCACCCTTAATTGAAAACATAACCATGAGCGACCTGGAGGACCTTTCCTCTTCCAGACCCCAATTCTCTTCACCCTGGGGTCCTTCCTAGCTGGTCAGCAACCCCAGACCCTGGAGGTGGTAAGAGGGGCTTGCTGCTGCATTTTGTCTCAGACAAATTGTATGGGAAAAAACAGAGCAGCGGCCACAGATGAAGATAATACAAGAGTACCAGGAAATATCCCGAAGGATCCTGTGCCCCAGAAATGCTCTCATCAGGAAAACTAGTAAAAAAGACAGAGACGCCAAACTCAGGCCTACCTGGTGGACCACCGTCTCCTCTTCAGGAGCCAGCGCATGGGTGGGAACACCATCTTGAGCCAGGCCTGGTGCCACAAGCTCCTCAGCTCTCGCTGCAACCCAGCCCTCCAGCACAGTGGAGACTTGAGGCCTGGCAAGCCCTCCAGCTCCACACACCTGCACACGTGCAAGACCCTGTGCGTGCCTCAGATCTCCGAGGGGCACTCACTGAGACGCCAGTTTCCAGCACTCTTGGACCAAATAGTAGACAGATGATAAAGATCACCAACTCAGTCCTGCTCGGCCACTGCAGTGCTCTTTTTCACTCGCATCCTTTTTTTTTTTTTTTTAAACTTTATTTGTAGACATCATCTACAAACAGGAGCCTCAGAGGAGAAAGAAGTTGCCAATGAAAATAAAATAAATAAGAAAAGCATGCAGGCAGACCCAGAAATCTGTCAAGCTCTCGGACCAGGGCACCCTCAGGGCTCTTCTGGAAGTCCCCTAACTCTGATTACGCTCAGTTGGGGGTGGATTGGACACTAAGACCTGTCGCCCCAGGAAACAGTCACTGCTTTTGGCAAATTCTTCTTTGTCTGGAGGCAGGCTGACGTAAGCACAGGACTTTATTTAGGATGACGTCAGCAAACCCACTGTTCATCTCCATCCGCTGGTGGGGAGCATAAACCCAAGCGTCTGGACTGGTCTAGCTGGATAAAGAGGAAATAGCAGCTTTTCCTGCTTGATCTAATGCAAGTACTTTTGATGTTCAATTGTCTCTTGTTTGGTTGGTTGGTTATAGTTACTATCTAGTTCGATGTAAACCGAGTTGATTTGATTTGTATCAAGAAAGTCGGTATATAAAAGCCTTAAATAAATAAAAAATAAATAAATGTACTGCGCAAGATGGAGACAGAATAGCTTTCTTGCAACGCAGTTACCTGAAGTTGCCGGAGAGCCTTCTGGGCATGCTCTGGCTTCTTATACTCCACAAACCCAAAGCCCATGGACAGGATGGCACCTGTACAAGGAAGAAGAAATAAAAGCAAATAATCCAGAAATCATGAGACACAAATATGGCTCAGATGTACCATGAAGAGCAGAGTCAGGTCAGAGACACTGGTACCCGTACATGCAGTGTTATATGCCCCTGTTTAAAACCATTTCTGCAGCCATCACACCTGCTAAGAACACACAACTGTGGAAAAATGATTTTACTAACACTCACGATAAAAATCATACAGCTACAAAAGTTAACTCATACCCTGATTCAAAATAATAAAGGAATGATTCTGCGATTTACTTTCAAATGCCTCCAACACAAATGAAGTGTGGTTATATCAGTGCACAGCACAAGTATCAAGAGAGAATCACTTTCAACTTAGGCTCTTGCTAATGATTATGAAGTCAAAGCACTACAATGCCTAACCATGCAGTCAAGTTACAGATGCAAATATCATTTTAGAAAGTATCCTTTAAAAGTGTTGAAATTATAACAGTTAACTCTTAGCAATCATGGAACAGGCGATGAGAGGGGAAGTTGCTGGAGCAGGGGGTGAAACCCAAGCAGTGGGAGAAGAAACCGGACTGTCATCAAGCGCACACACTTTTACATACATTCACAGAAGGCAATAATCTAACTCCAAAAAAGCTTTTGATTATTGCCCCCCTATATATAAATAAAAATTCCTTTCAACTGTAAACATGCAGCAGGCGAGGGCAATGGAATAAGCAACCTTTTTCATTGACTTACATTGGAGTGAGAGAGAGATTGAGAAAGGGAGCAAACCACAAAAAGTTTTCTTGCCAAGAACTATAAATCAACCCTGCCATCACTGAGCAGAGGTGACTGCGAGAATCGAAACGGAATCTGCTTGGAAAACAAAACTCAATCAGCCCTTCCCTTGCTTTCTTTTCCTGTGATTGAAGCCAGCAGCACTGCAATGGTGGGCACCAGGCTTCTGACGACACTGCAGGAACGCAGCCTCACCTACGGAGCTGCAGCGACACCATCTTCTGCATGCAGTAACCTCCAAAGCCAAGGCCACTGCCATGGCCATGCTCCATTAAAAAAATATTTTCAACAAAGGACAGCTTTGAAAACCACAGCCTGTGCATGTTTTCTGGAACATTCTTCTTTAAAAGGATCTTCGGTAGCCCTCGCCAGTAAACAAGTCAGCAGCTCTCCTGCAAGCCTCACGCCACATTCCTGTTCTAATCTGGCTGTACCGGGTAACCTCATAGCAAAAACTAGAATTGCCTCGAGCTGAGCACAGGGATCCACATGAGATTGCCCTGTGGGGATACGAGTACCGGTGCTGCCCAATCAACACACACAGTCTGAAGGAGAGAGACGGCACTCACTAGCAAAGGTCAAGCCAGAGCAAACTCTCTCACTAGTCTGCCCACACCGATCTTCAAAGCCCACCTGCAGAGTTAGCAAAAGAATTCTGCAATAATTTAATAGGCAGTCATACAAAATTATTCGCTTTCCCCTCTTCGTATTTCAGATTTGCATTTCATTCCAAATGCAACTTTTGATCAGTTTTCTTCCATTTTGTGGCTTGGGGGTGGGGGAGAGGGAAAGGAATTCTTTTATAAACCAAGCCCTGTTGTAAAGCTGACATTAAGAATGCAAGGCAAACGGAGCTTCTCTTTGAAAATTCACAGCCAGAGGAGGAACATGGGTATTTTTTGTACCAGTTTACTCTGCATCTGCTTTGAATCGGGTGCAAAGTATGTGTGGGGAACTCAAGATGAAATCTCCGTCTGTGCTTTGCTTTCCTAGCCACTAACCCTGCCCCCTTTTAGCCGTGTGCATGGCAATCGATTTTCTATCGGCTGCTTTATGTGGGCAAACATATATATCTTTGTAAAAGCTTTTGAAAATTGTTCTCTATCAATGCCAGGGTTGCAACTCCTGAATCCTACCTGACTTATCTTTCTTCTTGGAAATGGTGCAGCTCTTCACAGCTCCAACTTTAGAGAAAGCCTGGGAAAAAAAAAAAAAAAAAAGAATTGTTTTAAAATATGTTATTTCCACGTCTGTTCTCCGAGAACGGTGAGAATCTCTTTTTTACACGTATTTCTCAGGCTTCCTTCACATCATGAAGTGCTCTCACAGTCTGCAGCACTTGGTTGTACCCGAGGAATGAATTGGAGCACTTTCAGATATAAAAGGGAGAAGAGCAGGGGTTTAGATCACAATGCCAGTCCCTTCTAAAATAATTACTTTAACCCTGAGAAAGAAAAGCACAAGAAAGATTCAGCCTGCTTCATTCGGTACGATCCACTCCACAAACCCACGTAGGACTGCGGAGCTCTCTGTAACTCTCTTCTGCAGCTAAGAGAGGTTTCACATCCATTCCATAGGCGTAAGAATCACAAAGCAAGGTTAAGAGTCTTAGGAGGTTGCGGGACCTTGTACAGGACCAATAAAACAGATGCTGCGGTGCATGACCTTTGGTAATAACAAAAGGCAAAAAAAAAAAAATGATTTTTATGAGCTTCCACAGTGGTTGAGATGATGTATCATCGAATTGCAAAGTAATCTCTGCAATCTTTTCAAAGCCGTTTATGTGCATAAAACACTGGTTTATGTACACCAATGGACCATTATAAAATTGTGCAGGGGTTGTGCGCATAAAAGTATGCACGCAACTATTTTCTGCACGCAGTAAACAGGCATTCCCAGGGGCTAGGACGACAGAAGGGGCGGAGTTGGGATTTACACACGTACTTTTCGTTTTGGATGGTACTGGTTAGAGCTGCAACTAAACCAGTCACCCAGAGAGAAAAGGCTTTGTAATCCAGTGTCAGTCCCTTTATATATTTTACTGATTTCTTACCTCAAAAAAAAAAAAAAATTGTTTTTAAGTGAAATACAGTGCGTTAATCACACTGGCAACAGTTATATATTATAAAGTGCCCATCTCATATAGTTGACAAATACATTTTTCCCGTGTTCTTATTTATGGTCCAGGAAACAATACCAGTTTGGGCTAAAGGAAAATAAATCTGAACAAACACAAAGGGCCCGGTAGCTCAGTAATGCATGGGGGACCTAGATCCCAGCTCGGGTTTTCTGCTCTCAGGGCCAGCAAGGGCTGGGGATACTGCAGAGTCAGCATTCACAATCCCTTGGGGAGGCTGAGTCCTAGTGGTAAAATATGGGGCCCATGATTGCAGGGAAGGCGCCCAGGTGCATGGTCTCCCGCTTGGGAGGGGCTAGAACAGGGGGAACATTCCCAGGGTAGTTATGAAGGTAGGCTCAGAGCTTATCCCGGCCCCAGCTCCCATTGAGCTGGAGGCTCGGGAGGAAACTGCTGGGTGAAGAAAGCTAAAAATACGCACAGTACTTAAGACCGTTCTTACTGTAATTGCACAAGTGAGTCTGAACAATGAAGTTTTATTGGTACATCGATCAATTTTTCAGCCCAGATATCTCAAAATGAAATTGGCTGAAACAGCCTTCTATAGTGATTCTTCAGTTGTGAAATACAAGTGTAACTGGTGTTATTAGGAGAGGGCCATGTACCTCCAGGAGGAGGAAATGTACCAGATTAATGGCAGAGGGCCATAGAGAACTGCAAAAAGGACAAGCTAATGAGCAATAAACTGAGTTTATCTAGTTATTCACTTCATCTCAACCAATTATGCGGCTCGCTGACACACCATCCTCCTTCCATAAACAGCCCGACCATTCTACCTCTTCCTCAATGCTGCCAACTTACTCACCGCCCGGAGCGTCTCCTCTGTGGTGGTGAACTTGAGGTTTTTTATGAACAGAGTACAGCCAGGAATGGTCTCTTCCTCCTCTTCATCCTCCTCCTCCTCCTCTGCAATGGCCTCTTTACTGCTCTTCAGAGCGTTCTCCATTTCCCCAATAGCTAGAAGAGAAGAGCAGACTGGAAGACTGAGGTCCAGGGAGAATCTTTTCCTCTAGCACAAAGGCCTAAACCAATTTCTTGGCTTACAATGAATGAAGGGATGACTCTCTCTCTGCAATCTCCTCGGCTCACTGCTGTAGTGAAAGTGCTGCAGCTCAACTCCTACAACTGCCTTGTTTAAGAGGAACCCAGGCAGTGTTGTCAGATGCCAAACATTTTTAGAACTCAACCACTTACAAAATCTAGCCCAGAAGTAGCCCAGAACTAAGAAGTAGCAAAA
This sequence comes from Rhinatrema bivittatum, assembly GCF_901001135.1. Classification (NCBI taxonomy): domain Eukaryota; kingdom Metazoa; phylum Chordata; class Amphibia; order Gymnophiona; family Rhinatrematidae; genus Rhinatrema; species Rhinatrema bivittatum. The sequence continues at coordinate 62,791,022 of NC_042625.1, read as the reverse complement.
ATAATTTTTATTATGCAAGATCGCATACAAATTCCTGCACTGCATGCAGACAAATTAACAAAAATAACAATGTATAGAAAAAAATTATAAAAACAATGCTAGAAATGCCTAAAAATCGAGGTTGTCGACAACACTAGCGGCAGGATCCATATCCTGCCCAGAAGAAAGGAGACCAGAAAGGCAGATACCACAAAGAGAAAGGCTAATCCTGGTAATAGGGGAAAAGACAAAGCAAACACAGGACAGGAAGGACCAGCACATAAAGACTTACAGGGCCCTAGGGCAGGGCTCTAGAAAGAAGGGAGGGTCAGAAACTCTAGAACCCCACCATGACTACCTCATTAACAGGCCTATAGAGTACAGTATGCTCCGGTGGAGCGCACTGTTAACCTGCATTTGGACGCGCATTTTGGACACGCTAGCTTTACCCCTTATTCAGTAAGGGGTAATAGCGCGTCGAAAATGTGCGTCCAACCCCCTCGAGACTAATAGCGCCCACAACATGCAAATGCATGTTGATGACCCTATTAGTCATTCCCGCGCGATACAGAAAGTACAGTGTGCAGCCAAGCCGCACATTTTACTTTCAGAAATTAGCCCTACCCAAAGGTAGGCGCTAATTTCTGCCGGCACCGGGAAAGTGCACAGAAAAGCAGTAAAAACTGCTTTTCTGTGCACCCTCCGACTTAATATCATGGCGATATTAAGTCAGAGGTCCCAAAAGTTAAAAAAAGTTAAAAAAAAAAAAATCTGAAATCGGCCCGCGGCTCGAAAATCGGACGCTTAATTTTGCCGACATCCAGTTTCCGAACCCGTGGCTGTCAGCGGGCTCGAGAACCGACGCCGGCAAAATTGAGCATTGGCTGTCAAACCCGCTGACAGCCGCCGTTCCTGTCCAAAAAGAGGCGCTAGGGACGCGCTAGTATTCCTAGCCCCTCTTTTTACCACCGGCCCTAATTTAAATATTTTAATTTACTGAATCGCGCGCACAGGACACTGGCCTGTGCACGCGCCTGGAGAGCGGGCGCTCGCCCGCTCTCTCGCGAACTTTACTGTATCGGCCTGTAAACAAGGTGGGGCCCATGAGCTAAATAAAAAAAACAAACAAACGAGGCAAACATTTCACTGCCCGCATGCACGATTTTTGCATTTTCACTTGACTTTAGTTTGAATCAACTCTGTTTCTACAACACAAGCACATTCTTAAACTTTACTGAAGAATGAAAGAAAGGCACCACCATTTAAATGCCCATCTTACTGCTGGCCATACTGGGTGGCCCAAGATCCCTACGTAGGCCAAGAGCTGGAAGGGACACCATACAATTACATACCCAGTCCAGCTAATCCAAGTCCTATATTTTTCTTTCCAACTGCCCTGTATTATGAAACATGAGATTAGATAGTGAGGAAAAAAATATACTTTTCTAACTAAATGTGTGTGAAAGTGGGACATCGGGAAACCTTAGTAAGAACTGGACACATTCCAGTTCTAAGATACCTCAGTGGGAACTGGACAGCCACAATTAAAGAGTATATCATTGCTAGCTCACTAGTCTATATCCAGCTCAGGGCTGGTAGGCACTTAAAAAGGGACTTCATTCTGCGGGACAGAGGCAAAATGCCCCCCCAAAAAAACGCACACGCCAAAGAAATTAGCCCAAAAGCCTGCAACCGAAAAGGCCAAACATTTCCCGCAGCCGCTCACAAAAAGCAGCCAAATTAGGCCCATCTTCCAACACAAAGCCCAGGATGCAGGGTGTCGGAGCTCCAGCTCGACTGACGGTTTGGGGCTTGGCTCCCAATGCCATAACTGAGCGATAGCTAAATGCACGGCTGTGATACCTGGGCTTTCCTCTCCCACAAACTTTGCAACAAATTCCTGCCACCAAGGGCAGTTTTGGTGAATCACAACTAAACTCGCCCTAGTACTGTGCTCAGCTTTAATCTTGCTGGTGAGAATGAAAAGGCGCTACAGCTCTTTAAAAAGAAATAAATATTGGATAGGACTGGAAAAAGTAAAGTAGGTCCAGCTTTATACCTCAGGCCGCAGCCTTGTACCCTGCTGCAAAACAGGACAGGAAAACGATACAGATAAGAAACCCATAGAGATCGTAACCAAGTGTAAGAAGGCGATAGGCACAGAATTAGAAAAAAAAATGGAGAAGCTCAAAGAGGCAGGAATAAGCAAAACTTTTAGGAGGGCGAGATGAGAAAAAGGAAAGCAGCAGAAACACTGAAAAGAAGAGAAATGAAACAATGCAGAGAAATGAAAAAGAATTTTCCTCTGTACACAGCAGGAAATGCACAAATCCAGAGTAAGAAAGAGAGAGACGGGGGAAAAAAAAAAGAAAAATATAGAGACAATGAGAAAGAAGAGTTGAAAGAAAATGAAAGATGGCAGAAAGATAAAAAGATAAGAGTGAGGCTGTGCCTCCAGGAGCAGTTATCACAATAAAACACATGGGGCTGCACTAATGCCCTCTCTCCCCCTCCAGCACCAAACATACAGGGCTGCCAGCAAGAGCCGTTATCAGGTCCAAGCAGTTATCCCCCAGCCTCCTCCCGCTGAAGCCCCTTATCTTGGGATGAGGGTCTCGGCTGGGAAAGATAAAAACATCCCCCCCCCCCTTTACAAAGCAGGAAGGGAAAAAGCTTTTCGTTTTTACACCTTCGTCTTCCCAAAGGCTGCTGAAGATGGGGGGTGGGGGGGGGGAGGAATCCTCCAACGCCCCTGTTATTAAGGAAAAAGAAAAAAAAAATTGATGTTGCAGGACCGCGATACGCTTGAGGGCGTGCAAAGGAGGCGGGGGGGGGTGAGGGGAGGAGGGCAGGCTGGGGAAGGTGGGAAAGAAAGGTCGTGTCCTTGAAATAAGGACTCTGGGAATTCACCCTGCAGAAGGCGTTCAGTGGGGCTTGAAATTAATACACAGGCAGGCCCCGTTCCCTCGCCTGGGATCAGCTGGGCCGTTCTCCCGCTCGGTGCCTTTACATTGCTTCCATTAAAGCCTGAGGGAACCTACTGCCTGGGCTCGCCTGTCAGACCCTACAGTAAGCAGTTTCTGCACCCACCACAACAAAGGTCGTAAAGTGCAGGGATCCTTAAACACGGGCCGCCTCATCATTCACCTCCAGTTTCATTCCTATTAGCCTCGGTTCTATACAAGCAGCTTATCAAGGGTGTGTGCGTCCGTGCATCTCTTCTTTTTTGGGTCTGTGTGTATGTACCTGTTTGTGTCCCTTATTGTGTGTGTGTTTCTTACTTTATGTGACGGTTTGATCTTGAGGGGACGACAGACATACACTTTTCAAGCTTGGTGAGTGATTTTTTAGGGGGGGGGGGGGGGGGGGGGGAGGCAAAACTGACAATTTTCCCATAAAAAACAATTCTTTGGATGGTTGAACTGAGGTCATTTAGAATGGCACAGTTTCTATGGGTTGCTATCTGAACAAATTGGCTGCCTTTGTAAACACATAGCACTATATTCACCCAAGAGGCAGGGACATTTCAACTAGGCCAACCTTAGAGTCAGTCAAATGCCTTTTGAAAGCTGAAGCACCACAGTACCATAATGGCACAAACTAATCTGTGCTCGAAAACGCCACACTAAGGTGTGATAACACACATTACTAGTGAACACACTCCATTAGAAACAATTACTGAACACCACACCTTACTAAATACAGCTTTTAATCGGGTTTGATGGTGTTGCAGTGATTGGAATATAAGAAAAGCCAAAATCTATCATGCCCAGCATAATATCAACAATGGCAAACCAGATCACAAATACCTGGCAGATCACATAGTATTTTCTCACTTACAGGCCGATTCAGTAAAGCCCGCGGGAGAGCGGACGAACGCCCGCTCTCCCGGCGCGCAATTCAGTATGCAAATTAGGTGGTGCAGTAGAAACAGGCAAAGGGAGGCACTAGGGACACTAGTGCATCCATAGCGCCTCCTTTTAGTCCGGAGTGGCGGTTATCAGCGGGTTTGACAGCCGACGCTCAATTTTACCGGCGTCGGTTCTCGAGCCCGCTGACAGCCACGGGCTCGGAAACCGGCAAAATTGAGCGTCCGGTTTTCGGCCTGACAGCCGCCGGCCAATATCGCCATGATATTAAGTTGGAGGGTGCACAGAAAAGCAGTTTTTACTGCTTTTCTGTGCACTTTCCTGGTGCCGGCAGAAACTAGCGCCTATCTTTGGGTAGGCACTAATTTCTTAAAGTAAAATGTGCGGCTTGGCTGCACATTTTACTTACTGTATCGCACGGGCATACCTATTAGGGCCATCAACATGCATTTGCCATCATTTGCATTTGCATGTTGCACGTTTTCCTCCCCTTACTGAATAAGGGGTAAGGGAAAACGCGCATCCAAGGGCAGGTTAACAGTGCGCTCCGTCGGCGCACTGTACTGTATCGGCCAGTATGCATACTATCAAGCTGTGAAATCTGTTGCCAGAGGATGTCATCAAGGTGACTGGCATAGTGGGATTTAAAAGAGGTTTGGACAAGTTCCTAGAGGAAATGTCCATAAGATATTAGCCAGGAAGATTAAAGAAAGCTCTTGCTATCCCTGGGAATGAATAACAGGAACTAGATCTACTTTATGGGATCTGCCAGGTACTTGTGTCCTGGATTGGCCTCTGTTGGAGACAGGATGCAGGGCTCGATGGACCTTGGTCTGACCCAGCATGGCAAGCCTTATGTTCTCATATAGAATTTCAATGTAATTTTTCCTTCCTTTCGATCTTTCCCCCCAACCAACTTGCTGTGCACCTTTTAACAAGCCCCCACCACTCTCCCCAACTCCATGCTCAAATTTATCAGAACCACACTGGGAAGGAGACTTTAAGCCACAGAAGTTATTTAGAACAGTTGTGACCCGAAGGTGCTGTGTGCTGTAATACAAAGAAAATATACTACATAAAAATTAAAGCAGAAAAATAAAACTAATCCAGCAGCTCGCTCCATTTCTAGGGACTGGAGTTAGGTGCAGCAGTTTTATTATTATTTTCAAAATGAAAACATGATTTTGTAATCCTTTTGAGAATGGAACAAGATATGGATGCCAGCTGTTAACAGAACTGTCTAGAGGCATCCGATATAGATTCACAGATTACCATTAAGAAACGGATCGCTGAGGCAATCACTGTAAGTGGCCAGAAATATATCTGATGAAATAAGCCCATCGGATCTCCTTTCAAATTATAAAGCTGGCATGCAACTGCAATGAGCAACAGCCAATCCATAAGCAGCATTTCTGTGAGTGATGACATCATAAAAGCAGTCACCAATCCAAAAGAAGACCTTGCCTCTGCCTAGCTGCTTTACTGGTTCTCTTAGGGAAGGTAATTTTATAACCACACAGAGCAGTAAAGTTTGTGTACACAATGAGCCAGATTTTGGTAGGTACGCACGGATGTAGATTTGTGCACGTAACCTGGCGTGTACAGATCTACGTCTAGAGGCATCCGATATAGATTCACAGATTACCATTAAGAAACGGATCGCTGAGGCAATCACTGTAAGTGGCCAGAAATATATCTGATGAAATAAGCCCATCGGATCTCCTTTCAAATTATAAAGCTGGCATGCAACTGCAATGAGCAACAGCCAATCCATAAGCAGCATTTCTGTGAGTGATGACATCATAAAAGCAGTCACCAATCCAAAAGAAGACCTTGCCTCTGCCTAGCTGCTTTACTGGTTCTCTTAGGGAAGGTAATTTTATAACCACACAGAGCAGTAAAGTTTGTGTACACAATGAGCCAGATTTTGGTAGGTACGCACGGATGTAGATTTGTGCACGTAACCTGGCGTGTACAGATCTACGTCCGATTTTATAACATGCACGCAGCTGTGCGCATATTATAAAATCCAGGGTCGGCGCGCGCAAGGGGGTGCACATTTGTGCACCTTGCACGCGCCGAGCCCTAGGGGAGCCCGGATGGCTTTCCCCGTTCCCTCCAAGGCCACGCCTCGGAGGGAACTTTTCTTACACTCCTCCCCACCTTACCCTCCCTTCCCCTATCTAACCCGCCCCCCAGCCCTACCTAAATCCCCCCCTACCTTTCTTATTTATGCCTGCCTCTGGGCAGGTGTAGGTTGCGCATGCTGGCCAAGTGCCAGTGCACGATCCCCCGGCACGGCCGCTGTACCGGAGGCCTCCATCCCGCCCCGCCCCTTTTTTCAAGCCCCAGGACATACGCGCGTCCCGGGACTTGCATGCGTCGCCGGGCCTATACAAAATAGGCTCGGCGCACGCAGGAGCGGGTTTAAAAGGGTTATGTGTGTATATTATGCGCGTAACCCTTTTAAAATCCGCTCCAATATGTACACAGACCTTACCGAGGATTTTTTAAAATTTTATATTTATTGATTTTCAAAAATTGGACTATCACTTTACATTAAAGCCAAAAAAACAGTGTAATTACATAATCACCAAACCATAAATTGTGACGATTCTTAACAACGATATTAGAATTAGAGCAGGCTATGTTATCATGCTAAGTTAATTTCTTAGTGTTTATTTTTCTCCTTTAGTCTCCTAGTTTTCTTGTTCTTTCCACCCTTATTGATTTCTGTTATGTGGTTTTGGGGATTGTATTGTATTCAGAAATATATTTCTGGTTGATTAACTTTAAAATTTATGCTTTGGTATTATGTAATTACACTGTTTTTTTTTCTCCAGCAGAAATAAATTACACAATTGGAAACCACAAACTCCTGGCAGTCAAGAAAGCCTTGGAGGAATGGAGACACCTCTTGGAGTGTGCCAAGCATCAGATTACCACCTCTGCAGAACACAACAATCTAGAGAAAGCCCAACTCAATTCCAGACAGGCTCACTGATCCCTTTTATATTGCTGGTTTGATTTTGAGCTCCGTTACTGACCAGCTGCAAAGAATCTGAGGGCAGATGCCTCTCCCGCCCCTTCTTAATGGAAGACGTAATGGAAGCATCTTGACACATCATCTATCCTGCAAGAATCATCCTCACTTCTGTCCCTGCTGGGAAGACTATTGTCCTTAAGAGGCTCCGGGAAAAAGTGTTGAAATGAGCGCACAGCTCTATGGAGTTGGACATCTTGGAGCATCCCGAACTCTTAACTTTTAGCACAGCTCTTGGTGGCCTCGAGTCAAAAAGGATGTGAAGGACTAAGTGGATTCCTGTCCCAATTGTGCACAGAACAAATCTGTTCATGCCTGACCATAGGGGTTGCTACATCCATTGCCAGCCCCTAGGAATCCTGGACCCACATTTCCACAGACTTCATGGCGGATCTCACTCTCTCACATAGCTCCATTGTGATATGGGTCCGTAGTGGACAGATTCCCAAAAATAGCTCACTTCATACCTCTCTCTGGACTATCTTTGCCCCCTGAATTGGCCCATCTCTTCATCCAACATGTCTTCAGATTACATGGCCTAGCATCTCACATCTTGTCTGACAGCGGCATTCAGTTCACTGCCCATTACTAGAAGCCTCTCTGCTGAAAGTTCGGCATCATTTTAGACTTCACCACGGCTTACCACCCTCAGGGCAATGGGCAGACCGAGAGGGTCAATCAGGTCCTCAAGACCTTTCTTAGACTCCATGTAAACAAAAGGCAAGACGACTGGGCCATTCTGCTTCCATGGGCAGAGTTTTTGCATAACAACCATGTGAGCAATATAACTGGTTCCTCTCCATTCCAGATTATCTATGGAAAACACCCCTGGGTACCACTTCCTCTACTTCTCACTGTAGACTGCCCTGCAGCCTGTCTCACTGCCGAAGAATGCAAAGACCTTTGGAGTTACACCAATCTTCTAATCTCGCAAGGAGCCACTCAGGCCAAGAAATATGTGGACACTCGACATCGGCCAGCACCACAATTTAAAGTGGGCGATCTCTTGTGGCTAAGTACCTAACATTTACGCCTTTGTGTCTCTTCGCTCCAACTGGCACCTCGGTTCACTGGACCTTATCCCCTCCAATGACAAGTGGGACCTGTAACCTATCCACTAAAGCAGTGGTTCTCAACCTTTCTAATGCCGTGACCCCGCAATACAGTTCCTCATGTTGCGGTGACCCCTCGCCCCGCCCTCGCCCCGTGAGGGTGGGGTGAGGGCGGGGCTTTGGTCATATGGGGGCGGGGTTATGGATGGGGTTGGATTTTAGTGCACACTTATCATTTAATTATGACATTTATAATGTGAATGTAACTCAACTCACCATAGGTTCTCACATGCATGGCACACTGACCCATGATCGTCACGGGGCTAGATGTAAAAGTACAGTTTGTATCCACAGGAACCCCCCTGACCCACAATAATGGATGTAAAGCAGAATTATGACATTCCCCATACAACTCACCCTACAAAAAAGATATTCTGGTTCTAGTGACATCTCAGTAACAGCAACTCAAACTCCTTCTATTTCCAGGCTCAATAGCCCTACTTATGAAAAGACAGCAGTTTACCACCAATGCATGTCCTCTGAGAAAACACAACAAATAAGACCGATACAAACGCTTACATGCTAGCAAAATATCTCATCTCGGTAACAGACACAGAACCGACCTAACATACTCCCAGGATCTGTAGTAATGCACATAAACTAATCCGCACACAGTTACACCTGTATTATGGAATACACTCAAACAGGAGCAACCCTATCTATGAAAAGGCAACACTACAAATATTAAATCAGGTCCTAAAAACCAATACACCTCTTATTAGGAAAACAGAACTAGCAAGCAGCTATAGATCCCCACACAGAAATAATTGTAAAACTATACTAATAAGCAGAATAAATGTTTCAAAACAGCTATGAACATCCAACAATTAAAAACGCATAAAAACTATTAAACATTCTCCAAACACCAATAAAATATTTCAAAAAAGCAGACATCACACAATTAAAATGGCAGTCAAGAAAAATAAACTTAAAAAGCCACCTTTACTTACCCCCTCCAGCAGCTCTCCTACTCCCCTTCCCTGCAGGCCGTGGCACTCACCAGAAGCAGCAGTAGAAGCTAAGCTCTATACTTATGGTCCTCTTCCTTAGTGCCCATGTCTCTCACACACACACACCATACCAGTCATGCCCCCATGACCAGTTTCTGTCTCTCACACACCAATCATCTCCCAAACAGTCTTTGGCACACACACACCAGTCACCTTCCTGAACAGTTTCTCTCATGCCATACACACACACACACAGGCTTCCCACTCCGGTGTTCTACTTACATATACGGGCTTCTCACTCTCATAATCACTTTCTCACACACACACACACCAGTCACCTTCCTGAACAGTTTCTCTCATGCCATACACACACACACACACACACACAGGCTTCCCACTCCCGTGTTCTACTTACATATATGGGCTTCTCACTCTCATAATCACTTTCTCTGTCTCTCTCTCTCTCTCACACACACACACTCACTCACTCACCAGTCTCTCACTCCCATGCTTGTTCTCTCCACATGCACAGGCTTCTCATTCCCATAATCACTTTCTCTCTGTTACACACACACCAGTCTCTCTCATTTCCATGCTCACTCTCCACATGCACAGGCTTCTCATTCCCTGAATCACATTTTCTCTCATTCACACACACACACCAGTCTTTTTCTCTCACACACACCATCACCTTACCAAGCAGTCTCTCTCTCTCATGCATGCACACTCACCCTGGTTTCTCACTCCCATGCTTTCTTTCACCCCCACAACACCAGGCTTCTTACGCCCATGTTTTCTCACATACCCAGACTTCTCCCTTCCATGCTTTTTCTCTCTCTCACACACACACATCAGTCACCTCCCTGACTGATGTCTCACACTCTCACATACACATCAGTCATCTCCCTGAGCAATCACTTTCATTGTCTCTCACATACACACACACATCAGCTCTCTGACCAGTCAATCACACACAGGCTGGCTGGCTGCTTCTCTCTCTTTCTCTCACTCACTTCCTCTTCTCCCCCGAGCACAAATGGGAGCTGCAGCAGCCTCCACTGGCCAAGAAAGAAGAATCCCATCGGCCGCGGGAGGCTCGTGCTGCTCTCTCCTTTCTCCATTACCGGCTGCTTCAACTGCTCGGGGGCCGATGCTGCAGCCGCCGCTGCTACTTTTTCGCGCGGCGCAGCTCTCTCTCCTTCCCGCGCACCACGATTCACTTCCTGTTCCGGGTCACGGGAGGGGCAGGCGCAGGAAGAAGAAAAGGCCCAGCCGCGGGTGCAGGGCTTCTTCTAGCGCCGCTGCCGTTCCCGCTGGGCTTGAACGTGCTGACAGCCCGGCGGCAACGGCAGCGTGAGAGACCGGGAGCGCGCGACCCCTGCGTTTTGGGCGTTCGACCCCCGCCGGGGTCGCGACCCATAGGTTGAGAACCGCTGCACTAAAGCTTCCCAACTCCGAGGATCCACAACTTGTTTCACATCTCACTTTTGAAACCACTGGTCCTTTCTTGGCCCTCCAGGTTGGCTTAATCACTCAGGTTCAATTCCCCTATCCACCAATCAGCATGTGGACTTAGGCATGCTAAAACTCACTAATTTAGAGTGACTACTACTTTGGAGTAGAGAGAGAGAGTGCAGTCAGGTGACCTATCAAGTCAGTACTAAATATACCAATGCTACTAATCACAACATGTTACTAGTCAGATCAAGGACAGCCCTATTTACAAAGATGTCAGATTATCATAGAAATGCCTCCTCCTCACCCCAGATTCTTACCTTCTCCTGGCTTTGGTTTTCCTTCTTCTGTGGCTGCCACATCTAATCTTTGTTCCTTCTTGGAAGGAGGATGGGTAAAGACTCCCATAGGAGCCCATTCCAGATACAGCGGGACATGCTGAAACTAAGAGAGCAAGAGAATTGGAAGTGTAAGAAGTACCACTGCTCTGGTCGGAGACTGGCAGAGGACCAGAGAGACAATGGGAGAATCAAAGTGAAATCTCATTCTTCCACACTGGAAGGAAGAAACTAAAACTGAATTTGGTTGACATCATCTGATGTTGCCGAGGTGGGCTGGTTTGCTCTCAAAGCCCAGAAAGTTCAACTTTGCTGTCTGAGCATGCACGGGCCTTCCAGTGCTAGTGTCCCTGCAGACAAGTCTCTTCAGTCTTTTTCCAAACTATATAAACATCCCAGGGAAGAGGGTGGGATTATGTGGCCGTCTCAGTTGACAAGCATAACAAATTGTCACACAAGGTGGGACTCCCCAGCTGAGGATTGCTCTGAACTAGTTTCAATTTTCAACCCATCTTGTATCATGTGGGAAGTTTGGTATGGTTACTTACATTTTTTTTTTTTAGCATTATTTTTATGTGAATCCTTATCCAGACAGTAATATTTTGTAAAAGTATGTATGGCTGACCATGTGGCAGCTTTGCAGATATCCTGGATTGCTGCCGAATTGTAATGAGCCATCGATGTGGCCATTGCTCTGACTAGATGCACTTTTAGAGTGTGGTACTTCTAAACCCATGGTTGTACAGCAACGAGAGATAGCTTGTGTCAACCATCTAGATAACATCTGGTTTTTTTGACAGCTGAGCCTTTTTTAGCTGTGTCATCAGATATGAAAAGCTGAGTTGATTTCCTGAGTGATTGAATCCTGTCCAAGTAGAAGAAAAGGGTTCGTCTGCAGTCTAGGGTAAGCAATATCTGCCCCATTGTTGTGGTATGTGGCTTATTTAGGTGGAGTTGTGATACTGCTTTAGGAAGAAAATTCTGGTGAGTTCTGAAGAGTACTTTGTTTTTGAATATCTGGATATAGGATGTATACATTACTAAGACCTGTAACTCACTTACTCTTCTGGCTCCTGTGACTGCTGTTAGAAATAGTTTCCCATGCCAGGAACTTCATTTCCAAAGTAGCCATTGGCTTGCATGGTGGCTTCAAAAACTGCATCATCAAAGCATTTAAGTCCCATTGAGGTACTGGCTTCTTTAGTGGAGGTTTAAGGTTGTACAGAGTCCATGAGGTAAAGCAACTATTGGAGTACGTTAAAGTTGGACAAAAGAAGTTTGTTCTCCTTGATGTGCACACCAGTTAGAGAACTTTCTCCATTTTAAATTATAGGATTTTTTGTAGGTGGTTTTCTGAACGCTAGCAGAATCTAATTTACTCTTTGTAGCAAATGATATAGCTCGATTATGTTGCTTTCAGTGTCCATGCTGTCAATGCCAAAAACTGGAGACTGGAATGCAGGACTGTTCCCTTGTATTGCATTACCAGGTTCAGAATTATTACTAACCTTACAGGTGCATCTGTCACCAGGGCTTAATTTGTGGACAAAAAGGAAGTGGAACTATGGAGTGGAGGGATGGAGAAAGGGAGGCATAGTGGAAGGGAGTGGGGCAGGGGCTGGATGTGAGCTCTCTCCTACACACACACACAACTCACACGCATATATATGCAAACACATATTGTATATATGTGTTAATGCCAGTCAATCAGCAGCATCAGCGGGACTGACTGGCATTCACCTCATGTCTCTTCATCTCTTCCCATCCTCTCTCATGACCTTTCAATTTTTCCAGGAAATTGCACAAAAATCCAGGCCATTTGGGTTGAGCAGCTCTAGCACTCTCTGCTCTGCTTTCTTTGGGGCCACCACAGACCCCCATCCCACAGCAGCTGAAGAAGGGGATCTGGCAGTGCTTGAAGAAGAAACCGTGTGTATGTGTGTGTGTGTGGGGGGGGGGGGGGTCTGTGTGCATGTATGTGTGTGTGTCCATGTGAGAGTGTATTTGTTTGTGTGTGTCTATCTGTGTGTGCGAGCCTGACAGACAGGGCTTTGCAGACAGAGCATATTATCTTTGCACAGTGCACCTGCCGGCCACAGACAGAAATGACATTGTGACCAACACACGTCTATTATACATACATACACATCTACATAGCAGCAGGCTATGACCCAGGGATCAAATCCCGCTATTGCTCCTTGTGACCTTGGGAAGTCACTTTACCCTCCATTGCCTCAGGTACAAAATTAGATTGTAATCCCGGTAGAGATAGGGATAGGACAGTACCTGAACGTAATCTGCTTTGAGGTACACTTTGAAGTGCTGAAAAGCAGAACATAAAAAAATGTAAATTAAAAAATAAATAAATATAAAAATAAAAAATAAAAAAATAAAATTATATATATATATATATATATATACACATATATATACACACACACATATACCTAGTTGCCTGCATAAGGTGTATCTGACAGTTTTTCATGGATATAATTTCTGAGGCCTGATGCTTATAGCCATGCTAATTTTTTCACTGTGACAGCTCTTACAGATACCCTTGTAGAGGTACTGAGTCAGAAATCGATCTTATGATGTTTAGCACAATCTTTGGTATATGCCATAATTTCACTGAAGGACTGTTCTTCGACTAGCAACTTCTTTGATTATTCCTGAGGTTTCCTAAGGTTATTATAAAGATATTGGATTATTTATATCCAAAGCGCATCAATTCTAACTTGTAAGGTTAGCACCTTGATACGCTCTTTTTCCAAACCACATCAAGAGTTCTTGGATCTTTACCTGGTGATGAATTCAAATGAGAACTTGCTTGCTTGGCTTTTTTCATTGTGAATTCCACGGTAATGGAGTCATGAGGGAGTTGCATGCTCTCATGTCCTGGACATTTTTTGTATCCTATATTTTACATCAATACTTTTCAACATCAGTGGTCCAGTGAGAGGTTCTTCCAGAGTTTAGTTTATACTTTCATTGAATTATTTTGGAGGTTGGATGAATCTTAGAAGAGTACGCAGAGGAAGCAAGTGACTTACAAGGAATCTTAAGCTGAATGGTATTGTTACCGACATTTTCTATAGAAAATTTTCGGTATGCGGAGTCTTCCAGTGGAGGTAAACTCTGGGTTATTCCAGTGTCAAATCCAATGGTGGACTTGGTGATGGCACATCTGATTGCATTAATATTGAATCATATGAACTACATGAATCTTCAGATATGGTCTCAATAAATTAAGCCATTTCTGATTTGTGCTTCTCTTCTTATATTTTCCTCTCTCTTTTCAAAACAAGATGGAAGTTTTTATTGTAAATGGTCTCGCAACTTCTCTAGTATGGGTTGAGTGGCAGACTTTTGTTGTTCGGCTACTTGTGTCATGTATAAGTTTACAAAGTTTGCCCATAATTTCTGTATAAAGGCATGAATCCTGTACCAGATGTTGTAGTAAAATGTTTGGAATTAAATTTTGTGTTGATTCCATCTGAGGCTCCAATGTAAGAGGTGAAGACATAATACTTTAAGGTTCTGTAGGTTTCCTCTTTTTTGTACGCTTTCTTCAATGAGATCTAAGGAAGAACTCAGTGATGAAGAATTACCTTGCTGTGTGCAAGCACGCTGGCGCCAAGGCTTTGCGCCTCTGAGTGCTCCGCAGTACATTCTTCCTGCGCTGGTAATTCTTGGTGCCAATGCTTCAGTGCTGGTGAATCTCGGCACCCATGCGTTGCATCAACAGTACTGCACTGTGGTTTTCAATGCTGGTGCCTCTGCACTATGCCTCTTCGGTGTTAATAGTTCTTGGCTCCCACTCTTCAACACTGACGTTTCAACTCTTTGCCTCTTAGAGACAGAGGAGTTTCAGTTTTGGTGCTTCGGCATCGTTGTCTGTACCGCCGCTGCTGTCTTTCGAATGTCTTTCAATTTATTCTGATTCGATGTACTTGGGTGCTCATATTTGAATCAGAATTCCCAGTAAATTAGTGTCCTCGGGGACAGAGGCCACAATTAGCAGAATCATGATCCAGTCTGAGGCATTTCAAACAAAGGGAATGTAAATCCAGTATGGACAGTTTATGTCCACAATGTTTATGTTTTTTTGAATTGGCTTTTCCCTTTTTACTCCAAAGTCATTCTGAAATTTCATGGGGAGGCTGAGCAAATGAAAACAGACTGAAGAGACTCGCACACAGGGATCCTAGTGTGGGAAGGACCACACATATCCAGAAAGCAAAGTTTCTGAGCTTTGAGAGAAAATTGACCTGACGCAACACTGTCAGAAGACATCACTCATCTTGTGTGGTGGTTTGCTGAGCTTCTCCATGGAGAATACCTTTAAATAAGGTTTACAATGTTTATCTTGGCAGCACACAAATTACAGGGGTATAAAAAAGAATGGACAAAAGTCATCAGATGAAGGTTTGCAAAGAGAGATTCTCATTAACTTAATATTAGTTGTCAGCGTTTTCTAACAGTCACTGCCAGTACACAAACTATACACATCTATGCCAGGGAAAATAAAGTAATCCACCACACTAGTGCTAACTAAGCTCACAAGCCCATCTGCTCAGGCTACAAAACGAGATGCAGAGATCAAAAGTATGGCCAAGTTCCCACACGCAGCACTGGTGTCATTTGCACCATTTGTATGGAACACCATCAGGCTGGTGTGTGTATCACTTCCAACTCTGGCCACTTCTAGTGGTTTTTTATAACGTAAAAGTCAAACAACTAAAAAATTGTACATTTGATCTCTTCTTATTCTGAAGTAGGAGGGTGAGAACTTGTGAGCTCTTTATTGTGTAACAGAGCATGGCCTGATTTCAAGCTCCTTAATAACATTACTAGCCTACTGTCAGCTAGTAGGGGATGGGAGCTTTTGGAAGGCAGGGATCGGAGGGGAAATCAGCATCACTTTTTAGCTCTTCATTCTTGCCACCAGATTAAATTTTGCAAGTAAATAATCTGCCATGAGGGCAGCAAATCACTCTTGCGTTTTGCATTAGCCATAATTACCTTGGTATATGCCAGTTTGGTAAAGGCTCGTTTAGCCTCTGTGGGCTCAAGGAATTCCACGATGGCCGTGATTCCACCTTCTGGGAGCAACACCCGCCCAAGGTCGCCGTGTCTGCCAAACACTTCCTCCAGTTCCGTCGTCTTGGTGCCAGCGGGAAGGTTTTTCACCAGAATCACAGTCTTACTCCGCTCCCCAGTGGCCTGGGAAGGGCAAAGGAATGGGTAGGGGAGGGGGGGGGAGTTAAGAAATACATCACATCACCAGCTGCATTCACCAGGGCAAAGGCTGGCTAAAAATGCCAATGTTCTAGTGCAGATAAATACACCAAACTGGCAGTTTTATTTCCAGAAAAAATGCTTCACTCAAAACTATTGCAAAGTACTGATGAAGTCTGGAAACCCAGGTGCACCCGTGGCTGGAATATGATCAAAACGGTCCCAGTTCCCCTCCACTGTTGCCTAAGCAGTATGCTTGGTCAGCTTTACAGTCTTCTGACAGCTGTCAGAAGATTCACACCCCCCCCCCCCCAACGTTCTGCTACCCTCCAGTCCAAATATTTAAAGATGAATTTTAAAAGCCTGACGCATGCCGAAATTAGGGGATGTGCGAATATGTCAGGCTCACGCGCCGAGCAGATTTTAAAATCTGCCTGCATACGCGCGCAAATGCTGCTGCGTGCACATCTGGGGACTTCTCTAAAAGGGGCCGGGTATGGATTTGGTCTGGGCGGGGCATGGGTGGCTCAAAACTTTAACCTTAAACTTGCACTTAAATACTTTCGTGTTCCGACATGCCAAAGGTCCCCCTGCCGCGTAACTTTACACTTCCTATGGATGGCGTGTAAGCGATTAAACAAAGAAAATTAGGCAGATCAGTGGGGTTTGGAAGACCTCTCTCTCAACTGGGCAAACTGGGAACAAACTGGTTTTTGTGGCAACGGCATTGGTGCACACCCCTTTTAAAATCTTGCCACTTACGCAGTAGTAGCAGCATTTGCGTGCACGGGCGCGTGTCCACTTATTTTGGGCGCACTTGTGCACGCAGCCAGGATATTTTATACAATGAACACGTATGTTATAAAATAGCTGCGTCCCTGGGCACGGGCCAATGAACACGCACACATGTGCACCCACATGCCAGTTTTAAAATTCACCTTTTATTGTGGCATTTATGTAAGGCTCTACACACCAAGGCATTGTACAAGAAACTGCATACAGATAACAAGTTTCTATCCCAAAGAGCATCATTATAACCTTTCATGAACTTCAAACCTTTTCTGCTGGAAATGAAACAGAACAACTAGGGGTCATGAAATGAAACTTCAGGGGGAACGACTCAACCATTGCCAGGAAATATTTCTTCATGGAGAGGGTGGTGGATGCCTGGAATGCCCTTCAAGAAATCAAAGGGGCATGGGATAAACACCGTGGGTCCTTAAAGACTAGAGGTCAGAAATGAAGCCAAGGGAGCATTGGGGGTAACCTACTCAGTGCGACAGTTACTACCCTTAGCAGAAGCACGGAGATTACTACTCTCAGCCAATAAGCTCGATACTTTTGGCGCAACTGCAACATCAATCTTTCTGATGACAGGGTGGAAAAAAGGGGGACTGGATTCAGATGGCATCCAACATGGGCCCCAACGTTTACGGTCTACGGGGCTGATATGCAGACATGAGGGAAAAAGCAAAGGACTGCTTCTGTGGTGAAGTCCAAAAGCAAAGCAAGTCAAGCAGTATTGCCTGAATTTTCAAGAAGGCTTCTCACCCGGCAAAAACGTTGCTAGCAGTAATTCTTTTATGGGTTTGACTGTTGCCTTCACACGCAATCCAAAAGATTTCTGTATTTATTTCCTAGGAATTCTTTCAAAATTTTGAATTTTAATGTCTTAGGTTTCCTCTGATCTACTGCCTGCCATGGTTTTTCCCCTTTCTGCCTAATACAGGGTGCAGTAATCATTGGATCTCTCTCCTAATGCCTGGTTAACACTAACAAGGTACAAGGTTGGAAGAAGAGACCAGGGAGTGACATAAGGTACTATTTCTTCACAGATAAAAGTGATAGATGCATAGAACTGTCTGCCTGTGGAGGCAGCGGAGGCAAAAAATAGTAACAGAATTCAAGAAACTCTGGAATAATCGCAGAGGATCCTTAGCTGTAGGGGAGTGAAGGATAAAGCCTACGGTAGGATAATTGCAGAGGATCCTTAGCTGTAAAGGAATGAGGGTAAAGCCAGGAATTAACACAGAGGATTCCTAGCTGCGGGAAAACACGAGATCAAGTAGGGTCTGCATTATTGCAGTAGGCAAGAAAAATTGGCAGCTGAGATGAGCCTGGGAGTCACCGGACGTTGTTCTCTTAATAGGGGAATTTTCAAAGATGTTACACATGTAAATGTAACATACTATTGTAGCAATTTTCAAAAGCCATTTACCCCCGTTCAGTCATTTAACATGGATAAAACATTGACAATTCAATGGCATATATTATAGCAATTTTCAAAGTCCCACATACACGGGATGAAATGCATTTTCATGTGTAAAACCCAGTTTACTATGGTGGAATCGATTGCTGGTTTGCACAGTTCTAGTACTTGCATCAATAGACCGATGCATACAGCACACCACTGAGACTTAAATCCTGCCATGACCCTATTCAGCACTTTCAATTTAGACCACTATTTACATCTTGCAGAATTGAATCTTAATTTTTCTACTGATAAAGCCGCTGAAGCAGCCTTGTGCGAAACTCGGCCAGAGTTGAGCTCTTTTATCAAGAGATATAAATTATCTTAATCTAAGGCAACTGGTCTGTCTTCTTTTCATATTTGCCATCTGACTTGACAGATCACCTTCCGGTCTGTTTTGTGGGACCCTCTTTTCTTCATTTCCATCCTCTAGCCTTTAGGATCCCTTGGGATGAGGGGGACGAGGAGAGATGTGAGGGGAACCTATCTCTCCTCCAGGGAGGCCGACCTTCTGCATCCCTATGGTCCTCCAACCCCTCAGGATCATTCCACGAGGGAGCCAACACCTTAATCTAATCGCCTCCAGGATCCTCTTTGGTGGGACCTATGGGAACAACACAGGGGGCAAAATCTACAGGACTCTTCCCCCCCTCTGTCGTCAGGCTTTCCTCTGATTTCCTGAAGGCACAGAAGGCCTATTGCAGGAACCGGAAGTACTCCGGGGAAGTACTTTCCAGGTCTCCCAACAGTGAGGCCAGCAACAGGCCGTTCAGCAAGCACGCAGGAACTAAAGGGGGAGCAGTTTGCCATTCCCATCTGCGAGGAGGAAAAATCCCACTGGCACCCCTCACCCCAGAGCTGACTTGGAGACCTCATCAGCAAGCCTCCTGGGAATTGCAGAGCCCTGCCACGGCCTTCGGCTGATGCTGTCAGCCCAACCACTCTCTCTCTCTCTTTTTTTATCTCAAAAACATTTTGTGTTAAGCGATCAATAAATTTTAATAAATGAAATAGTGGCAAAAGAGGAGGGGGGAGGGGAAATGAGAGAGAGAGACAGTCACAGCCCAAAAATCTTCCTCTCAGGAAAAACCTCTCAGCCCCTTGCTTCTTTATTATTTTCTTTTCCCCCCCAAGGGCTAAGTTTCCCCATGGATCTCAGTCAAAGCCCCCTCTGATACTGGGAGCCACTAAAATGGGCTTGCAATGCTGGCTGTAATCAGTGGCCTGGCCCCGGGTCTGACCCTGGGATCCAATGTTGCCCTGCTGCACCTCCTAGTCCTCCCATCCACTAGAGGCAGAAAATACTGGATTCCTGCTACACTGCACCACCCCTGAGTAGTGATGATGTCATGTACTGAAATCAGTGTTGTCTGCCTCCATCTGCTGTAGGGGGAAACAACCCACTTGTGCAGGACTGGACTGGTGTAGCAGAATGTTAGGAATTATTAGGAAGGGAATGGTTAATAAAACGGAAAATGTCATAATGACTCTGTATTGCTCCATGGTGAGACCGCACCTTGAATACTGTGTATAATTCTGGTCGCCACATCTCAAAAAAGATATAGTTGCGATGGAGAAGGTACAGAGAAGGGCAACCAAAATAATAAAGGGGATGGAACAGCTCCCCTATGAGGAAAGGCTGAAGAGATTAGGGCTGTTCAGCTTGGAGAAGAGACGGCTGAGGGGGGTTAAGATAGAGGTCTTTAAGATCATGAGAGGTCTTGAACGAGTAGATGTGAATCGGTTATTTACACTTTTGAATAATAGAAGGACTAGGGGGCACTCCATGAAGTTAGCAAGTAACACGTTTAAGACTAATCGGAGAAAATTCTTTTTCACTCAACGCACAATAAAGCTCTGGAATTTGTTGCCAGAGGATGTGGTTAGTGCAGTTAGTGTAGCTGGGTTCAAAAAAGGTTTGGATAAGTTCTTGGAGGAGAAGTCCATTTACAGCTATTAACCAAGTTTACTTAGGGAATAGCCACTGCTATTAATTGCATCAGTAGCATGGGATCGTCTTAGTGTTTGTGTAATTGCCAGGTTCTTGTGGCCTGGTTTGGCCTCTGTTGGAAACAGGATGCTGGGCTTGATGGATCCTTGGTCTGACCCAGCATGGCAATTTCTTATGTTCTTATGTAGGATGAGATAGAAATAAAAGAAATTTCAAGTTATTTGTAAATTCTATTTGCTATGGCATACCCCTAAAAATCATAACCAAGGTGGCTGCCCCATCCTCAACTCCCCTGGCGATGTCTCACCTGACTGAAGGAATCCAGACTGACGGCATTATCGAGCAGGAATTGACGGACATCTTGTACAAGCTGCGTCTCTCCCAGAGCGACTCTCACGGCCATGCTGCCTTTTTCCTCCTGCAGGGAAAAAGAACAGAGCCATGAACCAAATATCCAAAGCAGGCTAGTCCCAGGGCTCTGGCAGTGGCTCCTTACAGCAGACAGACAGGCAGATGCCAACTGCAGACATGCATCAGAAATGCCAACCAGATAGGACCCATTTCAAAAATGTGCATAAGTTGGCCAACATTGCTCACAAACATGAACACATGGCTATTCAATTAAACCTTGCTACTATTAAAAATGTGATTTTACCCTACAGATTAATGTGTATTGTGTTACATATTCTATTTAAAACATATGTAATGCTTATACAGCTATTGAGCTTCCTGACTGGCTACAGCAGTAGTCTTTAAAGACCTAAAAAGAAAGGGGAATTACCAAAGCATGTGGTCAAATTAACTACCATAGCAGGGTTTAAATTAGGTTTGGACAAGTTCCTAGAGGAAAAGTCCATAAAATATTAGCCAGATAGACTTGGGAAAGCCATGGCTTATCCCTAGAAGTTAGAAACAAGAAATAGATTTACTTTTTGGGATCTGCTCAGTACTTGTAACCTGGACTGGTCATTATTGGAGATAGGAAGCTGGGCTCAATGGACCTTGGTAGGACCCAGAATGACAGTTTGTATTTCCTTGGCCCATGTTCTAATTGGCTAAATACATCCTAGAACCATTTTATTTTTAATTAAATTAAGAATACAGGTTACAATTAATACTGAACTTGGCCACCCAGCTAATCCATGGGTTAATCTCTGACACTAAGTATCTTCATTATATAACCTGGATCTCTTGACAGCCAAGGTTGTAAAAGAGAATGGAGTTAAGGGAGAAGGAGCACCCCCTGCTTGCACTTTCAGAACTTGGTCCAAGGAATATCCAGGCTCCCAGTGGGAACATACATAGGAGACTGGATGCTGGTCATAGTTCTTCCAGAAAATCCAAACTCCTACACTCCTGCCTTCCAATCTTGGCCGAAGAATTTGCTCATCTTGAAGCTTTACCAGACTAATCTGAAATCCACTCACAGATGTGCTCCACCTGACCCATGGTAGGTCAGAGGCTACTTCTGTAAATCCTTACACTGTCTGTACAATGACTGTCAGCCATATTAGCTGCTGCTAGGTCTTGCAGGGGTGGTTCTCAATCCCAGACCAAATCTAACTCACTTAGCAGTGTACCTGAGGACTACTAGATTCCTTCAGCTTGTTCAAATCAGCTAATGGCATTACACTGACCACCGTCACCTAGGCTGCCTTCTCTTGAGCCAGAGGCTAGGATTTCTGGAGACAGCTTTCTCTGGCCCTCGGTCTAGACCTGGACTGCGGCTTTTTTCTTTTCAATAAAGAAAAGCTTTCTCTGTCAGCTGCTTTGGTGTTAGGCTATCTGCCTAAACACAGATCGTCCTGGGGAGAAGATAGCGCAGAGAAGGGAGGACAGAAAACAGAGGAGGCAGAAGAACACAGGGAGGGCTGAGCCCAAGGTTTCCTTACCCTACCAGGCCACATCCACTGCCAAGCAGAGGGAGAAGGTTACCAGCCTTCATCTTGCTATTGTCTGGATGGTTTGGGACACTCAACTGAAGGAGGGAGAGCTTGCTTTCACCTCAGGAAGTCCGCAGGGCACCTGCCCTATCCTGACAGGCCTACGTCCATAAGAAAGCATGCACGTCCACTATCTGCTGGAGACGGAGAATACTAGCAGGCTGGGCAGGGCTATATAGGAGTGACATCAGCGAGTCAGTGATCTCCATCTCCATGTGCTGGTTGGAGTACATAACTCACTTGTGTGGACTGGCCTGCCTGCACAAGGAGGAAACTTGCTTTTTCCTGTCAATAAGCAGGGCTGAATTAGCTTTTACATATGGAGAGTCACAAGCTGAGGACTGCAGCGGAGAGTTTAATGAATAAGCAACCTGGACCCCACAGTGGAGAGCAGACTACTGGGTGAACAGGTTATACAAAACTGCTTGCCTGAATTTACTGTCATTCGAGATTGTCCAGACAATAATGGGATACAAAGATGTGGACTGACACCCATGTTGCAGCTTTGCAGATATTTTCAAATGGAATGGCTCATATAAGAGAAACTAAAGCAGCCATGGCTCTAAATTGATGAACCTTGATGGGGTCTGTAATTTGTAGGCCTGCTAGTCTATAGCAGTGGAAAATGCAGTTTGCTAGCCAGTTGGCAACGTAGTTTTGGCTACTGTTATTCCCAGTCTATTGGGTTCATAGGAAATGAACAATTGAGAAGCCTGACGACGTGGCTGAGTTCTTCTCTTGAAAAAAGTCAAGGCCCTTTTACAGTCTAAGGTATGGAGGGCTCTCTCACCTTCATGTGCGTATGGCCTCAGGAACAATGTAGCTAACATGATGGCTTGAATAATATGAAAAGTCAATACTACCTTTGGTAGAAACTTTGGGTGGGTGCAGAGTACCACCTTATTGTGGAAGAATTGCATATAAGGCAGATAATGAGCTAAAGCCTGAAGCTCACTGACACTTCTGGCTGGCATTACTGCTACCAGGAATATTACTTTCCACGTTAGAGATGAGAAAAGCCAACTCCAATGGAGAACTCTGTTCCCTTGGCTGATTGATGCTGGGGATGCCTAAAGAGAGGGAGTTTCAGTCACTGGATAAGAGTGACATCTAGTGGCCAGACCTAGGACCCACAATTGTAGAGTTCCAAAATGAGCTCTTTATTTAAAATTTATGAATTGCTTACACATAAGCACTAAGCGACGTACAGATAATCATAAAAGCATGGATATCATAACAACAACAACAAAAAGAAAACATACAACATAACACTTTATACACTCTATAGATCTTGCTCCATCAGTCACTGAAAGATTTCAGAAGATATTAATAACAACCCTGTCTGAGTAGAAAAGTTTTAAGCAGGGTCTTAAACGTATTCATGCTGTTTGTCAGACGCAGAGCCTCCGGAAGAGAGTTCCAAAACAATAGAGGCTGCAATCGAGAAAGCACAATCTCTTTGGTAACAAGCCAAGCATACTGCATAGATGGTACATCCAAAAGTCCTCTCTGTAATGGCTTTAGTCAGCGTGAGAGACAATAGACATACAACACATTGCACCCCATTCAGTAATGGGTAATAACCAACGGAGATCAATCAGGACTGGTGAACTATCATCCCTACATTTACTTCCTGAAATGAATCAAGCAGCTGAGTTGAGCAATAACTGCAATGGCTTTAGTGTCACTGCCGGAAGGCCAACATAGAGGGAATTAAAGTAGTTGATCAAAGGCAGGATAGAAGCCTCTACAACAGTCCGAAAGTCAGTTTTGTCAAGGAGACAAAATTCGCAACTTGTAAAAGCCAGATTTTATAACCATTTTCACTTCAGGATGAAATGAAAGAAAAAGGATCTATTAACACACCTACATTTTTTATGCTAGAGCATAAAGGGAATGCGGTATCCTCTATTGTGATAGAAGTATGCTGAATTTTGGTATGCAGTCTCTGGATTAGTACAAACTGCATTATTGCAAAGTTCAAGGCCAATTTAATAAAAAAATAAATAAATAAGCCATTTCTGAATTGCTCTGGTGCAAGGACACCTGCCAAGGACTTTCACTGCAATGACTAGACTAAGTAAGTTGGGAGAAGATATAAAACAGCAGAAAAAATCTCCGGATAGCTGAAAATCAAAATTCACGGTGTTGGATCACAATCCTCGTTCCGACTGAGCTGGAAACTCAAAGGAGGATGAGAAGAAAGAGGAAACCGACAGGCCAAAAACAATATTTTTGTTCCTGCATTGTTTGTTGCTACTGATTTAATCAAAGCAGCAAAAAAAAAATAATAAATTAAATAAATAAATAAATATAGCTATCGCCAGATGTAACTTTATTGCTTACAAAAACAAGACAGAGAACAGCTCTCATCGTACTCACGTGATCCAGTACTTGGCTTTTGGTTGTGCTGTACTTCTGTGCTATCGCATCTGCAACAGCATTTGTCCCCATGAACAGTGTGTTCCAGTTATGAGAGCTGAAGGAGGAAAAAAACACGAGTTGGCACAAGAAAGCGCTGATCTTGGGACACTGTAGGGTGATGAAAACACAGCCTTGGCAGTAAAATCTGTACTAGTCAGAACATTTTCTGCTCAGATGAATTGACACTTGTTGCCCATTTTGTCCTGGATTTTCTCCTTGTGCTTTCTAGTTCTCATCTTGCAGATTGCCTGTATCTTCTTCTCTTTTAACCCATGTGATCCCTTCCTGTGTTCCGGCCCATCTGTCACATGGGCTCCAGATGATGAGGACAGGAGGAAGATCTTGGCATTTTCTGTCTGTGCTACACCTCAACTAGCCACCACGAAAGCAGTGCTCTTAGCTCTCCCTCCCTTGGGGACAGTGAGCACGCTCCCAAGGGTAAAAAGCAGCTATTTGACTGGCACCTGTAACATATTATAAAATTAATGCCTCCACTGGTTTTCGGCATCCACTTTCCAACTTAAAGGCAGAACCACGGAACTATAGGGAGAGTAATTTTGTAATATTGTGGATAACTTTTGCTGCCATTATGTGCAAAAAATTACATCATTCTCCAACGGGAAGCTATGTGTGTACATTGCCTTCGAAAATTATCCCACTGAAAGTGCCCGCACAAGTTATACTTGCTATTTGGTGTACACACATTTATCTTGAAAATGTATGCACGTGCTTTTCAAAATCGAAAAGGTGTGCACATAAACGCTAACCCTGCCCCCCACCCTGCTCAGTACGGGTAAAATATGAATAATACAACATTTCACATATACTTTTACCCACACAAATCCCAGGAATTTTTTTTTTTTTTACAAGCCATTTACATGCAAATAGCTTTCAAAATTAACACCCCCGCCTATGTCACACAATCCAGTCTTCCCCTCTCCAAAACCCCTCTTCTGCCCATACCTGCTGCTTTTCGCTTTGTCCTTGGCTGCCTTCTGTTTCTTGAAGTCAGAGCATCCTGCCACATCAGAGTCCTTCTCCCCCTCTTCCTTCTTTACTGTGGAGGGCAATAAATGAAGCATTCTGCCCTGAAGGGGATGAGAAAGGATCAAACTTATTAGCAGCTGTATGGCACCAAGGTCTTCAGCAAGTAACAGCTCAATTACCCCAAAGGGCCCACAGCCTCCTGGGGCAGGAGGAGGGATTCTGTGGAGCAGCGAGGGCACCAAGACCTTCAGAAACGTTTCTCCATCTGAAGGAAGAGCGAGCGAGGCCGTGCAGTCCTTTGGACATTTACCAATACTGGAAAGCTGGCATCGATGCCCAGAACAGGCTAAACTGCAGGAAAGTGAGGGCATGCATGCCAGCCTGAAGGTCATCAGCTGTTTCCATGATAGAAGAAAGCAGCCCTGAACACCGAGGACGCCTAGGATCCAGGTTAACAATGCTTTCATACAGAATCCCTTCTACTCCTGTATTAATTAAATTAACCTGGCTTCAATTCCCGATTTATTCGCAGTAGAAACTACTTCAAATTTATGTGAGGAATGGTTTCCATTTGTGGTCGCACTTTGACTGAATTAGACTCCAAAACACTATTCTCATACACATAATCTAGGATTAATCATTTCTGGAATGAATAATCACAGAATGATCTACATCCCTGGTGGCTATTCCAGGATTAATGTGAAATTCGCATTATAATAACCTTCTAGTGTGAATATAAGAATTCACTACCATATTTATTTATGTAGCGGTATATGTGAAAATATCACTCACAATTTGCTGACATACAGCTAAACTTTGCCTCATTCTAGTTATGAATGATGGGAACAGACTTGCTCAATGCTGTTTTCAGTTCTCTACCTTACCCCACTTCCAGAAATTAACTCCTGGACAGATTTAGCCTTCCATCCAATTCAAGCATTCAGACAGCTTCCTGGTGACCAACAGCACAGTCAGATGCAATAAATCTGTGCATCATTAGCATCCTGACAGACAACTATGTCATCCAATGAGCTCTGCAGAAGATGCTGAAGACAACAATTTTGTGCCTTTCAGCACTGGAAAGGAAGAATCTTATCAATGATGACAGTTCACCCAACACCAATAAATCATTCATCCTGCTTTGGAATGAGCAGACCTGTCCAAGAGTGAGCTCATCTTCCCATGCAATGTTTGGCTGGTTGACATCTTTATTAAAAATAGGGACACTTCAGTCCCTTATGGGACCCTGAGCAGTGTCCCCACAATGTTAGTAACAGAGCTTAACAGATATTGCATTTTTTTTTATTAAAGACATTTTAAGAGACTTCAAGCTGCTTTTATTTCCAAATAATTTTCGATTATTTGTCCAGACGTCTTTATTTGCGATTTTAGACTATTGTAACTCTTTGTACAGGAAATTTGGTTCTTACCTGTTAATTTTCATTCCTGTAATACCACAGATCAGTCCAGACAAGTGGGTTATGTAGCAGTGCCTCAAAGATTTGTTCTCTGTCTCCATCTGCTGGTAGGGATGCAAAACCCACTTGTCTGGACTGATCTGGGTATGTACAGGAACTGGCGATTCTATCTTCCTCAATCAAACCCTTGCAACTGCTACAAAATGCAGCAGCAAGGTTGATTACTGGGCATAAGAAGAGTGAACACATTTCACCAGCCCTTTAAAGACTTGCACTGGCTACCTGTTCATGCAAAAGTCAAGTATAAGGTAACAATGTTGACGCATAAGCTATTGTCAGTTGAGTCGCCACCTTGGGTGAATGCAACGTTGCAGGTTCATAACCTGGTTAGAACTTTGCACTCCTCAAATTCACATAAGGCCCTTCTGGATGTTCCCTCAATGAAAGTAGCCAGGTTACCTGAGACCAGAGACTGTGCATTTTCAATTGCTGCACTCACTTTTTTGCCTCACAAGCAGAGAAAAGTGGAGTGATTCTGTAACTGCCAATTTGATATTGCTATGTTTTATATTTATAGATTTAGTACTGCTAATTTGATATTATTAATGTTTTATTGAGTATGTTTTGTTGTGAGCCGCTTCGGGCCTTGGTGTAGGCAGCATATATATAAATAAATACACACACACCATTTAGGACCTTGCACTATGGATCCTCTGTTATGCAGGGGTCCAGGGCAGCTGCTCCTTTTGCCCTTAAGAAAAAGTAGCCATGACTACCAAGTCATCAAACAACACCAAAGTGGATATAAACCATACCAGGGACCCACCAGGGAGGAGTGTCAATGATTAAACATGCAGAATCAAAAGGCATACAAACCTATCATGGAATTTTGGAATGAATTGTGTGGTTGAAGGGGAAAGAACGCAAAGTGCACAGTTTCTTCAGAGACTCCCTGACAGACGCAGCAACTTGATATTTGCATGCCAACTGCAATACTGTATTTTTTTTTCCATGTAGACATATTTCTCCCAAGACTGTTTTGATTACTTTACAACCTGCTCATGTACATTTCTCTTGCTGCACTGAGACATCTTATCAGCCTCCAAGCCAACTCTTACAGATTTCACTAAATGTTATGGTTGTTTCACAGCACACTGTCACACATCACTCTACTCCAGCCAACTCGCATGACAGTTCCTTGAAATGTTGCCGCATAAGAGGGAACAATAACTTTTAAATGAATAGTTATTTTGCCTGTAATTTGGAGATCAGTACCAGACTTCTGGGTTCCCAGATACTCCTTGATTCTTTGCTGTCACCCATCAAACAACAGTTCATGGAACATATGAGTTTGATGTTTGCCATGGATTTTCAGTGCTGAGAAGAGTTTCTGGTATGCACCAACCTTAACACTATGTTCTTGTCATTCTCCTTCTCTTGCTGTGTTTAAATCTCATCTAAAAAACACCTTTTTGAAACCACTTTTAAATCTTATGCCTGATTGTCTGCTTTTAGTCTTGTTAACTTTTTCTTTTCTTTGGAATCATTGTCTTAGTTTATGAAATACCATACGTCTCTTGTCCTGTATGTTTGTCTTATCAGATTGTAAGCACTATTGAGTAGGGACTGTCTTTTTGTATGTTTCTACAGCACTGGATATGTCAATATTAAGAAGTCGTAGGAGTAGGAGTAGTAGGAGTAGGAGTACTTTAGGGAGCTAGGAGGAGGGAGGTGCACATAGCCAAAACTGGAAAATTCCTGGGCACCACCCAGCTACCACCTCTCCAGCAGGCCTGGGGCCAACAGAAGAAGCATCTTCCATCTCTCTAGCAGGCCCAGGACCGATGGGAGGCGTGGCTACTGAGCACTGGGACTGCTCCCTTCCCCTGCAAAAGAAAGGCTGCAGGGAGGAGGGGCAAGAGAAAAAATATATTTATTAGACAAAACCAAAATAAATCTAAAAATGACAAATAAAGCAAATAAGAGCTAAACAAAAAAGAAAAAAATCTGAAAAACAGGCAAAAACAAACAGTAAAAAAGCCACAAAACCTAAAAAAGCAAAAAGAAAACAGCAATGAGAAATTATTTCTTGCCCCGATTCTTAAAGTTTTTGACTGGTTCCCAAATTTTCTAAATATTTTCCACCCCTTCATAGCGTTCTAGTTTAGCATTATACACTTCTGCAGAGCATTCTGACACAGCGTTTAAGTTACAGATACTGACATTTATGGGATTGTCAGTGATGAGGTAACAAAAAAAACTGCTCTGGGAAATCCCGACAGAATCTCTGTGCTCGAGGAGTTTATCTTTACCTGAAACACCTGTCCGTCCACCTCAGCAAAGGCTTTCACCGCATGCTCCGGTATCATGAATGTCACAAAGGCAAAGCCCTTCGGTCTCTTGGTCAGACCATCGATGGGGAAATGGATCTCCGAGAGTGGGCCTGGAAAAGACAAATGATTTCCCATAAGTACATGCGCTACAGTAACACACGGCCTACAAGGCAATGGGAAGAAGCAGCAAGTACTGTGCAGGGAGACAAGATGTTGAAAAGGATGTCAGAACCCTACACAAGGACAGTCTTCATTGTGGTGGGGGAGAGTAAGCTCCTGGTTACCCTCTCCTGACCTTTGGCCATGTGCTCGTAGCACTAGACTGCACCACTCTTCCTGCGATGGGCCTGCAGATACCAGTAGCGTAAGCATTATCTGCTTAAGTTCTGTCCTGTTTTTCAGTAAGGCTAGAAATAAACTATAGAGGTAAATCTTTTCTTGGACTTTAATTCTGTGGGTGAGAGAAAAAAGCATTTCCTGTCCAAAATGAATCTTATGAGAGGAATGGTAGACTATTCAGGGTTCTGAAAATGCACTTGCTTACTACCTGTGAATTAAGTGAGTGCTGAAAGCAGGCAGAGTGAAACCAAAGAATCCCCGTGGTGGCTCAGATGAGGAAGCCAGTGATGTTGGGCCGCAGGGCACACCTGAAGCAGCACAGCAGAGTCAGCCATGGGGGGGATCATGATCCCCTCTGCCACTGAGTAAATAAAGATAGTGTGACACAGGGAAATACCTCAACTGGGGCTGGGAAGATGGAAGAGGAATCTCTGACCCCGCAATTGGGACTGTTGGGGAGGGGGGGGGGATGGGCTTGAAGTGAGTGGGAGAGGAGGAAGATGCATCTTCCATCTCAACTGGGGTCTGGGAAGGCAGCAACGGGGCCACAGGGAGGAGCACCCACAGCGGCAGAGTTAGGGCAGGGGGAAAGGATAGGCACAAAGCAGTGACTTTCAACACCAGGCACCTAATTCAGGGCCTGATTTCCTAAGGCTTTTCTCACAGTAGTCTGAGTCTATGTGAAAAAAAAAAAAAGCTTAGGAAACCAGACCTTTAGGAACCCAAATCTACACAAGTGAATTGCAGGCCTAAATTTAGGGGAATTTTCAGCTGAAAAATTAGGTACCTAAATTTAGACAGCAAGCAGTTTCTGAAGTTTGCCCCTTCCCACACCCCAATGTGATTTTCTGCTGCTTTTTCTAAAATGTTATCTCAAATTCGCATATCCTTTGTGAATGTACCCAATAAATCTACTCAGATATCCATCCCCAGTCTTAGTTTTTCCCAGTTCCAATGGACCACTTATATTTGGTGATCTGGAAATCTTTCTGTGTTTAATAAACATTCACAAGCAGTTGCTTTACAATGTATGTTGCTGTTGCCTTTTCAAGTTTGTATGTCACCTCACTCATGTGAGCTCACATTTTTCTTTGTTCGTGTATTTTAAATCAGTTTATTGAAATTTTCATTGCACACAATAAATATTACTTTGACATATTTTGAAAATAAAAATACAAAAAAACAAAACTTATGGAAAAGATAGGGGGGGAAATCAACTGACTGCAAGAATAATTATATTAGGTTTATGACTTCAATTTATAATTTGCCAATCCGCTCCAAGGCTCCAGGTGTACTTATGAATAAGTTGTCAATAAGCCCTACAAGATAATTCGCACAGATATGTTGTGTCTGCCCAGAAAAGCTTAGGGTCTAACTCTGAACACGGCAAGGTTAAAAGACAGGCTCAGGGAAATCAGGTAAGGCCTGAAGGGTCTGAGTTCTGTACTCTGCCACTCAGCGGGGTGGCCCATACCCCTGCTAGCTGCAAGATACTTTAACCCAGCTCTCATTACAACTTATTTCCGCTCATTTCGTGTCCTACCGTATTTGGAGAATATTTTCTCAAGGTCGTCCTCAGAGCAGGTATAGGACAGGTTTCTCACAAAGAGCCTCCCTGACTCGGCAAGATCCTCCGTTTCCTCGCCGGCCTTCTTCTCTCTCCCTTGCCAGGGCCTGGTTTCACTCTTTTGGGGGGGGTTTGTCACAGGCACATGCTCATCCCGAAACACCTCAATATAGCGTCCACCTGTGGCAGACAGGACAGAAGTTTAGAGCTTCAGCCGATCAAGGCTTCTCGGGCAGACTGGAAGGCTGAGGGGGGGGGGGGGGGGTGTCTGACACAAGAATAATGAAAACAACTGCAAAAGGTGTTCCTAGCTCCTGCCTGCTCAGTGATCTACTGGCACCAAGCCATATTCTACCCTCTTCCCAAAAAGCCATTCTTATGGACTGACGTTAAAGCCTGAACAGCGCTGGCCATTAAACAGGATGATGAGTTAGCAGATAATGATCTCCAGGCTCATTTTTCCAGCCTGCTGCTGTATCTCAGACCCTGCATGATCTGCTCCTCTTGATTCTCTATGCTTGTTCTATGGTGTTTCCCCTTCCACCTCCACTAGACAACTATCATATGCACATATCACACAGATTGCCTTCCATCAAACCTGAATCTGCCCTTCTTGATGCACTAACTTACATCATATTATGCCCCTTTTGTTCAGTCGCTTTCTTTCTACCAATGTTTCCCAGTTTTCACCCTAGTTTGTGTCTTGAACAGTTGTGGATGCTGTGTGTCCAAAGCTCCCCCCCCCCAAAAGTCAGTGCAGGCAGAATAGCCTGCTGCATTCAAATCCCTCCCTCAAGTATTGAAAATAATGTTTCAAAACTCTTCCCAATGGCAGCCACGCTCTCCTACAGGAGCCGAGAGGAGCCCTATAGGCTCAGTTTTGCTGACCTCATCGTTATGAGCTCAGAGAAGCCGTGGAGGCTCAGTTCTGATGACATCAGCTCCACGTGCCTGAGAAGCCACTGCTTAAGTGAAAGCTTTCCTGGCACATGGAGATGCAGGTTGTGTAGAACTGAAGCTGCACGGCTCCTCTTGACTCCTGTAGGAGTTTGTGGCTGCCATTGGGAGAAGAGTTGGACCGCTGGTTTAGCCCCAGAAAATGGCTGGAACTGAAGCATCGGCCAGAGCATGGCTTCATAGTCACCCACCCAATCACAGATGAGCAGTAGCCCCCCCCCCCCCCCCCCCCCCACCAGAAGAAGTTTCTGGCAGGTTCCCTGCCTCTTGGGCTCAGTAGAGACTCAGAAGTGCAGTGAGGGGCTGCACTGCAGAGCATGGGAGAATGAGCATACTGCCACAAATGGAGGCAGGAAGAGCCTGGAATCACCACACCCAGTAAGTATGATGTTTACATAGAAACATAGACATGACGGCAGAAAAAGACCAATCGGCCCATCCAGTCTGCCCAGCAAGCTCCCACACTTATTTTCCCATACTTATCTTTTTCACGGACCACCAAGTTCAGGGCCCTTGTTGGTAATTGTTTGATTCAAATTTCCTGCCCTCCCCTGCCATTGATGCAGAGAGTAATGTAGTTGCATCAAAGGTGAGCATAAGGCTTAATGGTTAAGGGTAATAACTGCCGCATCAAGCAAGTTACCCCGATGCTTGTTTTCCCAGTCTGCACAGATCCATGCCTTGAAGGGAAAGAGATTTTGTAAGGGGCAGAGAGAGGATTCTGGGAAGGGTAAGAGAAAAAGGATCAATAGCAAAGGAGAGAGGGCTTTTTTGTGGGGATTCTTGGGGGAAGGAGGGAAGGAGACTTTTGGAAAGAAGGGAGACAATGAAAGAGCAGGAGGAGAATGGGAGAAAAAGGGGAAATGATGGGGAGAAAGGAAAAGGGATCAGGATCACCTGAAGAGTTGTTGGAGGGGAGGTTATATAGGCAGGTTGGGAGCAATGGGACAGTGGGAGGTTTCTGTCCACCAAAATACATTCTGGTATACTCCCAGAAAAATGTTGAAAACAAATTTTACACTGATTTTTCTCCTGTTTTTTGTTCTTGTCAAAATAAACCCTAATAAATTCCTGGGAAAAAATTTAAAAAAATAAAAACTGAAAATGAAAGTCCCTAAGAATACCTTATATTTCCTATTTCCCACTGCCCCGTAACCATCGGGGAACATTGGCATTGTGAGATGCGGCCAGCAGGTCAATGGATGGGAGACCCCTGAAATCTACTATCAGTTGAAAGGCTTTGGCCGACAACACTCCTCTCCTGGATCCAGATTCTCCCTGCTTAGAAAGTCTGCTCTAACGTTGTCTTTTCCTGCAATCTGGGAGACTGAGATCAACTAGATGTATTTCCGCCCATTCCATAAAGATATAAATTCATAAAGTGTCCTGTGACACTTGCTGGCTCTTGGTTCCA
This sequence comes from Rhinatrema bivittatum, assembly GCF_901001135.1. Taxonomy (NCBI): domain Eukaryota; kingdom Metazoa; phylum Chordata; class Amphibia; order Gymnophiona; family Rhinatrematidae; genus Rhinatrema; species Rhinatrema bivittatum. The sequence goes on along the minus strand of NC_042625.1, from coordinate 62,757,454 downwards.
CCCTGGCGGTTGATGAGGTTTCCCGTCATTGCGTTGTCTGACATCACGCAGACTGCTTGAACCTGGAGTCTGTGGCTGAATTGTAGACATGCCAATCTGACTGCCCAGGCTTCTGGGTGGTTGATGTTCCAGAGGGCCTCTTCTTTGATCCAACGTCCCTGGGCTGACAGTTCCTGACAGTGAGCTTCCCAGCCCCGGAGACTCGTGACCAGCCAGTTTGGTGAGGACAGGGGCACACCCATGCTCAGATGAGCTTCCTGCAGCCACCACTAGAGCTGAGAGCATACGCCCATCAGCAAGTGGAGGTGAATCGAATAGTCTTGAAACTGCGGGTTCCATCATGACAGCAGTGAGAGTTGAAGTAGTCGCATGTGTGCCCTCACCCACGGCACCATTTCCATGCCAACAAGCGTATCGAACTCATCCACTGACGCACACCTGGGACAAACTTCTTTATCAACATGGACAGAAGGAAGACATCGTCCTGCTTGGTTTGAACCGGACTCCCAGATATTTCAAGGACTGGGAAGGCTTGAGACTGCTCTTGTCCAGGTTTACTACCCAACCGAGTTCCTAAAGCAAAGTGGTCACCTGGATTTGGCCGGGATCAACCAAGTAAGGGTGGCACCAGGATTCCCTCTTTTCTCAATGCTGCCGCTACGACCACTACAATTTTGGAAAATGTTCTGGGGACAGTGGCTAGGCCAAAGGGCAGTGGCAACCCAGTAATGCAAAGGGCAGTGGCAACCCAGTAATGCAAAGCGTAGGGAACATTTTTCTTGACGGACTGGAATATGTAGGTAGGCCTCGGACAGGTCCAGGGAGGTTAAGAATTCTCCTGAATGTATGGCCATTATCACAGAGCATAATGTTTCCATGTGGAAATGATTCACTCGTAGATGTCGGTTGACACTCTTGAGGTCCAGGAAGGGCTGAAAGGAAACTTCCTTCTTGGGTATGATGAAATAGATGGAATAATGCCCTATATTTTACTGGGGTGCAGGTACTGGGATTATAGCCCTCATCCTGAGGATCCTTAAAGGAGTAATCACCGCTGCCTATTTCTTGTGCTGGGAGTGGCAAGAAGACATCATGAATATTTCCTGAGTGCTGTGAAATTCCAGCGCATATCCTTCTCATATGACTTCCAATACCCATTTGTCCGAAGTGATCTCGACCCACCGCTGTAGAAAAGGGACAGTCGACCCCTATCTCCTCGTTACAAGGGTGGGTTGGCAAAATTTCATTGGGGGGGGGGGAGGGGTTTGAGACAAACCTGACTCTGAGCCTGCCCTTCTCTTGGGCTGTCGACTACAAAAGGACTGAGACCTCCCAAAGGGCCAAGACCTCTGAAATGTCTAGTGTCTGTAGGGGTGAAAGCATTGGGAGCCCTTGGATCGACCCCTCATAGTGATCTGCCACTCCACATTCAAAAAGAAACTTAAAACCTGGCTCTTTAAACAAGCTTTTTCAGGACCATAAGCACTTTTTTCCCCTACAGCCAGTAAGAGTTCCTCACCATCGCATTCCCCAGGTTCTATACTTCTTCTCGACTCTGTATCCAATCTCTTGCTGGACTCATGTGACATTTACTGTTTTGCTTTTATGTTTTTGTTTTTCTGCTCAATGAGACTTGTTAGCCAATATGTTTACATCACAATGTTAATTTTGATCTAGTTTACCCTGTTCCAAGTTCCATAACCTTGTTCTATGTAATGCCTCTAGGCAAAAATTTATGTTCTGTTTCAATGTAAACCGATGTGATCTGTATTTCAGACAGGAACACCGGTATAAAAGAAATCTAAAAATAAATAAATAAATAAATAGTGAGGGGCGCTGTAACTGCTTCCCCATATCTTCTGGTAGCCGGGGGACTGGAGATTTTCTGCATTTACTGGCCAGCTTTTCCAATTCGCTTCCGAAAAGGAGTGATCCTTTAATGGGCATCTTTGTAAGATTAGCCTTGGAGGTTACGTCTGCTGATCAATTTCACAGCCATAGCTGTCTTCTGGCCGCTACCACTGAGGCTACTCCTCTGGCCGAAGTACAGACTAGATCCGAGCCCGCATCCACTAAAAAGGCGGCGGCAGGTTCCATAATCGCTCTGGAATTCATCCCTGAGTCATCCACCTCCTGAGAGAGAAGTAGACATGAACAAGCTACCAGGGCACAACAAGAAGCAATCTGCAAGGTCTTTGCTACTGCATCAAAGGCTTGCTTAAGGATAGACTCCATCCATCTATTATGCACATCCTTTAAGGCTGCTCCTCCCTCCACTAGGATGGTTGTTCGCTTATAGATGGCACAGACCAGCGCATCCACTTTAGGGAAACGCAAACGCTCTCTTACTGCCAGATCTAGTGGGTATGGAGCTTCTAACGTTCGTCCCCCTTTAAAAATTGTCTCCAGGGCATCCCATTCCAGGCCAATCAACTCCTGGATGGCTTGCAGTACTGGAAATTAGCAAGAGGCTTTCTGTAGGGAGATCAAAATGGGATTCTTCTTTGGTTCCATCATAAAATCGGTCCCAGGGACTCCCAGCGTCTTCAGGCTTTGGAAAACCCAGGCCAGCAATTCGACTCTATGAAAAAAACCGCAACATGGTTTGATACAGTTCCAACACAGGGGGAATTTCCCCTTCTTCCAAAGGGTCTGGATTGTCCTCTTCGTCTGAGCCAAATGTGTCCCTACCAGGCATGCCTCAAAGTCTGCCGATAGGATTGGGAGAGGAAGAGCTTACTGGCTGAGGTTCTGCCCGGACAGGGGCAAGCGAGGTAGTAGACTGCGCCTGTAGGAAGGCTTGTAGACCCTGGAAAAATTCCACCCAAGAGAAGGCAGCGGGTCCATGCCTAGCATAGCAGGTTAGACCCCTCTGCCATCTGCTCGAGACAGAGAATACTGAGAGATTCCAGGTGTCACAGTTACTTAAATACAACAGTACAGTAAAGCTCATCTTCTCTGTCTCCATCGGCTGGTAGGGGAGGAAAATTCATTCGGCTATACTGGTCTGGGAGAAAAGAAAGCTCATCTCCAGTGCCTTACATACCAGAGGACAGTGCCAAAATGCAAGGGATGGTGGAGATGGGGAGGAGGAGCAGCCATGCCTCTCCATATATACAGTAAGGCACAACTACTCACCCATGTAATCATTATTTCTTTTCAGTGCTTTCTGCACCTCTTCTTCGCTATTAAAATCAACAAAGACATAGCCTAAAAGAGGGAGAGAGAGAGATAAAGAAGGGTGAAAAACTACACAGGGTAGGATACCATTGGCACACCCAGGGTAGGGCAGCCATGCTAAGCACATACTAATACAGCCCACTTATAACCCAACGTCATCACCATTTTACAAGGCAATAACAGGCAGCTAGCTGCTCACTTTAAGAAACACTTCATCGCTTTCAGAAAGTCATTTTTGCAAATTCATTTTTTAAAATTGTAAAACCGAGCATTACTAGAAAAACCATGCAGTGATTAACGCAAACACATCGTACTTCTAACTCGTAGTAAAAAGGATTTATCACTAAAACCTTACCACTAGAAACAGAACATGTAAGAGAACCACTGGTAAGTCCAAGCCCTCCATCAGTTAAACATATTTTCCAACCCATTTTTATGGCCTCTTTCCAACTCCACTGGATCATTCAAACTCCATCCCACACCAAAATCTCTTCAAAAAGCCCCAGGAAAGACACAAGCAGCAGTAGGGCATGAATACATAAAAATATAATCACAGATGTTTTTTTCTCTTCAAGAGCAGCTCTTGTCCTGCCAAGGAGGAACCTTCCCCACCCGGCAGGCAAGCATTGCAGAGGCCCTGACGCGAAAAACGCGAAGAAGGCAGCCCACAAGAAAGGCAGGCTGCCTGCCAGGACATAGCTAAGCCGCGGCTGAAGAAAAAAAAGCTGAAAAAAAGCTTGATTGACAGCCTGCACAGCAGGAGAGAGCAGGAGGGAAACCTGCTGTCTTCTGCTTGTCTGGCTGCCGGTTCTAGGCCTACTCTGACCAGAAAAAAAGGAAAAAGCTGGTCAACTGCTGCCAATAAGTTAGAGGTAGGTGAGTACCTGCAACTTATTTAAAGTTTGAAACTAATGTTTTGTTTTGGTTTTTTTTTACTGAGCGCAGCAGCGGGTTCAAAACCCTCTCGGCAGCCAGATGGGGGGGGAACGAGGCCCAGAGAGCGTCGGTCCCCACACCTGGAAGCGTCCACGGACTCAGGCTATGCAGGGAACCCCCTCCTGCAAAAGGGGAAAAGCCCCCCTGAGCCAGGCAAGAGCTGGGAGACGGCACCGTCTCCCACAAAGAAACAGGAAAAATCACTCAAAAGAAGGCAAAATTCCCTTCTAGTTTTGTTTTTTTTACAAGAAATACTTGCTTGAGCCTAGAAGAAAGAAAGAAGAAAAAGGCTGACTAGCCTACAGCAGAGAACCGAAGGGGAGATGCTGCACCTGCTGGAGACAGACGAATACTGAAGGGTTAGAGGATAGACTCTGTCCTGATATAGGGCATCCTTCAAGTTTTAGTCTGTCTCCACCTGCTGGAAAGGAGGCTCAACCCACTATCTGGACTGATCCGGGTACGTACAGGAACACTTATCACCACATTCTCAGTCATACTTTTAATTAACTTCTAAGAAGTAGTAAGAGTTTAAATGATTAAAAGTTCTCACTTAAGACGCATCATCATTACCAATTTCATTTGAAAAGGACGCTATTCTGCATGCCCTCATCGCACAACTACATGTAAAGGACGAGAACACGGAAAAATTTGAAGATGGATTTAAAGGATGCAAATCTGTACGGAAGGCTTGTCGCTAATAAAAGATATATCCCCTTTATTTAAAAAATGCATGGGAAGATACATTTCTGAGGCTCATTTTCTAAGAGTACACTTAGGGCTGAAGTCTGCAGGTGGAAAGTACTTGCAGACTTTAGTCCGAATTTTCAAAGCAGACTCACACGTGTAAGAATGTTTTCAAAATTAGCAGGTAGGCGGGAAGAGAAGTAAAAATTTACACCTGCTCGCTGAGTATTTATGTGTGCAAATAGATTTACATGCCTCCTTTAGAAAAATCGAAAGCATGCATGTAAATGCTAGCCCTGCCCCCAACTTCAAAGACTCCCCCGGAACACCTCTTTTCTGTGCACATAAAAAGGGGCATGGCAGCGCTTCTACACACACAACTCCCCCAACCCTGGACAATTTTCAAATGCGCATTTATGCTCGTAAAACCAAGTTTTACGCACATAAATGTTTTGTAAAATTCAGCTCAATATGTAATAAAAGAAAAAGAAGAATTAAGAGTAAGACCAAAGAATCCAGAAACCTGTGTATGAAAAAAAAACCCTCTTTCACTACAGGCTCCAGCATTAGTCTAACTCACCCGTCTTATTTCCATGGGCGTTTCTCACTATCCTGATAGCCACCGGCTTAAGAGGCACAAAGAATTCTTGCACATTTTTCTACAACACCAAAGAAAAGATAATTCTGTGTTAAGCAATTTTGTGTTTAATCCCCTCCTGGGCTCATTCTTTTACCATTCAGCACTCTTGAGGAAGCCATTATCCACAGTAACAGTAGATGATGGCAGAAAAAGACTAATTGGTCTAGACAGTCTACACAATTATTCCTGTGCACACTGCCAAGGATATATCCCAGTTGCCAGCCATAGAATCTGACCATCTGAAGGATATCGCTCCTTATCCAAGACAGTTCTGATCATCTTCCACCCTAGTACTCCAACCTCCTGAGTAGCTGAGCATGCAACACCCACTGTTCAGTTCACATCTAGCACCCCGCCCTTCCCATGTCCAACCACGAAGTCCCACAAAAATCCAAACAGCTACCAACATCAGGCCTTCTGGATCGCTGACACCTTTCCGGATGGTCCCTGCCATCATTAACCCGCTGCTCCGATATGCTCAATGCAAGGAGTGCATAGCCTACCAGATAGACCTGGCTATGGAAGCAACGGTACTTTAATTCTAGTTGTTACTGTACTTGCAGCCTGCCAGACAGCTCCAAATGGCAAATAATTGTTCCCCTCTCTCCTTTTTTTTTGGGTTTTTTTTTTGCAGCTAAGGAATTTTTTTGCAGCTAAGGATTTTTTTTTGCAGCTAAGGATTTTTTGCAGCTAAGGATTTTCTGTGCTTATCGTTTGCCGTCTGGAAATCCATTACCATTTTAGTCTCCACCATCCACTCAGAAGGCATTTCATGCACTCACTACCTTTTCCATGAAAGAATATTTCTTAACTTTGCTCTTGAGTCTACTTCCTTGGAGCCTCATATCATGACCCCTTTTACTCTTGAAGTTCCTTTCAACTGATGCATTAACAGCTTTCAGGCATCTGAATGTCTCTGTCATATCTTCGCTGTCTCATCTCTCCTCTAGTGTACACATTTAGATCCTGATGGGATGCGATACAATGGTGTATGCAAATCTCTCTCATTCACACTTATTGGGGATATCCCGAAAACCAGTTTGCGGCCCCTGAGGAAAAGAATTGCCCATCACATGGCCTACAGTTCTGGGTACAGTAATTGTTCAACCACATGTCCCTCTGTCATAATATGCCATGTCAGGCATACCCCTTGCTGTCAAAAGCATCAGGAATTTCTGCAGACATTTGTTGAATAAACTTCAGAAGTTCGACACTAATTGGGCCTGCGTTGACTTATTTAGTTTTAGCTCAGGCTTTTTCATTGCTAGGCAAAGGAGGGTGAGGTGACCTGCCGAGGCCACAAGGAACATCAGCAGGATCTGAACCGCAACTTCCCTGGTTCTCAGCCCACTGCTCTAACCACTAGGCTACTCCTCTATGTTACTCCTACAGCGATAATACTGCAGTGTCCACTAACACTACAAAGCTCGATTTCAGCATCATCTCTCTCATTACTATCCTATAACTCGAAGGGAAGTAGGACTGATTAATAAGGTTGCATGACTGGATATGATATGCGTGTCAAGTATGGTCTCAGAGATGTGAGCACAAGGTCAGGGGGTCCGGGTGCTTTAAACCACCTGACAACTGATCGTTCCCATGATGCCACCCTATCCTGGCATTACTTGATCACTATTACGAAACTGACTGCTGGAACTTGTTTCTGCAACTATAGCCTACAGCAGAGAGCTGCGACACCTCCACACCCACACTCCAATGCCGTTAAAACAAACCAAAGCCAAACATCCTTAGCACCCACAATCCGAGCACTCCAGCAATGGATCAATGAACTCCAAAGCTCCTTCCTACACTGTTCTCTGACCCATCTTTAGATGTCATTTCAGGAAAGGGACAATGGTTGACCACCAGAGCAAATGCAGGGCCCAGTTTTCACATGGGTGATAATAAGAGAAACCCCTTGTCATTAAATTAAGTACAAAGGGTAAGGAAGCGATATCAGAGTCCTGAGCGTAGGCCAGTGGGAGAACCAGTGATCCAAGTGGATGCAATGACCTTAACCATACAGGACATGGTCATCCGACTACTCAATCCTCCTGCCCTGAGCCTCATCCCTCATTTGTAAACTTATGCTGCCCCGGCACCTGCCTTACATTCTATGGCACAAAAGGAAGGCTAATTACCTCAATAACGTTGAACGGGGCACCACGGAGCTTCACGGTGTAGGGTGTGGTAGCTTCATTCAGATTAGATGTACTCTGGGATGGAAAAGGATATGAGATTACAATATGAATCTCAGCGCCCCCCCCCCCCCCCCCCCCCACCACCATCTCACCCTCCCCCACGTCACAGGTTTAGTCAAGAAGTCAGTTCCATGGCTGCTGGAGGCTCCACACAGTTATACATAGGTGCCCTGTTAACAGAAAGCAGTGCAGTCTAGTTCTGGAAACAGATTCAAAATGTTCACATGGTTGTGAAGCTGCACCCATCCAGCACCAACAAAAAAAAAGAAAAAGATCATTAAGAGATTTTTTTGGTGTCATTCTTTCAGCAGATGCCTGGCATGCATGACCAGGTGTCCCACATGACTTCCATTCTGATGCTGGAGACCTTAGTTCCTGTGACCCTGGAGAGGGAGCTAAGAGGTGATCCAGTTCTTGGAAGACCAGATTACTATAGCCCAGAAATGGGCTGCTTGATTAAAAAGGAAACCTTTGCTAGTTCCACATTTAGAAAGAAAACTTCTGTGCCCTGCTCAGGGAAGGTGTATCATTTACTCAAATTAAATCATCCCTCTGGATGGACACTTTCCCAGACCCACACACATTGCCCCTTTCAATTGGACAGGGACATGTGAATCTTAGCAGCAAAACTCCCCTTCCCAGCATAAAACAAGAGGTGCTCTGTTCCTCACTTGCAAAGAACAACTGGCAACAGGCACAGGTCCACCTGAGCACTCTGACATGGCCAGACAATAAACCTCTGTACAGAGCACAAGAGTTTGTCATTAATCATGGAGATGCGCAGATAAGAAAATGTCACGCATTCCTGTAAAAGGCCTGAATCCTCAGCATGCATCTGCTTCAGTCAGGACATACCTCGGCCACACCTCCTTTCTTCTCTTTCACTCGCTGGCCTCGGCCCTTTCCTCCCATTCCCTGCTCTGTCTCCACACAAACAGGATCTGGCTTTGGGGTGTTGGCTCCTTCCTCGCCCTCACTTCCTTCATCTTCACTTGAAGAGGAGGAACCCTTCACAATTTTAGATTTCAGGTAATCCATATCCGAGAGGTTGGAGCTGACGGCAGCTTTGGCTGCCACGCTCTTGCCAGCTGTTAGGAAAGGGAAGCAAAGGTTCATTAAATTAATCGGTTGTATGCTTATCACATTTTTCTAATAATGAATAAGAGAAGGGAAAGCAGAAATTTGGTATTACCTGTTAATTTCCTTTCCTTGAGTCCTACTAGACCAGTCCACACACATGAAACTTCCCTGCCACAGCTGCCAGAGACAGAGGACAAACATTTTTCCCACATGACACCAGGGGAGGTGTGGTCCTAGGCAGTTGCCAGTAGCCTTCTGTCACAGCAAGAAGTAGACAACCACCCTATCCTTAATTTTGAACAAACAAACAAAAGGAGACAAATAGGGAGAGAGCAAGAGATAGCTTCTTCAGTCCCTCTCTATGCTTCTCCCTGCTCCCTTGGGATATATTTCTCTTATATTTCTCCCTTCTTTCCCTGTTACATAGAACTGGAGTTTCTTCCCCCGCAAGGACAGAGGGAGAGGAAAGCGAGATAGCACATCACTTTTAGATTGCATTAGGCTTTGGAAGCATGGTATTCCCGGGTGGGCCTTGGACTGGTCTAGCAGGACTCAAGGAAAGCAAGTTAACAGGTAATACTAAATTTCACCTTCCTCATCTTCCTGCTAGACCAGCCCTTACACATGGGAAATACCTAAGCTGTTACTTTCCCGGGTAAAGTAACAGCTGCTCTAAGGATACCTTCTCCAAAGGCTATATTCACCTTGGCTTGAATGTCCATTCTGTAACGTTTACTAAAGAAATGCAGGGAAAACCAAGTGACTGTTCTACAAATATCCTCTTGGAATAACAATATCGCTGCTCACGATACCACCAGGCCCTGGTGGAATGCGCATGGAGCATGACTGATGCCTGCTTACCCCACTATACACAGGCTGAAGAAATTGCCTTGGAGTTGCCTCTCCCTTTAATGGGATTCCGTGCAGTACAAACAGACTAACCGTCTTCTGGAAGGGGTTTGTGACCTTTGGGTACCTTAGGAGTATGCGCTGCCATCCAGGAGGTAAACCTCGGAGTTCCTCTTTCATGAATAGTTGTCTTTAAAGGATGGAAGTAATACTGTTTGTTTCAGGTGGAATAGGGACATCACTTTGAACAAGAATGAGGAAACCAGTCGAAGGGAGACCAAGTCTGGCATGAATACCACATAAGGGTCCCTGCAGGATTGGGCTTGTATCTCCAAGATACGCCTGGCTAACAAATGGCTACCACAAAGACAGTCTTTTAAAGAAGACTGTCTTATCGGCTCTAAGGGAAGAGCCTTAGGGATAAACCTTTGTTAAGATCTTTTTGAATAAACTCCAAAATGCATGCAATATTTGCTTTCCAGAAGAAGACCGTACAATTTTGGCAAAAGCTTTCAAACAGGTGTGAAATATTAATATACGCTAGAGATATGGATGGCTTCCATGCTTTTAACATGGTCATAAGAACATAAGACTTGCCATACTGGGTCAGACCAAAGGTCCATCAAGCCTACTATCCTATTTCCAACAGTGGTCAATCCAGGTCACAGGTACCTGGCAGGTTCCCAAGGGGTAGATAGATTTCAAGCTGCTTACTCCAAGAATAAGCAGTGGATTTCTGCAAATCTACCTTAATAATGGTTAATGGACTTTTCCTCCAGGAACTTGTCCAAACCTTGTTTAAATGCAGCTACACTAATAGTTTTCACCACATCCTCTGGCAACAGAGCTTAATCATGCATTGAGTAAAAAAAAATGTTATCTCTTATTAGTTTTAAATGTATTACCTAGTAACTTCATTGTGTGTTTTTCGAAAAGAGTAAACAACTGATTAACGTTTACTCATTCCATTCCATTCATTATTTTATAGACCTCTATCATATCTCTCCAAGCTAAAGAGTCCTAACCTCTTTAGCCTTTCTTCATAGGGGAACCTTTCTATCCTCTTTATCTTTTTGGTCACCCTTCTCTATACCTTTTCTAATTCTGCTGGTCAAAATGACAATGAAGGAATACTACTTCCTATGTAGGCTTGGCCCTCTCAAGGGCCAAGCCATAAAACAAAATGGAGACAGGTGTTCCAAAGGAATTGGGCCTTGTCACAATAGCTCATGCATCCTAGGAAGACGTATCAGGCTTTCCACCAGTAACCTTATCAGTCCATGTACCATGACATCTATCCTGCTGGATCCTTGTTCTTTCCATTTACTTAAAAATGAGTCACCATCAAGTCTATTGCTGGCAGTCCCCCATTGGTGCACTATTATCTGAAAATGCCTCCTGGCTGAGTTCCATTTCTACAGAGTTTAGCCTGTTTCTGCTGAGGAACGTTCTCAATTCCCACGATGTGAGACGTGGATAGGAGAGTCAAATTTAGTTCTGCCCACCTGAAAAGAAGGCTTGTTTCCGTTGCTAATGTCTGACTATGGGTGCCCCCTTGTTTGTTCTTGTATGTTACTGCTGTGGCATTGTCCAATTGACTGCCATTCTTTTTTATAGCGGCAGAAAATAATAGTAGGGCCCTTCTGATGGCCCTTGTCTACAATCTATTTATTAACAAAGTCAATTCAAACCTTGCCCACTGACCCTGCGCCACCTGACCTTGGCAATGTACTCCCCAGTCTAGTGTTCTGGCATCTGTGGTTATGGAAATCCAGGAATCAGGGGGGGCGGGTATGTTTGTTGTTTTTCATTTCAGTCAATGTGTGTCATTGTTTTAAATTTGCATTATTATTTTGATTTATGATTTAAGATTTGATTTATGATTTCATGATATGTCAGTATATTTAGATGTTTTTAAATGTTTATATATGTTTTACAATTTTAGTAGCCCCTGAAGCAGCTCGATAACAAGAGCGAAACTCGGCCAGAGTTGGGCTTTACTGGTTACAACATATTGTGATAATAAAGAATCTGTGCTTTTTACCGATCTCCTACTTCTGGTTGCTACGTACCCAGATCAATGCAGACTTCTGGAATGTACCAAAGCTTCCCTAAACGGGGTGGGAGGGACTGCGAGAGTCCTGTTCGAAGTACACTCTTATCAAGACTGATGGCCTCTGGGCCTGGACATCCAAACGGTAATGCCTGATGAAAGCGTGCAAAAATTTCCAAGTAGCCGCCATGCAGATTTCTTGCGGCAACACTTGCTGACACTCGGCACAGGTCGTCACCTAAGAACGAGTAGAATGAGCCTTTAACCCCTCCGGGACAGGGCGACCCTGACAGATGTACGTGGAACCAATAGCTTGCTTCAACCATTGTGCAATTGTGGCTTTTGATGCCTTATGACCCTTTTTTGCACCACTCCATAGGACAAAAAGATGATCTGACAAGCGAAAGCTGTTAGCGACTTTAAGGTACTGCAACAATGCACGCTTCATGTCAAACGTCACAACTCTTTGTCCTGAGGCGTCATAGGATCCAAACTCGGAAAGGACAGGATCTCCACTGACTGATTTAAGTGGAACGAAGACACCACCTTCTGATAGAAAGAAAGGAACCGTGCTCACGGACACCCCCAAATCCGAAAATCTCAAAAAAGGCTCTCTATATGACAAAGCCTGAAGCTCCGAAATCCGATGAGCTAAACAAATTGCCACCAAGAAAACCACCTTCAAAGTGAGATCCTTCATAGTAGCCCATTTCAGAGGTTCAAACGGAGCTGCACACATGCTCTTAAGGTCTATGGTTAAGGCTCCAGGAAGGACAAGGTTTCCAAACCAGTGGATGCAAATGCTTTGCTCCCTGGAGAAAGTGCACCACATCTGGATGAGCAGCAAGAGAAACTCCTCAAACCTTACCTTGAAGACAGCACAAAGTCACCACCTGAACCCTGAGGGAATTAAAAGAAACCCTTAACCAGACCATTTTGCAGAAAGGCCAGAATATGTGCCACAGAGGCCCACATAGGATCATCCCCTTGCTCTGTACACCAGGCCTCAAAAACTCTTCATAAGCTCACATACGCTGTGTCACTGGAGAGAAAGCCTCCCAGGCTCACGGCGCTCGGCCGTAGTTGCTGCAACCAATCTCAAAGTGCCCTCTCCCCCAGAGAGGCACCGGGAGCAACAACCATCGCATGCATCTCCACAAACTGTACAGCACAACCCGCGTGGCATTAAAACCAGGCACTAAGCCGCAATTCAACTTAACAGCTACAAGAGGAACTGGAAAGTATAGGCAGAGCTGCCCAATCGCCTGTAAGGAGTCGGAGTAAGGCTTGCCATCCCACAGCAATACCCCAACTGTCTTTTTTTTCACAAAACTTTAAATCAGGCAAGAAAAATCACTTCCCTGTAGAAGACTAGCATCAGACTTTGCCCGTCCTTCAGGGCGAGAGAACTGGGACCACCCATTTTCTGCCCTTTTCGTCGATGAAGGACCAAGCAATAAAGGGTCCCCAACTCCCTGCTTGTCCTCAAAGACCAGGGGGGATGGCCCCACAAGGATCTAGCAACCCCCTAGGAGGCAATCTCTCCTTGTTAGGAAGGGAATGGTTAATAGAACGGAAAATGTCATAATGCCTCTGTATCGCTCCATGGTGAGACCGCACCTTGAATACTGTGTGCAATTCTGGTCGCCGCATCTCAAAAAAGATATAGTTGCGATGGAGAAGGTACAGAGAAGGGCAACCAAAATGATAAAGGGGATGGAACAGCTCCCCTATGAGGAAAAGCTGAAGAGGTTAGGGCTGTTCAGCTTGGAGAAGAGACGGCTGAGGGGGGATATGATAGAGGTCTTTAAGATCATGAGAGGTCTTGAACGAGTAGATGTGACTCGGTTATTTTCACTTTCGAATAATAGAAGGACTAGGGGGCATTCCATGAAGTTAGCAAGTAACACATTTAAGACTAATCGGAGAAAATTCTTTTTCACTCAATGCACAATAAAGCTCTGGAATTTGTTGCCAGAGAAGGTAGTTAGTGCAGTTAGTGTAGCTGGGTTCAAAAAAGGTTTGGATAAGTTCTTGGAGGAGAAGTCCATTAATGGCTATTAATCAATTATACTTAGGGAATAGCCACTGCTATTAATTGCATCAGTAGCATGGGTTCTTCTTAGTGTTTGGGTAATTGCCAGGTTCTTGTGGCCTGGTTTTTGGCCTCTGTTGGAAACAGGATGTTGGGCTTGATGGACCCTTGGTCTGACCCAGCATGGCAATTTCTTATGTTCTTAGTCTCAAATATTATTCTTTTTTTCAATCTCAGTCTGCAGGCTTTGCACCTTCACCACCTGCTACAGGTGGCACCTCGTGTTATGTGGCAGTGATAGTAAAACTCTCTGTCTCCATCTGCTGGAGGGGAGGCAAAACCCAGGAATCTGGACTGATCTGGGTACGGACAGGGAACAAGACAGATCTTGTTCGTCTGACTTATTCCCATCAGCGGGAATCCTTGCAAGTCTCATTCTTGGAACACAAGATTGTCATCTTGTGATGTCCTGGTCTTTCCAGTGAAGAAACCCTGGACTAAGTATCTCAAGCAGATGACACTGATGGGGCTCTCAATGGGCACACACTATGAGATGCCCCCACTAGGGCAGGGTTCAAGAATACCCTTGGGTGCAGCGGAGGAGACAAAAACGTTTACATCGATGGCCCAAGGTTTTTGCACTGAGTGTACTGATGATGCAGAGTGCATCGGTCACATTGAGCGCTCCTGCATCATGTGCCACTGCGTTGGCAGCACCAGGTGCATCTGCTTCAGCTCCCTGTGCTTTCCCATCCTGTTCAACTCCAAAACTACAGCAGTTCTGAAATCCAGTGCTACAGAGAGGGAGAGCTCTGTTTAAAGAGCCCCTGCTCAACTTGAGTTTTTCTGACAGAGAAGAAGGTCTTGCAATCACAAATCCAAGATCCAAGACAGGAGCATAGACAAAAAGAAACAGAGTGGTTCAAGAGGCAGTACGTGTGCAGGAACTTCCATGCATGCTCAGTAGTAAAAGCTTTACAGAGCTCGGGAGATGGGTTAGTTCGGTGCCATCTGATGACATCAGACACTTCATGGCTAATTCAGCCTGCTACTGATGCAGAAAGAGAATAGCACTGGACAGCACAAATGTTGGAAACCCCCCCCCCCCCCACTCACACTGAAAAGCATGGGACCCAGGATCTTTCTCTAATCTGCCCTATTTTAAGGCAGCCATGGCGATGGTCAACTAGTGGGTCAATGCTAAACTGGTCCATGGACTGCCAAAAATCCAAAACGGACCCAGGGATTACTAGTCCCACATCCAGCAGCAGCAAACACAAAACCAGTCTACTTTTCAGAAGTGTGATTATGCATCCCACAACATACTACATTGCTGGGCTTTGTATCTCATTACACATCCCCAAAAGAAACTTAATGCATTAAAAGACGCAAGAAAAGTGCTGGCCTGCTCTCTCAAGGACAGTGCTGCATACTGCTATGTGGAAGACCCAGCATTGATTTCAGGGCCTGGTGTTCATTCCCTGCGGAAGCCAGGGCTGTGACCAGAGCTTCTGGGGAAGCAGCATTTGCAGCCTTTAGTGGCAGGAGGGAGTCTCCTAGATGGAATTGGGCTGCAGCTTACCATCTCCTGAAAGGAAGTGTCACTGCAATGGCTGGACTAGGGAAGATTATAAAAATAGGGTGGAAGGAAATAATCACTGCTAGGGCTGGAGTAGGGAAGATTACATAGGGAAAACCCTGAGTGGTCACGAATGAAGGCTCATGGTGCCACAGACCAGTAAAACACTGGGTCCGATTGACTTGGAAACCCCTAAAACCAAAAGGAAACTGCAGAGCCAAAAATGCAATAAAAATACAAAAATAAAAATGTGAAACTTGCAGCATTAATGAACTGAAGTGAACAGCTCAGCTGACGGTGCTCATAAGTGACTGCAGTATATTCAATTCCCAGCTCCAAAAACCAATCAAATCATTCAATTTCCCAAATTCATGAACTCAGGCTAATTCAATATTTAGAAAAAACAAAACAAAACAAATTTGAGGGAGAAAAATGCAAATTACTTTTTGATGTTTTTGACTCTGTCCCTTCCTCACTTTCACTTCCTTCTTCGCTTCTTTCCTCTGACTCGGAGTCAAAGTTCAGGTAATCGTTCACCTGCTTGCTCTTGCTCTTCTTAGACTCATCTACCAAGCTGTCATTAGTCCAGGTGGCCACCTGATTGCGACTCTTGTGCACGGCCAGAAATTCTTTGAACTCGCCGTCTTTTTCCAGCTGTTCCAGGAAAAGGAAATGCAACACGAGTCAACAGCTGTTAACACAACTGGTGTGAGCGGTGGGTGAGGACAGAGGGGCCAGGAAAGAATGAACTTAAAAACTATTTACATTAATAATAATAATTCAAGCTTGCAAGAATTACAAATGCAGAAGAACACATGGTGATACCTGAAAATCCCCATTTCCATTTCCTCGATCTAAAGCAAGTCACCCCAGCTCTATATTTATTTATTACATTTATAGTCTGCCAAATCCAACTAGTTCATCAGAGTGGTTAACAAATCAACATACCTAGTTAAAACAAATCATGTATATTTCAGTTAAAACAGCAAACATTTATTTACTATAATTTCTATTCTGCTAATCCACAAATTTTAGGAGATTATATCAATACACCCATAGTAAACACACAGACAAACAAATTGAAATCAACAAATACAAGTAAACATTACGACAACATTATCATTGCTGCAAACACCCTGCAAATTTGTTGTAAGTACTGCATAAACCTAGTGGGCCCATGTTTAAAAGGCCAGAGAGAACAAGTGCGTCTTTAAGAGCTTCCTGAACTGAAGTCAGTCAGTTTCAGCTCTTATTCTCTCTGGTAACTCATTCCAGAGCATGGGAGTTGCTGTGGTAAACATCCTACGCCGAATTCTCAAGAATTTAATTACATGTATAGTATATCACATAAATATACATAAAAATACTTAAAAATTACAACAGAAGCAAAAAATAAAAAAAAGAAGGTAAAACTAAACAAAACAATCTAACCTTTAGCAAGAAAAGACTTGCTGGAAAATATGTTTTCAATTTTTTTCTAATAAATTTATATTCAGCCTCAAATCAAAGTTCTCAATTGAGTGAATTCTTTAATCTTGAGCTCTATGCTCAAGACTAAAGTAAATGCAACTATCAAAGTTATAGCACTGCACAATATTCAGTGTCAGGATAATGTGATAAACATGGTCAGGGTCCCTGTGGAAGAGACAAAAAAATCAGGCCCTAGCACTCCTCGGCCACTGCCATGGTATTCATTCATCATGGAAGAAAAACAGGTAGAAGGATCCTATGATGTAAAGTACGATGGACAATGACAGGAGCTGCCTTCTAACTCCTGTGGAGCGGGTGCAGACAGGCACCTCGTGAAAGTATTTTGGGGAGAGTGGACACCCCTGGAAGAGTAGACAGAATGAAAATCTTGAGTGATCTAATACTTGGCAATTAAGATTTAATGCCAAGAAGTGCAGAGTTGTATGCTTGAGGTGCAGAAATCAATAGGAGTGGTATGTGTGCAATTTCTGGGCTCACTCCTCCATCAAAAGTCCTTTGTCCTACTGCGTGTCAAACCGAGCACCTAGATACTCCAGAGACTGAGAAGGGACCAAGTGACTTTTTGCCAGGTTAACTACCCAACCAAGCGATTCAAGCAACTGGACCAATTTCTGCACCGACTGACAACAGAGATCCTCGGATTTTGTCCAGATAAGGATGCACCAAAATACCTTCCTGACGCAAAATGGCCACAAACACCACCATGACCTTGGTGAAAGTGGGAGGTGCCATGGCTAACCTGAAGGGAAGAGCCTGAAACTGAAAATGCTGACTGAGAACCATAAACCGCTTATGATCCCTTTGAATGGGAATATGCAGATACACCTCCAGATACAGCGAGACCAAAAACTCGCCTGCACAAACTGCTGCAATAACAGACTTTCAGGGTCTCCATGCGAAAACGTGGAACCCTGAACGCCACATTCACCTTCTTTAAGTCCAGAATTGGCCGAAAAGTGCCTTCCCCTTCTTTGCGACGTCCGCTGCTCGTCGCAAGGAACAGGGACCACCGCCCCCAACTGTTGCAACCGACTCAGTGTTACTTGAACTGCGAGCTGCTTGCCTAACGACCCGCAAGGGGAAACCAGGAACAAATCTCGAACAGGCCTTGCAAACGCTAACGCATAACCATTTCTTTTCACTACAAGGACCCACTGATCCTGAGTAATCTTGGTCCACGCCACATAAAACTGTGTTAATCGGCCCCCTATAGAAGGAACAATGGAGTGGACCAGCCTCGCCTCAGTCTGACCCAGTATGGCAACTTCTTATGTCCTTATGAAAAGCAGCTTCTTTCTCCTTGCAGGTGTCCAGTATTGCATTTTTGATCTGTGTGCACCTTCAAAAGAGCAGGTCAGCAAGGTTAAAATGCTCCCCAGGAAAGAAACTAATACATGTATTAGGATAGAGAGGAAGCAATGGGTCTGTAATATATATGCAGCAGGCACCAATCCCAAGACTAGTCTGGAAACATGCAGTCGCCTCAGCAGTGGAGGTTACTGTTCCGCAAGGCACTTACCTCTTGCAGGGCTCCTGCTGCATTTTTCTTCTTTTTCTTCTGAAAAGAAAAACATGTTTGGAACTCTTAGCACATTGTTCACACTTCTTTAATACCTACTGTGGAGATCTGCATCACCTCTTACATCCACTGCACTACAAATCACTCTTATAATTAACTGATGAGAATGTGCATTTGAAACTAAATAATTTAAACACATGGAAAAATATTACCACTACTTCTCAGGAGTTCACCTGTGGAGGAGAGAAGAGTTGCATTTACTGAAAACAGGGTATGCTAGGCGGTGACAACATCACACTTCAAACATGGCCAGTGCACAGGGACTGTGCAGAGAAGCAGTGCACTGTCAAGAACCCATGATGCTAAATTCACTCTGAAAACATGGAAAGGAAATGTCCCACGTGTGGCTTCTTTATGGCTTCTAAGTCAGTGCTCCCATATGTGTTATGCTCTCAGTTATTGCTCAGTGAATATAGACTGCTCCGTTGTCTAATGGCATGTGTGTGTACAGCAGAGATAAGTCCAATCAAGCCATTTGTATCAAGCAGTAATGCAGTGTGCAACAAGGAGTCCAGCTAGACAATGGAGCTCTGTCCTGGGAGTGCTAAAAAGGACACGCTCATGGGAACCTAAGAATACATCAATGATGGCAGAGGCAAGCCTTTCACATTCCAGATAACGCGTTTGTGGGCAGCTCGAGAAATCTCCCACAAGAAGATGGGGCACAGCTTGCAGAAAAGATGTCAGGCAACAGGGAAGAAAAAATAAAGGAAAAGTTGAAGAAATATACTTCCATATACTAATCCTATCCGAGGGAACCCTTACTGGATAATAGTAGAATTGTTCACCACACATCAAAGAGGCAGAACTTACTTTATTCATATCCTGAGTCAAACTCTGGCTCTCTGCTAATTTCTCAGACTGATCAGGTTTCTGCGAGTGCTTGCTCCAAGCTTTGGGTTTTGATGGATCACCAAAAGATTTACAGAACTCCACCTTAAAAAATAACAATGTGAAAATAATTCATTCCAATGCTTAAATACAGGACAGCTTTACAGTCATTTCTCAGAGGATTAATAAGTAAGGGACAAAAGACAACAGTAGGATGGTTTAACATAGCAACAGAATGAATGATGGCAGATAAAGCCCAAAAGGCCCAATCTACTCTGCCAACCCTCAATCCAGCTGCATCCCCTTTAGGGTTGCATTTCCACACCATGTAGCTTTCCCCATGCCACCCAGGGAGCACAATGCAGCCACATCACAGTTCTCCTGGGCTTCAATCGTCACTCAGTGAAGGCTGTGCAGTTCCCTCATTACCAAGCTTTTGCTACCAGGGATCCTCTGTGTTTTATCTCATGCTTTTTTTTTTTTTTTGTATATAATCTGTTTTTATTTTCATATCTCATGCTTTTTTGAAGTCTGCCACTGTCCTTGCATCACCACCTCCTCTGAGAGGGCATTTCAGGCGTCCATCACCCTCTCCGTGAAAAAAATACCTCCTGATATTGTTCCTGAATCTAAGCCCCTTGGAGTTTCATATTGTGAACCCTGGTTCTAAAGTTTCCTTTCCATTGGAAAAAACTTGGCTTCCTGCACATTAATACCTTTCAGTTATTTAAATGGCTGTGTATATTCCCCCTGTCTCAACTCTCTTCTGGGGCATACCTATTAAGTTCCTCCAGTCTCATTTCATAGGGCTTGCCATACAAACCCTGCACCATTATGGCTGCCCTTTTCTGGACCATCTGCAGCCTCTCTATATCCTTTCTGAAATACAGCACTCCAAGGAGTCCTCACCAAACGACCTGTGAAGAAGCATAATTATTTCTTTTCTTCTAATGATTATGCCTTTCCCTATGCATTCAAGCATCTTCCTAGCTCTGGCTACCACCTATCACACTGAGATCATTGGACACAATCACACCAAGGCACCTCTCCTAGCTAGTGCACTTCAGTTCCTCACCACCTACTACATACCACTCCTATTGATTTCTGCACCTCAAGCATACAACTCTGCACTTCTTGGCATTAAATCTTAATAGCCAAGTATTAGATCACTCAAGATTTTCATTCTGCCTACTCTTCCAGGGGTGTCCACTCTGTTGCAGATCCTGGTGTCATCCGCAAAAAGGCAAACTTTTCCTTCTAACTCCTCCGCAATACCACTAACAAAGATATTGAACAAAACCAGACCTAGGACTGATCCCTAAGGTACTCCACCTATCACCTCTCTCTCTTCAAGGTGAATTCCATTTACCATTATCCTCTGTCTTCTATCACTCAACCAGTTTCTAATTCAGGCTACTATTTTGGGACTCACCCTCCAGGCTATTCAATTTATTAAAGATCCTCCTATGTGGAACAGTATCAAAAGCCTTGCTGAAATGTAAGTAAACCACATCCAGTGCGTGTCTTTGATCTAATTCTCTAGTCACACAATCAAAGAAATCAATGAGATTCGTTTGACACAACCTGCCCATGGTAAGTTTAAGTACTGCAGAACTTCCCTGGAGGCATAGCGATGGATTAGGTGACCCCTTGAAGTCTCTTCCACACCTATGCTTCTAAGGCCCTCCGTTTCTAATTCAGTGATTGGACATGTACCACATTAAGCTTCCTGCCTGCTTCCCTGATAGCATCACATGAGTTCTTAGATACATCACAAACCTTCTTTCATAGTAAGGAATAATTTAATTATTTCAACCACCCTGATTGACTAATCTTTCCCCTTGAAAGGAATGGTGAAATTACTTCTTACCTGATAATTTCCTTTCCTTTAATCCAGTTACACCAGTCCAGATGACTGGGTTATGCTCACCGATCAGCAGAGACACAGATTAACAGGCTTGCTGATATCACCCCTTATAAGCATCTGTGCTGACACCAGCCTGCCAGTATTTGTGTAACAAGGTAACTGTGGACAACTTCAATTTCAAATAACCATACAACAGAACCACAATTCAAATTTATAGGTTTGTTTTTGTTTAAACTTCCAGAGTAACTGGGATGTATAAAATGATGATAAACACCATATAGAAGGAATAACTCGCCTGCAAACAGCATGGCAATGACCAGTTTGTACTCTATCCTTCTGACTTTTTGTATTATTCTAAAACTTCAGAATCAGAGAAACAGAAGGAAACTGCAATAGCATAGGGAGAATCCTGAACTGGTCCGACTGGATTAAAGGAAAGGAAATTATCAGGTAAGAAGTAATTTCACCTTCCTCTTCATCCAGTCAGAACAGTCCAGACAATTGGGATGTACCCAAGCTACTCCTGAATAGGGTGGGATGCTGCCCCAGCCCCTCGCAACACTGCCAAGGCAAAGGAGGCCTCCTCTCTGGACCTGACATCTAAGTGATAATGCTTAGCAAAGGTGTGCAAGGATGACCAAGTTGCCACCTTACAAATTTACAAATGAGAAACCAAACATAGCTCAGCCCACGAAGTAGCCTGAGCTTTCGTGGAATGAGCCTATCTGCTTAAGCAAAGGAGTACCCAAGTCCACATAGGCTTCCATAATCATCTCCTTAATCCAACATGCCACAGTGGCTCTGGAAGCTGCTTCACCTTTCTGTACAACCTTGTAGAGAAGAAAAAGATGATCTGACTTCCTGAACGCATTCGTAACTTTGAGATACTGTAACACAAGAGTTCTGATATCTAGATCTTCAAGGATTCAACAGTCCTCGAACCCTCCTGCTCACTAAACAAAGGCAAGGAAATTGATTCAAATGTAAATCTTAAGACTTCCTTTGGCAAAAAGGAAGGGGCAGTACAAATCTGAACTGAATGCCTGGAAATCAACAAAAATGGTTCTCAACAAGAAAGTACCTGCAATTCCAAAACCTGTCCAGCTAAACAAATAGCCACCAAGAATACTATTTTCAAGGTAAGGAGCTTCAGAGAAATACCTTTGAGGAGCCTAAAGGAAAATCGGTTCTTACTGCTAATTTTCGTTCCTATAGTACCACAGATCAGACCAGGCCATGGGTTGAGCCTCCTGTCCAGCAGATGGAGACAGACCAAAACTGAAAGGGTATCCTATATCAGGACAGAGCCTACCCTGCATCCCTTCAGTATAACCATTGTCAAAGCAGAAAAGTATAAAGACAATGAGTAGAAGGTCAAGCAAGTAACAAGATAACTAATAAATCAGTGAAATAATTAAACAATAGAACCATAGAATGAACTCTGTAAATAATCGCTCTTGTACAAATATCCATGGTCATCTTAAGAGATGCTTCCAGTGCTTCAATAAGAATCCAGTAAAAGATATTCAGAAATACCTGTAAGGACAAGAAGAAACTTCGAGCGGACAGATCTATAAAAACACGGGAGGGTATCTGGACTGATCCGTGGTATACAGGAACGAAAATTAGCAGGTAAGAACCAATTTTCCTTTCCCTGTACGTACCTGGATCAGTCCAGACTGTGGGATGTACCAAAGCTTCCCTAAATAAGGTGGGACTGAGACAGTTCCGCTCGAAGAACCTGCCGTCCAAAGGACCCAAACATTGGCGCCCGAACATCCAGACGGTAATGCCGAGCAAAAGTATGCAGAGATTTCCACGTAGCTGCTCTGCATATCTCCTAAGGAGAGACCAACTGACTCGCCGCCCACGATGTAGCCTGAGAACGCAAAGAATGAGCCTTAAGGCCATCGAGGACCGCTCGGCCATGACAGATATAGGCAGACGCAATTGCCTCCTTCAACCAACGAGCAATTGAAGCCTTAGAAGCCTTGTTGCCCTTATTTGGACCACTCCAGAGGACAAAAAGATGATCCGAAACGCGGAACTCATTAATAACCTGAAGGTAGCGCAATAAAACCCATTTCACATCAAGACGCCTAAGATCACCCTCACTGTACCTGCTATATCTTCAGGAGAGAAAGCCGGGAGTTCCACTGATTGACATGAAAGGAAGAAACAACCTTTGCCAAGAAGGAAGGTACCATCTTGAGTGGAACCCCTGAATCTGTGAAACAAAGAAAAGGTTCCCGGCAAGACAATGCTTGAATCTCAGACACTCTTCTGGTGGAGGAAATGGAAACCAGAAAAACAGTCTTGAGCGTCAAATCTTTAAGAGTAGCCCGACGGAGAGGTTCGAAGAGTGCCTCACAGAGGGCCCGAAGGACCAAATTAAGACTCCACGTGGGACATTCTGTTGCTTTTTTGACTGCTGCAGTACACTGAACCGACGATTTCAATGATTATCCACTATGACGCCTAGATCTCTTTCTTGGGTTGTAACACCTAATATGGAACCTAACATTGTGTAACTATAGCATGGGTTATTTTTCCCTATATGCATCACCTTGCACTTATACACATTAAATTTCATCTGCCATTTTGATGCCCAATTTTCCAGTCTCACAAGGTCTTCCTGCAATTTATCACAATCTGCTTGTGATTTAACTACTCTGAACAATTTTGAATCATCTGCAAATTTGATTATCTGACTCATCATATTTCTTTCCAGATCATTTATTAATATATTGAAAAGTAAGGGTCCCAATACAGATCCTTGAGGCACACCACTACCCACTTCCTTCCACTGAGAAAATTGTCCATTGAATCCTACTCTCTGTTTCCTGTCTTTTAGCCGGTTTGCAATCCACGAAAGGACATCGCCACCTATCCCATGACCTTTTACTTTTTCTAGAAGCCTCTAATGAGGAACTTTGTCAAACGCCTTCTGAAAATCCAAGTATACTACATCTACCGGTTCACCTTATCCACATATTTATTAACTCCTTCAAAAAAGTGAAGCAGATTTGTGAGGCAAGACTTGCCTTGGGTAAAGCCATGCTGACTTTGTTCCATTAAACCATGTCTTTCGATATGTTCTGTGCTTTTGATGTTTAGAACACTTTCCACTATTTTTCCTGGCACTGAAGTCAGTCTAACCGGTCTGTAGTTTCCCGGATCGCCCCTGGAGCCCTTTTTAAATATTGGGGTTACATTAGCTATCCTCCAGTCTTCAGGTACAATGCATAATTTTAATGATAGGTTACAAATTTTTACTAATAGGTCTGAAATTTCATTTTTTAGTTCCTTCAGAACTCTGGGGTGTATACCATCTAGTCCAGGTGATTTACTACTCTTCTGTTTGTCAATCAGGTCTACCACATCTTCTAGGTTCACCATGATTTCATTCAGTCCAGTCCATCTGAATCATTACCCATGAAAACCTTCTCCAGTATGGGTACCTGAATATCGGATAATTTATCCAGCTAATTCTGCTCCTCCCCAAAACACTTCTTGCCCACACAACTTATCCGGGTAAATTCTAATTAATTATCCAGCTAGAATGTAGCCAGATGAGATAATAAAATGGGTGGGAGCCATGATCCTGGGTTTAACCAGTGTTACGCCTGGCCAGGCATTATTAGGCATTAAAATTCCAGGCATTTCGGAGGAGCATAACAGATTAGTGCATTATATTATGACGGCTACCCGTTGTGAAATAGCAGGAATGTGGAAATTCCTTCCAAGATCCCCTGTGCTTGTCCCATGCTTTCCTGAATAAAAATACTTTCCCACCCAATGTCTCTATTTACATTCATAATGGCAGACTTGGCTAAGCAGGCACAGTTTTCAAAACCTTTAAACACTATCTCCACAACAATAATAAAACAAGCATCAAAATGAAAATTAGGAATGTTCATGATATTTGTTTAACTAAGTTAAATAAAAATAGTTTTTCTGGTATTGCTGCTGTTCTAAGGCATTGCCTTTGCTGGGATAGGTGGTCTCCTCTCTACAGCTGCCATGTACCAGAGCACCTATCCTGGCACAGCTGTCGTCATAACCCTGTGATGTAATAATTGTGATGATGTATATGCCTCTGTGACATGCCAGATGGCTGGTACTATAAAGATCCAACACTAGTCTAGCTGGACTTCATTTATCAGTGCTGCAGCTTGTAGACATGAGGAATCAAAGGTAAAAATGTGTTTAGAAAAGTGAGGTGCAGGTCAAAATATTTTAGGAGATGGTGAATATTTCCTCTCTTCTTTCTTCTCTTTTTACTCATTGTTGCTGCTGCTAGTTTATTTGGTTTGGCTTGGCTTTTTTATTTTGCTTTATATATATATATATATATATATATATATATAGATAGATCTTTTTTATTTTTTTTTTTAACTTTTTCTTTTTTGAATTTTAGGACACCTGGCACTTCATATTCACTATTAGGGTGGATAAACAAACAGTGAGGAAAGGCCTTTTAACTAAAAGGTAAGCTGTTTCTTTAATTTATAATATATTTTGATCCATTCAGATTTTTCTTAACATTGTGTTTATTTTACATTACAATACATATTCAAAGTACTGAACTATTTTAACAAAGATGTCAATGCATCACTGCACAATGTAAATAAGTTACCTCTGTAAATTTTTACGCTACTATCCTTATTTCCTTCCTCTCCCAGTTCTACAACCTTGTTTTATTGTAACTTTTGCTTCCGTTGCACTTGTTAAAAGAACAGTTTTTGCACCCCCTGTTATATGTAAACCGGCATGATATGATCTTATCATGAATGCCGGTATAGAAAAACCTTAAATAAATAAATAAAATAAATAAATAAATAAATAAAATAAAAATGCCTCATTACCCTAAGCTTTCTGGACACCTCCTAGAATCATAGTCTAGATGATACTTTTAAAAGTGTCGAGATGTATTTAAAAATAATTGGTTGACTTTTAGTCCAAATGAAACTAATTTTAAATTTGGATGTCTGTTTTTATGGTTTTAGATAGAAAAAATGTAAATCTTGAACAGAAAGTGATCATACTGAATAATAAAACCAGTTTTAAATTAGTAGATGTAGCAAGGAACTTAGGCCTGTTCATAGATTTTGAGTTAAATTTGAAGACCCATATCACAAAAAAAGTTAATAAGGCTTTAGCAAGCTAAGGATGTTAAAACGTTTGAAACCACTACTTTCTTGTGACAATTTTAGAAATGTGCTCCAGGTCATGTTGTTCACAGGAATCGATTATTGTAATTCCACCTTGTAAGGCCTCCCCAAAACAGCTATTCAGCCTTTACAGGTATTACAGAATGCCGCAGCCCGGGTTTTAACAAACACGCGAAGAAAAGAGCACCTTATCCCAATCTTGCAAAGCCTTCCCTAATTACCGGTAGAATTTAGAATAAAACATAAAACGTTACGTATTATACACAAAATTCTATAAGGTGAAAAAACAGACTGGTTAAATTTGACCATCAGACTTCAAGTACCCCAACCTGAGTTAGGATCTGCCAACAAAGGCCTGCTTACAATTCCTACGGTTAGATCTGCACATCTTAGCGAGGTCAGAGACCGTGCGATATCAATCGCAGGACCAAAACTCTGGAATACTTTACCACAAAATATGAGACTTCAATCCAATCTGAGAACATTCAAAAAGGACTTAAAGACATGGTGTTTTCAGCAAGCTTATGGGATTAATTCACATGACGCAGGTTAAATTTTAGGCTGAGAGTTAATGTTAATAATGATTTTGTTTTTATTGTTTCATTTACTGTTTCTTTTTTTAAGTAATGAATTTAGATATCTTTTAGCTGGATTTTATTTGTATTGAATTTTTTTTATGTAATTTTTATTCTAACCTATCTTTTATCTTTTAATTTTTTTTTATATTATTAACATGTAAACCGTAGCGATAGAGACTTGGTTTTCTGTATAACGGTATAGAAAAGTTGCATAAATAAATAGATCCCACTGTTGCCAGAAGTCATTCTGTACAAGCAAGCATTTACATTTTGGAATTGGTAATAATCCAGGTAGGTTTATGGAACAGTGTTATATTTAAGGGCCTACAAGTGAGAAGGGAGGGGCAGACCAACTTAGCCATTTCAGGGACTGCAGAAGCAGCAGCCTAACTTTACATCAGTCTGCAGTGTTTAAGCTAAGACTGAAAGCCAGATTCATGGCTAGGCAGCCAAAGACAGTGAACCACAGAGCAATCATGCTTAACATTAACTCACTGTGATCCTTGTTGTGTCAATGAAGCTCTTATGGAAATGGCTCAGGGCTGTCCGGGCTTCCTCGTCCGAGCTGAAACCAATGAATCCAAACTTGCGGAACTTTCCATCCTTGGTGAACTTCAGGCTGCAGTCTGTCAGGGTCCCAAAAGCAGCAAACAGCTTCCGAAAGCGATCCTCCTTCATCTGAAAGTGGAGGTAGAGTGCAGGGACAGAGAATTAGAAGCAGCAAATAAGAAAAACATTCAGTTAGGAACACAGTTTCATCTTAAGAACAGAGCAAAAGTCCCTTATTTATTTATTAGCTTTTATATATCAACATTCGTGGGTATATCATGCCAGTTTACAATATAACTGAAGGAGGAAATTACAAAAAACCAGGATGGGGGGAGAAGGAGCGGATAGGAAGAGAGAAGGGGCGAGAGAAGAGAGGGAAAGACAGGAAGACAAGAAAAGGAACAGTACCTGATGGAGAACAACAGAAGAACATAATAAGTAGCATTGCAAAATTATACACTCAGTAAGGGACTGTGTATAACCTTATACACTGTGGATAACCTTATATAAATTATACACTCCAAAAAGTATTATATACAATAAAATACATTATCTTTACCTGTGTAAATCATATATATCACACCACCTCTGTTGTCTTCAGATTCATGCTTTCCCACTATGTGCTGTTTTGTATGTGTTCCCTATAAGCTGTTTCATTTTATATGTTACCATTATATTTGTATGCATATTCAATTATGTTTTTTAATTATATTCTGTATGTCCTGTTTTGTTTAGTTATATTCGTTATTTATGTTTTAGCCCGTGAGGCAGCCCCGGTTGTGGGCGAAACTCGGCCTGAGTCGGGCACAATATATAAAGAATATGTCTCCATCCAAATAAAGCTTCATTTGGACAACCTATTGGCATCTAACCCATTTTGTTGCCCTCACAGCTTTTTTAGATAGCGTACCCTCTTGTTTCGTTCGTACCCGGATCAGTCCAGACCGGTATTTTCCAAAGCTTCCCTAGTTAGGGTGGGACCGAGACAGTCCTGCTCGGAGTACATGTCTGCCGAAGGAACCAAAAATAGATGCCTGAACGTCGAGACGATAATGCCAAGCAAACATATGTAAGGATTTCCAAGTGGCCGCTCTGCAAATTTATTGCGGGGAAACCAGCTGGCTCTTCGCCCAAGAAGTAGCTTGCGAGCGCAATGAATGGGCCTTTAGACCCTCCAGAACCGGCCAGCCCTGGCAGAGATACGCGGACGCAATAGCTTCCTTTAGCCAGCGAGCTATAGTAGCTTTAGAGGCCTTCTGCCACTTATGAGAACCGCTCCATAAAACAAAGAGATGATCGGAAACTCTGAAATCATTAGTGACCTGTAAGTACTACAAGAGAACTCACTTAACTTCCAAACAGTGTAAATCACCACTAGCCAAGCTAGCAATATCCTCCTGAGAAAAGGCAGAAAGCTCCACTGACTGATATGAAAGGAGGAGACTACCTTTGGCAGGAAAGAGGGAACCATCTTTAAAGAGACCCCCGAATCGTCAAGAAGGATTAGTTATGATAACGTGTGTTTTGTGGATCCCTGGGTGCTGTGGAGATGACCACGCCCACGGGGAGGAGCCCCGTGAGGAGCCACTGCACTGGGCTAGACTCGTACACACAAAACACAGGAAAGTTCTTTATTTAAACAGCTTGAAGATCTCCACTAGAGGGAGCAGTAGTGAGGCAGTCTGTGGTTGTAGTCTCAGGGACCTCGGCAGAGGGAGCCCTTCTCTCCTTGATGATGTCAGGAAGTTCCGCAGCAGGTCTCCCAGCGAGGAGATACTGTGGATGAGACAGAGTTAAAGTACTCACTAGGTGTTAGCTGTTGGTATGCGATTCTACCAGGTATGTTGTAGAAGATACAGGCACCGAGGCAGGGAGAGCAGGCCCTCGAGGAGCGAGTACCTATTCCCTGTAAGGCACCTAAAATAAAGCAGAGGGCCCCCAAGGAGCAGATACCCAGGTTAGTAATTACCCCAAAGGGAAGAGAGAGAGCTTCCTGCGGCAGCACGGAAGCGGCAGAGTAGCGTAGACAGGAACGGATTTGAGTCCTTGCTAACTCGGAGAGTTAGCAAATGAGTGAAGGTAATATACCCGGATGGCGTGATGTCAGCATGAGGGAACACCCTCGAGGTTCGCGCCAAGGGTGGTACAAAGATGTGGGTTGCACGCACGCACCCTAGTAGGTACCTGGGAGGAGCAATTGCGGGAGGCTGCACCATAGCCGTTCTGGGAACGCCAGAGAGGTCGGCTTGTCGACGCTGCGGTAGCCATCTTTCCCAGGCAAGCAGGAGGAACCGTGAATAAGGTGAGGCAAAAGGGGCAAAGCTGTTGAGGACCGACGGATGTAACAGGGTTCTCTACAGGATAAAGCTTGCAGTTCATATACCCTCCGGGCCGAACAAATAGCCACCAGGAACACTGTCTTAAGCGTGAGGTCTTTGAGCGTGGACCGACGTAGAGGTTCAAAAGGCGCCTCGCAGAAGGACCAGGTTAAGACTCCAAGATGGGCATGTATGCCGGATGGGCGGATTCAAATGCTTAGCCCCCTTAAGAAAACGCACCACATCCGAATGGGCTGTCACCGCGTAACCATCTAATTTCCCCAAAAGAGAGCCAAGAGCTGAGACTTGAACACGCAAGGAGTTGAAAGACAAGCCCTTGGAGAGACCATTCTGGAGAAAGGAGAGAATTAGAGAGACTAAGACCCTGCGCGTCGAAACCCCAAGTTCCGCACACATGTTATCAAACACTGTCCAAACCCGAACATACGCCAGCGACGTAGAGGTTTTACGAACCTGCAATAGCCTCTCTTTCTTAGATGCCTCCATTCAAAAGCCAGGCAGCTAGACAAAAACGATCCGCCTGCTTGAAAAATACGGGACCTTATCGGAGGAGATTGTGGAGGTGACAGAGTCGAAGAGGGCCGTCCGACGCAAGATTCACGAGGTCCGCGAACACGGTCTGTGGGGCCACTCTGGCGCGATGAGAATTACCGGCCCATTGTGAATCTCTGTCCTTCGGAGTACCTTTCCCACCAGAGGCCATGGGGGAAATACATAGAGGAGAACATCGCTGGGCCAGGGCAGGATCAGAGCATCCACGCCCTCCAAGCTGTGTTCCCTTCTGCGACTAAAGAACCTGAGAGCTTTTGCGTTTCTCAAGGTGGCCATCAAGTCCAGGTGGGGAACCTCCCACTTGTGTACGACTAGGTCCATCGCCTCTTCTGACAATTCCCACTCTCTGGGGTCGAGATACTGACGACTGAGGAAGTCGGCCTGAACATTCTCCTTCCCTGCAATGTGTGAGGCTGCCAGGCGTTCCAAGTGACGCTCTGCCCAATTGAACAGCTTGCTGGCCTCCAGGGCCACCAGGCGACTCCTGGTGCCCCCCTGGCGATTGATATAAGCCACCGTCATTGCATTGACTGAGAGGACTCTCACCGCCTTGTGGCGAAGCAAGGGAAGGAAGAACTTGAGAGCCAGATGGACCGCCTGGGCCTCCAGACGGTTGATGTGCCAATTGGACTGGACTGTGGACCACTGGCCCTGAGTCGATAGAGGCTGACACACCGCCCCCCAGCCGGAGAGGCTGGCATCCGTCATCACAATCATCCACTGGGGAGACTCCAGGGGCATTCCCTTCGAGAGGTGGTCGAGAGAGAGCCACCACCGTATGCTGACGATAGTAGATTCGGGAAGTGGTAGAATTGCCCAAAAATCCTCCAAAACTGGCTTCCAACAGGCAAGCAAAGCTTTCTGCAAGGGTCACATATGCGCAAATGCCCAGGGAACCAAATCTATGGTGGAGGCCATGGAGCCCAGTACTTGAAGGTAATCCCAGGCCGTGGGCTGCGAGAGAGATACGAGAAGTTGTACCTGATTCATGAGCTTGAGCGCCCTGGTTTTGGGTAGGGAGACCTTGGATTCGTGGGTGTCAAAGCGAGCTCCCAGAAATTCCAGAACTTGAGAGGGATTGAGGTTGCTCTTGGAGTAGTTGACTATCCATCTGAGGGAGGTAAGCAGCGATACCACACGGCTCACTGCAGTCACACAGAGCTCCATCGACTTCACCCAGATAAGCCAGTCTTCCAGGTAGGGATGGACTAGGACTCCTTCTTGCCGAAGAAAAGCCGCTACTACCACCATCACCTTGGTGAACATGCGAGGAGCGGTGGCCAATCCGAACGGGAGAGCCTGAAACTGCAGGTGCCGGCCCAGAATTTCTAAGGTAAGGAACCTTTTAATCATTGAGACCAATGATTAAAAGAAGGTTTCTGTGCCATTGAAAGCTTTCATTAGCTTAGCCTTTGGGCATCAATATATGAGGTCTCATAGGGTTTTTCAACCACTTTATATATTACAGGATCTATATATTGTAGTATCACTGTTTACTTCCTGTTGTTTGTGGATTTTTCATTTTTTGCAGGGAACATTCCCTGCATCCCTAGGAAAAGAGGATGGGGAATGGATGACATACCTTCCTAGCCCCCCACCCCTCTCTTCAACTTCAGGGGAGGGGGCAAAAGAGGCCCGCTCAGGGCTTATTTGCCCTAGGTCCCACACCTCCATAGGGTTTGCTTTGTCACAAGTACCCAATAGATTCCAAGGAGTAGAGCCAGTGCTTACCACTCATTCCTAGGAATTAGCGGCGGCTTTCCTAAATCTACCTGGCTAATAATGATGTATGGACTTTTCCTCTGGAAGATGACAAACCAACGTGAGGAATTTGAGGCTCTATGTGCTAAAGAATTTTATAGAGCCTCAAATTCCTCATGTTGGTTTGTCATCTTCAGTAGTTATTATTCAATTCAAAAATTTGCCAAAGTGTAAAATGTAGTCATTCAACAAATTAACTACCAACTGTACTTGAATCTATAACTTGTCTTGAAAAGGTGAGAAATTAAATCTAAAATCCAATCCAAACTAGACTGGTATTTTCTAGCTCAACTGTCAAAGATCTAAAACTGGAATGCATATAAAAATATTGAGATCAGGTCACCTCAATTCTAACTTTCTGCTTGGACCAAACTGATAACCTGACAGATTTATATATTATATCATGGCTTTGAACATATGTAAAGATGCATTTGGCAAAAATCCAACATTTGGGGTGTGATTTACCAAAACATTTTCCTCATTCTGTGTCTATGGCTTAGTAAATTAGACTACTGGGTGAGAAGGAAAAAATGCACTGGGCTGAAAATACTTGCAAAGGAAGAAAACTGCAAAACAATTTCAAAAAAGCATAAGAACAGACAAATGGGAAATTCCTGCCATGCAAACCAGATTGAGAGCTCCAGCCTGACTCACCCCACTCGGGAGATTCTTCACTATCAACCGTGACATCCTCAAGTTCCCAGAGCGGTTCCAGATCTGCTCCTAATCTTTACCCCACTTCTCGTGGTTACTGTTTGCCTCTCACCTGGGTCTCCCAACCAGGTCCTCCTCAACGCTGCCAGATCTGAAATACAAAATAATCATACTAACATAGTAAGTGATGGTGGATAAAGACCAAAATGGTCCATCCAGTCTGTCCAGTACTGTTTAGAATCATTTCTATGCTCTGTACGAGTTACCCCACTGCATTCCTGGAAGCACAAAATAGTCTTATTACTCTAATGGGCTGAACTGCTGATTATTGCAGGTTAACCAGTGCATCATTACTATCTCTGTGTTTATCCCACTGGCTTTTAAATTCAGTTACCATTTTTATCTTCCCCTCCTCCACAATGGCATGCCAGGTGTCCATCACTCTCACTGTGAAAAAACAGTACCTGATATTTGAGTCTCTTCCCATCTTACAAAAATTATTGTACATTTCTAAAACAGAAATATGGGCATTGTAAACATACAAAATGGAAAAGCGTATAAAAATTTAACACTTTGTAAACAACAGATCTGAAACTGAGTTTGATGTTAGAAGTGGCAAAATGTTTGCATGTTGTAATCACCACCACGCAGCTTCCTCCCCTCCTCCCCTTCAAGGGAGGAGGCAGAAAAACTGAGATCACATTCAAAGGGCAAAGCTTTGGGTCAGCTCCACCCCTCACCTACAGGAAGAAACCAGAAGACTAAATCCTTGGAGACCAATGCAATATAGTGCACTTAGCCTAGCACACAGCTTGATGCGTGTTATTTATTTATTTATTTAGAATTTTTATATACCAACATTCTTGACAAAAAATATCAAATCATGTCGGTTTCCATATTAACTGAACAATCGCGGCTAAGGCGTTACATTCAAAACAAGTCGTCAGATAACAAATAGTGTGTTAAGGCGTTACATTAGAACAATTTGACAGATAACGAATAACATTGTAAGTAGAACAGTCTTCAAAAAAAAACAAACAAATGGCAAATGTCTTCAAAAAGACAAACAAATAGCAAATATAAATAGGTCTTCAAAGAGACAAACAAATAGCAAATATTGATAAGAAAAAAATGGCAAATATAAATAGGGCAGCAAAGTAGTGGTAATAGGCAATAGTCCGTTGCAGTTTTTATTTATTGCTTTAATTCCTCCACCTCCTGCTCTTTGTATACTCCTCCTTGTTCGCCCTCCCTGTTCATTGTAATTTCTACCTTTAAAGTTACATTGTAAACCGGTATGATGTATGCATACTAATACCGGTATATAAAAGTTTTTAAATAAATAAATAAATTAAATAAATAATTAAGACGTCTAAGGATGATGGGGAGTAGTGGGAGGAGGAAGGATAGATGGCATTAACTCAAGTTAAAATGAGCATTCAAAGGTGTTTGAGGACGATAGGATGTCTCCCTGATGTCCAGTTGAGTCCTTTGACTGTAAGGACGATAAGATGTCTCCCTGATGTCCGGTTAAGTCCTTTGACCAGTGTCCGAGTGATCTTAATTCTCCGGGAAGGCTTGTCTGAAAAGCCATGTTTTGAGGTGTTTCTTGAATGTGTTGGATGCGCTAGAATAACTCCCGATGCAGCAATGGGATTAGTGCATCCAAAAACGCACATCCAAACAAATGTGTAGCTAATAGCGCTCATTGTAAATGCCATGTAGATGATGCTATTAGTTATTAATCCTGATGCAAAAAAAATCGCCGTTCGCCTGATGCGCACTTTAACACGGAAAATTTAATGCCAGTCCCGGAGCTGGCATTAAGTCTTGTGTGCATCAAGGGCTCAACTAAAAAACCAAAAATATTGCTTTTCATGAAAAAATAAAAAGGTTTAAAGGAAAAAAAACATTTCGGGGCACACAATATGCACACTCCAGACCGTGTATATTGTGCACGTGCATTGTGCCGATAAGTTAGCTGCTGCAGGATAAAACGGACACTTGTATTGAGCAGCCGTTTTCTTAACCCGCACACAGCACACGTCTCCTGAATGCCTGATACCAAGGACACACTAGGGATGCACCATGTATCCTTAGCACATCCTTTTTATCATGGCAACTCATTTGATTATTGCATCATGCGCCCAGGAGAGGTGATGTGCGCATGTTGAAAAAACAGGCGCCCAGTTTGGACACAAGTTTTTTCGCACATGATTAGGGTTTCCAACTGCCCAGTTTTGGACCAGACAGCCAGGTTTTCAGCTGTGCTGTACAGTGTCCGGTCAGAAGTACTGACCGGACACTGAAAATGCAGTTTTTGCAAGAGGCTCCTTTTCTTTCCCACAGCTTCCTGGTTATAAGGAAAGACAGAGCCGAAAGCTGAGCTGTGTTCCTGCCCGCTTGCCTCCTGTCCTGTGTTGGACTGGATGGGAAGAGCACAGCCCTCAGTTCCCAGTGGCTCCACAGATCTCTGCAGCAATGCCCTACCAATCCCTCACTGCGTGTGGCCAAGACCCGAGAGAGGGGCTGCAGTGAGTCAGATGAAGGATACAGGAACAGAGGAGGGGAAGAAACAGATTCACAAGAAAAGGGAGAGACAGAGAAAATTGGAGGGAAAGGAAGATAGACATATGGGGGAGCAAGAGAGGAAAGAGTCATCGAGGGGGTATGGCAGGAAGGTCACAGGGAAGGGGAGAGGCACAACGGGAGCATGAGGGAAGGCTGGAGACATAGATGGGGGAAGGGAAAGAAGAGACGAGGCACAAAGGAGACAGGGAGACACAGGAGGAAAGGAGATAGAGGAAGGCACTGGGGAGGAGAGGGAGCCAGGATGAAAGGAGAGAGAGAAAGGCAAGAGCATAGGGAGGGAAAGGACTAGAGATAGGAGGGGAGTACAAGAGAGGAGTGCACACCAGGGGGGTAATATTGAGACAGGTGGCACAAGGAAGACACATATGAAAGACTGGGAAGATTTTAAAGAAAAGGAGAGCAAACCACCTGTGTCTGAGCGAGGAGACTGTATGTTTGGGAGTGTGTATGAGATAGGAGGATGTGTGTTTGGGAGTGTATGTGTGTATGAAAGAGGAGGCTGTATGTTTGGGAGTGTAAGTGTGCATGATAGAGGAGGCTGTATGTCTGGGAGTGTATGTGTGTATGAAAGAGGAAGCTGTATGTTTGGGAGTGTGTATGAGATAGGAGGATGTGTGTTTGGGAGTGTATGTGTGTATGAAAGAGGAGGCTGTATGTTTGGGAGTGTAAGTGTGCATGATAGAGGAGGCTGTATGTCTGGGAGTTTATGTGTGTATGAAAGAGGAAGCTGTATGTTTGGGAGTGTAAGTGTGTATGAAAGAGGAGGCTGTATGTTTGGAAGTGTGTGCATGATAGAGGAGGCTGTATGTCTGGGAGTGTATGTGTGTATGAAAGAGGAGGCTGTATGTTTGGGAGTGTATGTGGGTATGAAAGAAGAGGCTGTATGTTTGGGAGTGTATGTGTGTGATTAAGATAGGAGGCTGTGTGTTTATGGGGAAGCATGGGGATAGGTGTGTATTAGAAAGGCTTTAGTTATGATAGAGAGCAAAACTGCATGAGAGAGACTGAGATTGATGTTTTTATGAGGATATTTGAAATAACATTTTATAAAACAAAGTATATTGAAGATGTGCTTGAAAGCCAAAAAATTAGTGGATCGACAACGGTGAGTAGTCTATAACCCAACCCTCCCCTCCCAAAGCATTAAGTTGATTGGGATATCCAGTTATGATCCATGGAAAAGTTGGCTACCCTACACATATTGCCAAAGAAAGCAAACTCTGTTCCAGCTCTTTAACGTCTCCACACCTATCTCTAGGCAGGCTGCAGATCTCAGTTAATTCGCTGCAGGAACACAAACTAGAACAAGTTCCCCTCCAATTAACGCTGCAGGATTATAGGAGGCAAGTGGGTGGGGAAATTTACTCAGTCTCAGTTGACTGATTATGGGAAACCAGGAAATGGAAGTTGCAAGCAGCCAGGATAGTAACTTTCAACTTGAAATTAAGCTCTTCTACTTGACTGCTTCCACTTTCATACAATGTTAGAGCGAGTCCGTGAAAGAAAAGAATCATACATATTTACTTTTTGGGTGTAATGTTTGTGTACCGTACCAAATATCCAATTATCCTACCTCTAATAACACTGATCCTCCTCCCACTTTCCGATACTTCCCCCGCGTCTCTTTCCTTCTGGAAGTTTCCCCCGGTCCCCTAGCTCTTCCTCGCTCCGATACTTTCCCCAGCTTGGACTCCCTCCCTAGCTAGAGTCTACAGTTCCGAGCTCACGTTGGTTCCTGGGCGCTACCATCTTGCTTTACGCCACGTGACTAAGGACGTTCTTATACACGCAACAAAGGTAAGAGCGTGTTTACGCGAGGGCTGCTGAATTTATTGCAGTCGTGAGCTCTATCCCGGAAGTTGGTAGTGCGCGTGCCTGGAAAGCTGCAGCTGTGACGTTTGCGGAGAGGAGATTTTTTGTTAACAGAGTTGGGATGGTTTTAATGGACTTTCGCAACAAAGACTCCTGTACAAAAATTACCTTTGGATTTAGCTGAAGGCAAGTGATGTTCAGATATTGTACATCTCTTTTCCTAGAAGGCTTAAGATGTAAGGGGTTGATGTAATAAAACTCCCGCTAAAATCTAGACCAGTGTTTCTGTCTAATCAGGTGTATTACGAAAAGTAATTTTTGCCTGATGTTCAGATCCAGACCAGCTCCTAGGCTCTGCTCTCAGCACCTCACTGCAACAAGAGACCCTAGCAATGTGGCCAGATTTTAAATTGGGTTTGTAGCCCAAAGAAACCCAAATAACCTGGAAAAAGGGTGGTCTCAAGCCCAAAAGTAACTCTTATCTTAAAAAGACCAAATAAAGGCTAATATATAAATGGTATAATTATATTCCTGATAATGTAGTAAAAACATACAAAGATGGTGTATTTACAGTATGGCAACATATCCAAATAAACAGGTGGCTAAAGCATATAAAAAATTTTAGAGGGATAGCCATGTTAGTCTGGTATTGCAAAAAAGGCAGGAGTCAAGTGGCACCTTATAGATTAATTGATTTATTAAAGGATGAGCTTTCCAGGACAGAATCCACTGTATTTGCCCCGGTATGGTTTGAATGAGCTATGCCACCAGATGTTGTGACTCCAGTGAATGTCCAAATTTTTTGTTGATTATGTTGTGTTTCTAATTTTTTTTTGTATCTTATATGAAGATAAAGGGAATGGAACAGCTTCCCTATGAGGAAAGGCTGAAGAGGTTAGGGTTGTTCAGCTTGGAGAAGAGACGGCTGAGGGGGGGATATGATAGAGGTCTTTAAGATCATGAGAGGTCTTGAACCAGTAGATGTGACTAGGTTATTTTCACTTTCGAATAATAGAAGGACTAGGGGGCATTCCATGAAGTTAGCAAGTAGCACATTTAAGACTAATCGGAGAAAATTCTTTTTCACTCAACGCAAAATAAAGCTCTGGAATTTGTTGCCAGAGGATGTGGTTAGTGCAGTTAGTGTAGCTGGGTTCAAAAAAGGTTTGGATAAGTTCTTGGAGGAGAAGTCCATTAATGGCTATTAATCAAGTTTACTTAGGGAATAGCCACTGCTATTAATTGCATCAGTAGCATGGGATCTTCTTAGAGTTTGGGTAATTGCCAGGTTCTTGTGGCCTGGTTTTGGCCTCTGTTGGAAACAGGATGCTGAGCTTGATGGACCCTTGGTCTGACCCAGCATGGCAATTTCTTATGTTCTTATGAATGTTTTATTTTGTACATTGCTTAGGCCTTAAGTATTAAGCGATAAATATATTTTTAATTAATGAAATGAAAGCTCATTCTTTAATAAATTAGTTTATAAGATGCCACACAGCAAAAGTGCTTCAAGCAAAAATTTAAAAAAAGAACTTTATATTATAATTTAAAAAATCCTTAGGGTCATTTATATTATTTATAAACATTTGAAATTCCATCTTTTCCAGGTTAGTCTCAAGGGTGTATTGAAGTTAATTTTTCCCTATGTGCCCTTTTCCACATTTAAATTTTGTCTGCCATTCAGATGTCCATATTCCTAGTCCCACAAAGTCCTTTTGAATAGGTGGCTGCATATTACACTGTACAATTTATCAGAATCCTGGTTGGATGAAAGGACCTATATAAATCCAAATTTAATTTCTATTATACAAAATATCATATGAGAAATAGTATGAATAAATGACAGCAGAGGGCAGTAGGTATCTGCAGGGAAGGTCTGTTCCTACCAATGTACTTCATCGTAAATATCTTCTATATATATGTATAATACACTTGGCCCTCTAAATAGTGTCTCTCTGTCATCATTTGGTAGGTGTGCTTGTGTCCCCACCATTCCCTGAGAAATGTAAGTGCATGCTTTCTGAGTCATGTACATAGCTTAGATCGTAGGCATTTAAACTCAGTGGCTGGTGGGGGCAGGGTCATTCTGCAGGACTGAGATGTGGCAGTAATTAGCGGCACAGCCAATGGGGAAACCAGGGCTCTGCCAGCCCTGGCTGGTTGAAACCTAGGTTAGGTGCTCAGCTTTCTTTAAATTCAACCCTCCAACGATGCATCTGGGTTATGCATTCCAACACAATTAAAAAGTCAGCCATGTTTGCATTCAAAGCAGTGAGTATTCTACATATTGTATCATTTTATTGCATGGTATTGTATAATATACATTATACACATATTGTAGGTAGAATTAGATGTGAAAGCCTGAGGAAAAAAATGGAAAAATTGAGAAAAGCAGAAGTGGAAAATTTTGGAAAAATTAAAAACCAAAATGATAAAGGGAATGGAAGGATTCTCCTATGAGGAAAGGCTAAAGATGTTAGGGCTTGGAGAAAACAGCTGAGGAGAGATATGATAGAGGTATATAAAATGAGTGGAGTGAACAGATAAATGCAAATTGACTGTATACTCTTTTTCAAAAAGTACAAAGACTGGGAGACACAAGCTACTAAGTAATATATTTAAAACAAATAGAAAATATTATTTTACTCAATGCATAATTAAGCTCTAGAATTCATTGCCAGAGGATATGGTAGAAGTTGTTAGTGTAACTGGATTTAAAAAAAAGGTTTGGACAAGTTACTGGAGGAAAAGTCCATAACCCATTATTAAGGTGGACTTGGGGAAATCCATTGCTTATCCCTGGGATTTTTCCCTCTTTGGATCCTGTTAGGTGCTTGTGACCTGGCTTGGCTACTGTTGGAAACAAGATACTGGGTCTGATGGCCCTTTTTGGTCTAACTCAGTATGGCAAATCTTATGTTCTTATCTGTAGGGTGCCCTGGATCATGCCCCCCCTGCTCCTTGCTCTTCTTAGCATTGGGGGCAACAGAGGTTAAGATGGCAGGGGTATATTACCATCTTCTGGTCAGGTTGATGAAACAGACTGTGCAATGCTAACTGAGATTAGACAGGAGTTTCCCTTGAGAAAATTGGAGCCAGCGGGACAATGCAGATACTTTGTGTCTGCTTTGAAGAAGGTGCAAAATCTGCATGTAAAATTATACATAGAGATAAGAAATTCCTTGCATACTTTCTCTCCCCGGACATATCCCTGCCTGCTCCCTTTTTCGTGACGGATAAAAGTATGTGCACTGTGAGCAGCCCAAGTACTTTCACTCCCACTAAAGGGAAAGTCATTTTCTAACACCTACTTACCCCTGTAAAAGTTTTGAAAATTTCCCTTTTAGTGGCTGGACTTAAATCCCAAGATTGCAGGGTTCCAGAAGGAGTCCTGGTTCCTGGCCCCCAGCCGTTACTGGGCTAAGCAAGTTAGAAAGATATAAAACTGGAGAAAAAAAAAGCCCTATATTGGGGCAAATGAAAGCCCTGCCATGCGCCCTATACCACAGTCAGTTCCAATTGAGTTAAAAGCCCAAAAAGAAACTGCTGGTCCCCTAAACAATATATTTAATTGAAATAAAGAGTTCTGGCAACTCATATAGAATATAGGCCTCTATAGGATATTAATGACTCGAGTTAAAGGCTCAAGGCAAATTCAATGCCTTCAATTGCCTTGAATTGTGGAAAAATGCCTTCATTGTCATCAATATTTGAAGTCTCTGCTCAGTCACTCATTCAGACTACAACTAATATTGGTGGTCTTTTTGTTCTTTAGTTACATGTTGATATTAGGCATTTATCTGAAGCAAAGATGAGTAGCAGAATTATAAACTTGAGCCATAACCTCTGCAGCAACATAAGCAGAAATTTAATCCAAGGTAGTGCACCAGCAGGATCAGTCAGGACAATTAATCAGTGCCGCAGCCTCTCCCCAGCCACTTGTGCATCTTGTGTTACATATGATCGTGGGTGATTGAATATAATTCTTCAGCTCTTGATATAATTATCTCCACAGCACCCTGGCCTGTCAAAAAGCAACATCCGGCTGAGCAAAAAGAATCAACGTTTCAATCTGAGAGGCAGGGAAAGAGGAGTGAGAGACAGGTAGGCAGGTCGAAAAATTAGAGCAATACAAGGCAGAGAGAAAAAAGCACTGATTTGGAGGAAGAGGTGAGGGGGGGAAAAGAATAAGAAAGCATAAATCTGGAAAAATTTTAAAGGCAAAATGGCTTGGAGAGACTAAGGCAACTGGTCACCAACAGTAGCCAATAATTCAGAAGTATGACGGGACCTAGATCCCTCAAACACTAGTTTGCTTGTTTCCCCTGAGTCTTATTCCTTGTCTTATATTTCGCTTCTTGCATTTTACACTTTCTTAGAAAATGCAGGCGCTTTACGTGTACCGCTGAGACCCCTGTGTGGGGAGGGGGAGTTCTGACAAGGAGCTGCACAACAGTGCCCCAGTTTGCTCAGGCTCACGCTGGTGGGAACGGCCAATGGGGAGAAACTCTCTGAAAACGTCAAAAATGTGTCTCTCCTCGGTAATGAGGTATAATTCACAAAATCGGGACAAAGAAGGGGAGGATGGAATCTTACTGATTTTGTTTTAGCTGCCGACTGAATTATCTACAGAGTGAATTCTTTACTTTTAACATGGCAGCACAACCCTAGGGGAATCATATGTGTCATCCGGTAACGCTCATAGTGGCGCATCAGAACTACTACT
Organism: Rhinatrema bivittatum; assembly: GCF_901001135.1. Classification (NCBI taxonomy): domain Eukaryota; kingdom Metazoa; phylum Chordata; class Amphibia; order Gymnophiona; family Rhinatrematidae; genus Rhinatrema; species Rhinatrema bivittatum. The sequence continues at coordinate 62,715,709 of NC_042625.1, read as the reverse complement.
ATTAATCATATCTATAGTGCTACCTGATGTACGCAGTGCTGTATAGGCAGTTACATGTAAGAGACAGTCCCTGCTTCATGGGGTTACAGTCTGGTAAACATGACAACGAAGAGGCTTCAGGTTACAATCATTAAAGCTATGACTGCTAAGAACCAGAACCAGGTGTTTTTGTTTTGGTTTTTTTTTATAGGCAGATGCACTTCAAGTGTACTGTCTTATCTCTGCATGTGTTTTCGGTTTGCTGTCCTGCTTTCACAGTATCTTGTATCTACAGCAGCCTTTCTGTTACCGATACTAATGCTGTCCATGCTTTTATTCTGCATGTTTTCTGTTACACTGTCAGCTGGTGGTCAGCCTGTGTGCTCACGTCTTCTAATATAAAGTCCATCGTACAAAATTAAACTTTAGCAATTGTAGAAGAGTATTTAATTAGAAATTGTCTATACTTTTCCCTTTTTTATTTTGACCTGGTAGTTTCCTCCTGCTGAATTATAACCGGTGCTGGAAACTTACATCATGAGCCTTCATTCACAGCCACCTGCGACGGGCTTGTTAGATCAGCCCTGCATCACGGAAGGAGTCTGAGTGGAGGACTTCCATTAGTTCTCTGCCTGGGGGGGTTTTGTTGTGATTTGGAACACAATTCCATTGAACAGCCACTAGATGGCATCATGAATGGTAAAATTACACTATGCATGTGAACTTAGGAAAACAAATATGAAAAGAGCAATCACTGTGCGTGCCTCCTTTAAGGCTGAGGAAGGAGAATCCTCTAGGGAGGGTATTACTGGGATTACTATATAATCCTGAGTTCAGAGGAAGGAGATTGAAGTGCCTGGGGTGCCTCTCCTGTAGGAGAGGGCTCTGCCTAGTCTTCTCTCCCCCCCCCCCCCCCCAGGGGAAAGTTCCAATGCTGGGAGGATGTTTCTCCCCACCATGGAAACAACTGAGGGATTCAACCTGAGTCCTAAAGGGACTAGGAATTGGTCCAGAAGATTGTGGAGTGAGTTGAGGTCCTACCATTTGTGGAATGAATGAGGTAGTCCAGAGAGGCTTAAATTTGGGAATTCAGGGATACCCCTTGTCAAAATCTTAAGAAGAAATCTTGTCACAAATTCAGTATCTCATCTTAACTACTTCAGCCTTTAAGCTGAAGTCAAACATAAACCCTTGCCATAGCCACACGAGAGAGGTCAGGGAAAGAGAAGCTGATGTTTTCTGTAAGAGACTGAAACTAGGCCTGACTTCTGTTTACTACTAAGTAAACCATTTGGGAAAGCTCCCCAGGAGAGAGAGACCTTGCATACACAGCAGTGCTCATCTATTTGGTTTCTCATCTGGCCAGGTCCACCATCAAGTGAGCCCCCTTCATTTTCTTGGTTTGTTTTTTTTCACACAGTTTTGTGTTTGGGGCAGAGTGTATGTACCCTTTACAAACTGGTGACATTGAGGTGGATGTCTTCACCCTTTTTGAGTACTCGGGGGTAACAGTTTTTGAAAGCTGTGTACTTCACTGCTTTCCCCCCAGCCTTTCTCTATTAGCTTTCCTTATTATTTTTACTATCCATATGAGTATGTTGGCTGCCCTGGCTAACAGGCCATACCCAGTGTTACTTTTGCATTGCTTGATTTAAATAAGAAAACTGCAAGTTTGTTATACTTCACTATTGTACTTTTCCCATTTAATCTTCTGGTTGGATTTACTGTCTCCTTACGTAATACTGGTAAAAAGGTTAATTACTGTTTTATTCTGGTGTGCTGATTTTATCCGGTCTGTGGTGCCACAAGTGAGAGGTTGTTTGGGAAGGGCACAGAATGGTGGTATCTGTCACCGGGATCCTGTCTCATCCCCCGCTCAGACTACAAACCCGAAGATAAATCATATTAGTAAATATAATTTCTCATGTGGCACTCCCCACCCCAAGCATAGGGGCAATTCATAGTCTAGACTGGGGGGGGGGGGGGGGCACATAAATAACACACATGAGATATTCTGTGCTCAGTAAAGCTTACAATCTAATCAAGACAAACATACAGGTCACTAGACAATTGTTAAAATTAAAATTAATTTTAGAATTAATTAATGAGGCTGAAGATGAACCAACAGGCTTAAGATTTAAAAGCAGCCTCACAAAGGTGGGTTTTTAGATGGGAGCATGATGCATCAATTCAGGACGCCTGTTCCAAGCACACAACGCAGCCAGGTGGAAAGCACGGAGTCGGGAATTGGCAGTGGAGGAGAAGGGCACAGATAGGAATAACTTATCCAACAAGAAGGGTGTAGAGAGAGATAAGGGAGGAGAGGTAGTGAGAAGCTGCAGAGTGAAGGCATTTGTAGGTGAGTAAGAGGAGCTTGAACTCTATGCGGGTGTGGAGAGGGAACCAATGCAGTGATTTCAGAAGAGGGGTTAAGTGAGTGTAGCAACTTTGGTGAAAGGTCGCACAGCTGAATTTAGGATAGGTTATAGTGGAGAGAGATGGCTTGCTGGGAGACCTGTGAGGAGCAGATTGCAAAAGTCCAAGCAGGAGGTGCCGAGAGCGTGGAAGTATGTTCAGAAAGAAAGGGATGGATTTTAATGATATAATATAGAGAAAGAAAGGGCACTTGAAATGGTACATTTTTAGGAAAGTTTTGGATATGTACAGAGAACGCAGAATGTGAGGGGTCAATGATGTCTCCTAAGTTACAGGCTGAGATGACTGTTATATCCACAGAAGGGACCAAATATCCAGGCCAAAGAAGAGCCTGCTGCTTGCTTTAGGGCCAGATCCCAAAGCAGCATCAAAGAGGCACAGCCATGGCACTCTCCCTATGGGTGCCAAAACCTTAAATCTGGCCCCGTTCTCAGCACAATTGAGGAGGCTGTGAGAGAGCATGGCCAAGGTTGAAAACACAGAGTGAACGCCTGTCAGCCCCACTGCTTGTGCTGCTACTGGTGTGTTGGTTGCCTGGCCTCGCTACTGCCTGTCGTGCTGGATTCCTGGGCCCCATCATCTCTGTCCCTGGTGATTAGATTGGGAGAGGGGGGAAGGGGCAAGAGAATGAAGGGATGGGGAGAATTAGTGATCAAAGGGAGAGAGGCAGGAGAGACTAAGGATCAGAGGGAGGGAAGGATAGGGGAAGTGAGAGGTCAAGAATGAGTGAGCATCATTGCTGACTCTAGTGACCACATTAGGGGGAGGGGAAAGAGAATAAGGGGATGGGAAGAATTAGTGATCAAAGGAAGAGAAAATATTTTAGGGGAAGCAAGAGGGGGTGAGTGAATTAGAGAGAGAGGAGGGCAAGTGAGTTAGGGGATGTTAAAGGGCAAGAGTGAGTGAGCAGATAAGACAGACTATGGATTTTGTGGACAAGAAAAGTGAGTGAGGAGATGTGAGAAGGTCAGAGGAATTGGGGGGGAAAAGTGAATGAGGGGAGGAGATGAGTGGGGAAAATATGCAATGCTGCTTCCTTCCTTCCTTCCTTCCCCTGAGAAGGCAAAAAGGCCATGCTTCTGAATGTTGATCCTGCCCCCAGTCCAAGGAGACTGAGGAAAGCAGTCAGTATGTGCCAATCTGCTCTCATCCCACAAGGCAGAGGAGGGCCAGCTGATTCTGGCATGAAGAGGAGGTCTGTGCCTCACTGGCTAAAGAAGAAGGGGAGGAAAACTGCCGAGGAGCGTCATTTTCCATGGAGAGGTGCTTGAGGACCACCAGGGATTAGGGGTGCGACTTTGGGACTCCAGGACCCTGGGGATGGGGACAAGGATCACTGGGGATTCATGGGGGGGGGGGGGGGGGGGGAGCTGGGAATGGAGGATTAGGCTCCCCAGGGCAGAAAGGAGGAGAGGAGAGAGAGCCCAATTCTCTCTACCCCCCTCTACCTTACCTTAGTGATCCTCCATCCCTAGCCCCCAGCAGTGCTCATGGCCGGAGGCTGAACATTTGTAGGAGCTAGGAATGGAGATTCACTGGGCTAAGGAGGAGATGAAGGAACAGTGTAACGTGTGTGTGTGTGTGGGGAGGATCGTATCCAGCACCGGCCCTGCTCCCTTGCACTGCTCACACCTGACCTGTTTCTGCTCTGTCTGTCCCCTCTTCTCCCTTGCTGCTTCCTTTCTATCTACAAAGTAAGCCCTGGATATAACTCGCCTTGAGCTCGGGTTTGGAAAAGAGAGTAATGAAACCTAAACTTCCCGTGCTAGTCTTTGGGCGGTTAGCTGGCTCTGATGCAGTCCTCCCTCCAGGCCCCTGGGGTTCATGCTTGCCCTTCACGAGGAGAAATCCTGAATTTGGAGCTGAAACCTGGATTTCCATTTCCCAGTGCACACAGCCAACTGCTGAGCCAGACTAGCCCCGTTTTTATATTAATATCCCACCACTTCCAAGCCGATTCCATGCAGGTACTGTAGGAATTTCCCTGTCCCCAGAGGGTTTGCAGTCGTAAGATTGTATCTGAGGCAATGGAGCATGGAGTGCCTTGCTCAAGGTCACAAGGAGCTGCAGCGGGATTTGAACCCTAGGTTTAGAGCCTGCTCCTCCACTCACAGGAAAAGGATTATGGGATTGGTAACTTTTTTTTTTTTTCTCTCTTGAGAACAGAGGATTAGAAATCCCAGAATGCTCTGATAGGAGATAAAACAGGACAAGAGCTGCTTGCCTCCAGCTCTGTGCTGCACGGTATATGTTATACAGAGGCACACAACTCCAGTCCTGGAGGGCTGCAAACAGCTCTGATCCTATCCTAAATATTAAAACTTCTATCTCCCAGTGGTCTCCATTGTGTGGTTTTGTCTGCAGTACAAGAAAATGGGCTATAAATCTTAGAGTGCAGGGAGATGAGAATTAAAAATAATAAGAAAAGCAGGAAGAAAATTGCCATAGTGCTCCATTTCTGTTCATACCCTTTTCTTTGCAAGAAGATGTAGCTTCTAAGATGCCCAGCTATAGGAGGGAGGCTTTTTGGCCAGTCCTGGTTTTATGCTTGCATCACAAAACAGTGTGGGATTTGTAGTCCCTGATTTTACTTTGACACGAGTGCTGCAGGGCCCATAATGCATCAGAGTGGAGTTGCAGGAAGTCCAGGACTGGCCTAAAATCTCCCTCTTTCAACTGGGTAACTTGGCGGCTCTGAGAAGACTCAGCAGAAAAAAAAAAACAATACAATAAAATGTAAGTACAATAAAATATTAAATACCTTTCCAGGGGTTCCCAAAATCCCCAACCAGCTCTGGTTTTCGGAATAAAATATCTACATCCATTTGGCCTAAATACCAGCCAATTAGCATATTTTACTTCTCTTAAAAACCTGTCTTGTTTTGGGGTGAGGGAGGGGCAAAGGCCTTGAGGACTACAATTGGGGAACCAGGGTCCCAGAGTCATCTGCTCACTGATGAAGATAAGAAAATGTGTTTTCCCCTCTGTTCTTAAGTTTCCTTTCTTGTTATTTATATTTGGCTGGCTCGCAGGGAGGGATTGATGTCCCTGCTCATGCTTCCTGGTGGCAGAAATCAATGGGAGATGTCAAGTTTGGCACAGTGATGGATGGACTCTCCGATGCTGTCTTCTCTCCTTCTCCGTGTTCTCGTTAAACTTGCATGCAGGGCTTCCATCCTGCACTTCCCAAGGGTCCTCTGAGTTTCCACTGGAGAAGGGAAAAGATTGATCAAGATGAGGAAGAGGTCGTCTGAGTCGGTTTACAGAGAAAGTGTTGGGTTTGGCAGTTGCCAGCAGCAGCAGCAGCAATGGATCCCGGCAGGCGACTCAGCTGGAAGGAGGGTGAAACCCAGGATGACCAAGGACCTGTAATTTGATAGTGATACAAAATTACCCCCCTCGCGCTCTCTCTCAATGCCCATTTACAGGAAACAATTAAAGCAGTGACACCGCTGGAACTAAACACATTATGGCACCCCCACACTACTAGATCTATAGGGTGCTTGCTTTGAAATGCTATTTTGAAGAACATTTGGGCTGTGCGCAGTAAGAGAAAGGACCCTTATTTAAGTCCTGTTTTAATCCACTGGACTGGGTGAATTTTTCCAAAGACTGGCCATTGTTTTCAACAGAATATCGAGACCCTCTCGGTGCAGGACAGATGCCCGTGAGCTCTCGTAGACCGTTTTCTTTAGGACACGGAGTCCCGCTTGCACACTGCAGCAGTGTGATTTACAGGAACTGTCGACGCTTACCCGGTATTAATTTGCTCATGTTCTGTTTGTGTGAAACCGTGACCAATGCAGCGTAAGCTATCTTCACTACACAACAGCCCAGCATTAAGTGAGAGTCACCGTGAGGGTGGGCTTCCTGTCTCAAGAATCGTGCTACCCTTTCCTCACCATAAATTGCAAGAAACAGATAGAGGTCCGCTGTCTGCCCAGCACTCCCTTTTCTCATGGCAGCAGGAAAGTTGTGGCATTCAATGTTAACACGGAAGTTATAATACATGCATTCACAATGTAAAAAGTTAACTCCACCTCTTCAATGTGTAGTTTAATTTCTTGTGTTGATGTGTCTGTGTTAATTTTTGCACATTTTAATGTAATGTGTTTTTTTCATTCCACAAGTAATGGCTTTGCATAGTTGTGCTTCCTATTACCTATCTAGTATAGATGTATCATCAAATAATGTGCAATAAAACCAGTATTAACGTTGCATAATTTTGATTGTGAGTAACTTACATGCATTAATAGCAGTTTTATTGCATGTTAATGCTTCTGAAAGTGTCCGTGCGTGTTAGTCTCTCTACCTCTTAGCGTTTATTCTATATATGTAAATCTAGAGCTGGTTCTGGAACTCACTGGGGGCCCCTTCACCACCACTAACCCAGTCAAGCGAGACAAAAGAATCCATTCAGAATTTTAGTTTTATGATTTGTTGATTTCTGAGGAAAACTTGTCATTGCCCTAAACTGTCTTTTGGGATTTCTTAACGCCTTTTTGTTGGCTGCTGGCCACCGCACAGTACTTGATGTGCAACCACACGCCCACTACCTGCCGCCCCCCTCACCAACAACCTAGATCTGAAGTTTCTACAGGTGCAAAGAATGCTAAAGGCCTACCTACACCCAGGGATGGGAACCTTATTGGGCCTTTGGTCCAAGCCTGGGGCTTTTTGCTGGATTATTTATCTTTCCGTTCCCGAGATAGTTAGTGATTGCCCTGCAGCATAGTCTCCTTTTAAAATAAATGTTGAACCTGAGAACCAGTGGCTTGTCCCCAGTGTACCAAGTATTACATCCAGTAAATTCTGTTTCAACAGACTCTTTGTAATAATTTTTTGTCTGCCAGATTCATTTGTTATAAAGAGTTTTTGGTGTAAAGTATTGCACGGAAGGAAACAGGATTCTTTGCAGGGTTTGATAGTTTTATTGAACCGAAGATCATGCTGTATGCAAGAGTTTCCGACTGCAAAGATCCTTCCCTTCTTCAGATGTCTTGAGCGGATCAGCAGTTGGCTTTGTCCTTTTCCTTCTCTACTGCCATGACGTCTTTTCCTACTGAGCCGGAATTCAAGTTTAAGAAACTGTATTGGCATATCAGTTTGTGGGTGATCCTTAATTATACCAAGTAATAAAGAAGTACAAGGAGAGAATAGAAATGCAAAGGCAATTACGGTGTTCCGGGAATGTTCCCTTTAATTTCAGGTCGCATTGTATTACTTTTCTGGCCTGCTAGCAACATGACAGATGTTTGGACACTATAGCTGCTGTTTACTTCTGTTTCGAGAGGATTATACAGAGAGTTTTCTGCTCAGTTAACGGGAAACCTTTCTTTCTCTGTCGACTCTGGGGAAATATTCATCTCTTCTTTCTGTTTTTCACAGCTCAAGAGGAAATGCATTTCTGTTTCTTTTTCCCCCAGTATTACTGGCTCAGGCATACAGAGCGGCTTCTTGGGTTTCAGTTACAATTTTTTATTCTTACTCTGGTTGTGTCTCTCGGGGGGGGGGGGGGGGGGGGGGGGTGTAAACCATCTTGCTGAGCAATGAAAACAAGTGATCTGATCTAGAGCGGGAGCAAAGTGCTGGTCAGCTCCGCTTCTCGGCTTCATTGCTTTTATTGCCAGAGGAGTCTTTTTTTAGATCCTTTATCACCCAGGTTTCTCCTCTTCCTCTCTTGCAGCCTGTGCATGATATGCACTAAATCTCTCCGGGATCCATAAAGCCCTCATTAAATGAAATATCATCACCCTGTTTATGATGAGTAAGCAGTGAAAGGCGTGTAACTTAAGAGCTGCAAGCTTTTAGCGGGCTTTGGATAAATCCTTTAATTTTTCCAGGCCTAGAGGACCACAGAGCTTTATTTACAGAGCAGAGAAGTTCAGCATATCTTGCGACAGGCTATGAGATTTCCTGGGGCGACTGCAGCCCACAGAGATGAAGAAGTGACACATTTCAAAGTATAAAGCTGTCTGGTGCAGCATTGGGGTAAACTATGGAGGCAGTAGGTGTGTGGGGCAAGGAGGGGGGCAATAGGCTGGGGTATAGATAGAGATTTACTGCAAGTGAAGAACAGCAGCAAGATAATAGCAGACGTGAAGAGTAAAGATAGGTTATGAACAGAGCAAAGTTGTTATACATATTTAAAACAAATGATTTTTCTCATTAGGCTTACCTTTTCACGTTATTCTGTGATGCGTGATTTAAGGTTCAGTATTAGGTGTGAAAGATTCACGAGAGAAGGGAAGAGCTTGTGTCTGGAAATCTCAGAGAACATCTTCCTTCAACTGGTACCAGAAGCTGCATAGGAGGGAATGATACTGGACCTGGTGCATACCAATGGGGAGAGTGGTTCTGATGTCGTCATAGTGGATGATCATCTGGGATCCGGTGGGCTTCAACATCAGAACACAGGTGGCGTGGGGTCATTCAAAGGCAAGGGTCCTAGACTTTAGGAAAAAGGAGGAGCAGCTCAGTCATTAGCTAGATGGGGACGTAGAAGAGCAGTGGGCAAAACTAGAAGGAAATATTAATTGGGCAACTAAAGTTTTTGTTAGGAAAGTAAATAAAAGTACGCGGGAAAAGAGGCTGCTATGGTTTTCTAAAGTAGCTGAAAAGGTAAGAGGATAAAGGTTGGCATTCCTAAACTACAGCGATTTCACAAAGAGGAAAACAGGTGACAATCTGGAAAAACTAGGACAGTAATCAGGAGAGCGAAGATGCAAATACAATAAAAAAAAAAAAAGAAACTGATAATTTATTTATTTTATTTGGCGTATTTTATATACCAACATCCGTTTGCACATCGTATCGGTTTACAGGTAACTTATAAACTTGGTCAGCAAAAGCTGTCACATAGGCATAGCCTTTACAGAGAACAAAAACTGCATAAGAAGGCAACCAACAGATTAACTAGGAACAAGTTATCTAGGAAAGGATTTTGAGGAATAAGAGGGATTCACTTGTTGAGGTAATTAAATGTATAACTTAACTAAGTACGATAAGTTGAGGGGGGAAGAATAAGGGGGGGGGGGGAAGTGAGAGATTTAGGAGGAAGCTTGGGGATAAGGTTAAACACTAAACCTGGGGGAAAAGGACAAGAAGATACTGATAAAGAAGGGAGATATTTACACAAAGTTCAGAAATATACAGTATATACACAGAAGTTCAGTAAATCAGGGAGACAAGACTTTTAAATATTTTTCTAGATATGTTAGTGATAGGAGAAAGTGCAAAATGACATTGAGACTCAGAGGCACAGGGGAGGAATATGTAGAGGCTGATAAGGAAAGAGCAGAATTGTTTAACAAATACTTCAGTTTGTTGTTCACTGAGGAAAGGTTAGGAGTAGGACTACAGAAAACACACAAATAAGATTGGAAGTGTCATCAATCTGAAACTATTTTCAAACGCAAATAGGGTTGGAAGTGACATCAATCTGAAATGATTTTCAGAAGACTGTATTTGTGAGGCGTTAGCTAAATAAAAATAAAAAAAAACAAGTAATGGGGCTGATCAGGATGCATCCAAGGATTTTAAGGGAACTTAGAAAAGTTCTGGCAGCTCCACTGGCAGACCTTGCCAATGCTGTTTTAGCATCAGGAGTATTTCTGGAGGATTGGAGACAGGCAGATGTTATTCCTCTTCAGAAAATTAGAAGTAAGGAGGAGGCTGGGAATACAGGCCAGTTAGTTTGATCTCTGTGGTGAGCAAATTAATGGAATCGCTGCTAAACCAGAGAATAGTAGTGCAGTTTCTGGAATCCAATGGATTACAAGATCTGAGACATTATGGTTTTACCACAGGTAGGTCTTATCAACCAAATCTGATCAATTTATTGACTGGGTGACCAGGGAGTTGAAACAGGTTGGGCGCTAGATGTAGTGTACTTGGATTTCAGTGAGGCTTTTCACACCATTTGACGTAGGTGACTTATAAATAAACTGAATGCCCTTGGTATGGGCCCTAAAGTGACTGACTGGATTAGAAACTGGTTTGGTGGGAGGCGACAAAGGGTAGTGGTAAATGGAGTTCACTCTGAGGAAAGGGATGTTACAAATGGGGCTGTAGGGATCAGACCCTGAAACAGTTCTTTTCAACATTTTCATAAGTGATATTGCAGGATGATCAGGAAAGATTTCTTCTTGCAGACGACACTAAAATATGCAACAAGGTAGACACCTGGAGGTGTGGAAACCAAGAGGCGGGACCTAGTAAAACTTTAAGAACGGTCTAGAGTCTGACAACTAAGATTTAATGCTAACAGATGCAAGATCGTGATTTGGGATGCAAAAACACAACAGGTTGATTTTAAAAGCGTTGCACATGCAAAAACGACCACACGCGTGCATATGCGGGCCTCGTGTGAGCAACGCGCTTTTTAAGAAGCTGCGAAGTACGTGCGTGCATACCCATGCGTGCACGTAAAGAAAGGGGTGGGGAATGGGAGTTCCAGGGTGGGACCAAAACTTACGAGCGTAAGCTGAGCATGGCGCGTGTCGACTCGTCATCCGCATAGCTTTACTTTTGGTCCAGATGAGAAGCAAGTCTGGAGATCTTGAGTTCTAGGGCTTTTGGCACAGTGTGAGAGTTTGTGAAGAACCAGGAGGGTCTTGAAAACCTCAATATGAACTGGTGGACTACCTGGAAAAACTGTTTTTTCCCCTCTCGCGAACGTATTAAAATCCACCTGCATACGCATGTAAACGTCGCTTAAAGCCCTAGCCAAAATATGTGTGTGTTGGGGGGGGGGGGGGGGGGGGGGGGATACTTTAATTGATATGCACGTACTTGCAAGCACAATTTAAAAATGCAGCAACTCTGCTTGTGCGCCGATATGCGCATTTATGGGCACACGCGCGTTCCTTTTAAAATTAACTTGCAAGGGAGCAGCACAGCACAGAGGGTGAAATTCTTCTAAGCATAAAAAAAAAAAAAGCAGGATCTAGGGGTGATCATATCAGATAATCTTAAGGTGCCTAAACAGATAAAGTGATGGCAAAAACCAGAAGGATGCTTGGGTGCGTAGGGAGAGGAATAGTCATCCGAAAAAAAAGGAGATGATATTGCTCCTGTATAGGTCCCTAGCGAGACCTAACTTAGAATAATGTGTACATTTCTGGAGAGTGAGCCTTCAAAAGGATATAAACCAGATGGAGTGGGTCCAGAGGGTGGCTGCTAAAATGATCAATGTTTTTTTGTTCTAAAGCATATGGGGACAGACTTAAAGATCTAAACATGTATTCTGTAGAGGAAAGGCACGATAAGGAAGATATGATAGTGACATTTAAATGCCTCTGAGGTATCAATGTACGGGAGACAGGCTTCTTTCAACAGAAGGAGGCTCTGAAATAAGGAGGTCATGGGATGAGGGTGAAAGGGGGCAAACTCAGGAGTAATCTAAGGAAATATATCTTTAGAGAGATGGTGGTGGATGCAAGGACCAACCTCCCAGTGGTGGTGGTGGAGACCAGAACAGTATCAGAATTTAAAAAAAAAAAAAAAAAAAATGGGGCTAGCAGAGGGGATCTCTGAGGGGTAGGAAGGGACTACAAAGTTGTGGATGGGCAGACTATATAGGTCATAAGGTTGTCTTCTGCTGTCAAATTTTCTGTGTTTCTATATAGGAAAAAAAGACAGACTTCTGTCTTGAGTTTCATGGAAGAAAAGAAAACCTCCAGTCTCTGTGTCTTCTAGAAAAGGGGACAGTCTTGAACTAAGGAGTCTCAAAGACGAATGGGTAGTCTTGGTTTGAGGGTCTTGAATCTAAAGCAATGTTTTTGTTTTTTTTTGTACTGAAGTCGCAGAGAAGAGGGTGCAGTCATTGAGCAGGAGGTAGCTGCATACAGTCCAGTTTTCAGGGTTATCCACCAGGAATATTTATCAGATGTAGCTACATCTATTTGGTTGAAAAATGAGGCTAAATTGCCTAGTTTGGTTAACCTGAAAACCATTCCTTCAGGACCAAAGTTAAAAACCCCATCACAAAGAAAGGGAGAGTCATGTGTGAGAGATTCCTAGCAGAAGGGATCCGACATCCAAAGAACAGATTTCTAGGCTCTCAAACATCTTCGTCCATTAATTTATTGCTAGGGGCTGTGCCCCTGCTCACGTGACTCTCTAACCCTGCCAGTGGGCTCTCTGCTCTAGATTGCATGTTCGTGCCTCAGGTGGAAATGGCAAGCTGGATAGGGCAAGTGACTTTAATGGAAGGAAGGGCAAGGAGAGAGCTAGAATACAATTCTCTACCCCACCTCTCCACCCCATCCCCCTTGACTGAGAGTGCATGGATGTTACGGGAACCCCCCCCCCCAAAAAGAGAACGTGATAACTGCACGGCAATTTCAAAAAGTGCGTTTAATGACTCCTTCATCTGGATGTCTTGTACTTGCTCTGTTGGGGTGGAGGAATGGGGGTAGGTGTGTGTTGGGGGTAACATTCAGTGGGGAAGGGTGTAGGTCGGAAGGCTTTCAGAGGATGTGTGAAGGTGGGGGTGGGGTATGTGGTGGTGTAGGTGTTGTGTTATTGGATTGGGGTGAGGGTGTAAGTGGGTGTGTGGTGCATGGGCGCTCCTCCCCCCACCCATTTGCACTTTTCCATATTCTCCCCCTATTCCTCTCCTCCCCATGTGCCTGGGAATGGTGTGCCTGTGTTGTGATTGTGAGTGCTGGATGTGTAAGTGGAGAGTGGGTGTTGTGGGAGAAAACCCCCAACCCTCATTTTCCACACATCCTCCTTTGTGCAAGTGTGTGTTGTGGGAAGGTGAGGGTGAGTGTGTTGGCAGATGGACCCGTTCCGCCTTGCCGTCTCCACAGACTCTCCCGCTCTCTGGTGTGTGTGTGTGTGTGTGTGTGTGTGTGTGTGTGCCAGTTGTTAGTAGTGTTAGGGATGAATTGGATGTGTGTGCATGTCTGAGGGTGAGTGAGCTGGTGGTTGACTGCACACTCGCCCCCTCACTTTACCCCACCACTTCTCTCCTCTCCCCGGGTTTGTAGGGGGTAGGTTGTATGTATGTATTATGAGATTGGTGTAGGTGATTGCATGTCGGGGAATAACAGAAGCTGTGTGTGTGTCAAGGAATGTGACAGCATGTGGAGTGAATGTGTCAAAGAATGGCAGAGCATGTGGGGAGTTGCTGGGTGGGAGAGTAGAGGATGATTTGGGGGAGGTTAAGGTGGGAGTGGGGTGCACATGAGGGAGGGAGTTGGGTATGTGTGTGTGGGGAGAGGAAGGGGATGAAAGAAAGAGAGGAGCACTGGGGTTTGGGGAGGAAGGAGAGGAGCACTGGGGGTTGGGGAGGACAGGGGAAACAATGAAATGATATAACTATACTGGTATCATAAAAGCCTGTTCTTTAACAGTCAAGCACGTAACCTACGAGTGAATGAACAGCTACAAAAATAATCATATCCCAGTGTAAGTCCTTTTTATAATTTTTTAGGTTTTGCAAATAAAAACTGAGGCAATCCTTAAACTTCTTCTTTAAGCAGGACCTTGTTAACAATGTCTGTAATAATCTCCACTGAAAAAATATTGAATACTTAGTTTGCAAGTATCATTATTGGATACAGGAATGCCAATGCCCTTCACTGGAACGCCCACAATCCATTGCCATTTTTATACATGCTCATTCACTCATTGTAGGCTACGTGCCTGACTGAGTGTTAATACACCGGCTTTTATGATACCAGCATAGTTATTTCATTTCAATGTGTCACTTACCTTTCTTGTTTTGATACATTTTTTGGGGTTAGGTGTTTGGGATATTTTTTGGTCTGCGCTGTGGTAGTTCTATATTGTGGCCAGGAGGTGGCGCTCCATGCTCATTTTTTAAGCTCCACGAATGACAGGCAAGGGCTGGAAATGATCTGAAAAGGCTCACAGTAAGACAGGGTGACTGACACTGCTCACTCAAGAATTGTTTTTAGTATTATTAAGTCCTGAAATGTAATGAAATGACAGCATTAGCATGGAAGAAGTGTGATTTAATGTCCCATACAAAGTATGAGGCAGAGGCAGGGACAGGGGCATCCTTATATTTTGCTATAGACCCAGGGAAGGTGGAGATTGTGAGGCCCAGAACTGGGGAGCCCATCAGTGTCTTCCCAAGTGTGGGGCCAAAGATGATGCCAGCAGGGCACGCCTGGTTAGGAGCCTGAAGGCTTCCCGTTACAGCCTACGCTGTAGGTACGCCTAAGCACGATACGGTTTCTCCCTTTTCTTCAGCCTATCTAATTATAATATTATTTCTGCTCCTCTCTTTCCCTTAACAGCTTTCATAAAGTGAAGATGCCAAAATAGTGCTGCCCGTCAGGCCTTTCATCCAAGAGGGTGCACCTTTCTGAAGCATCAAACTGTAATTACACTGCATGTCCCACAAGTAAAATCAGCATTGAGCAAACGAGCATTATCTTCAGCAGGACCCCACCAGTGGAACGCGCTCCCCCCAGATCTAATACTGGAACCCAGTCATCAAGAGTTCAAAAAAAGACTGAAGACCTGGCTTTTCCAACAAGCCTTCCCAGATTCTCAATGATACTTAGACAGGAGGACTTCCTAAATACTAGGTATCCCTAAATTATTGACACCTCACCAATTCCTACTATCAGGACTCCACAACTGCACAATCAATTTTTGAGTCCATAAGTTCACTATATTATTCTTATTGTATCTATATGGTAGATTTGACAGGTCATCACCACTACGTTAAATAGTTAAATTGTATGTACATATTATATTATATTTATTATTACTATGTTAAATTGACATCCGGTTTTATTGTTCCTTATGTTCTACAGTTATATGTAAAGCCCCTTTCCGCTGTTGGGCAGTTCATCGTTTTATGTAAACCGGAGTGATTTGTAATTCCCACAAGAACTTCGGTATATAAAAATTAAAAATAAATAAATAAATAATATGTGTTGGGATAAACACACTCTATATTTTATTTATTTACATTGAGCAGGTAGCTTACATAAAAAACATAGATTAAGTCAAAATAAAGTTATAATTAATGAATATCACATGTTCTGTAATCTCAGCACCAAATGGTGGCCAACTGGTTCTTTTTTTTTTTCCAGGACAGGTTGAGCCAGTCTAGACCCCATTGCATGCAGGGACTTGTAGTTCTGATTGTCATAGAGAAATCATAACTACAAGTCTATACATGCAAATATCCAGATTTGAGCACCCATGTCTCAGCTGCTCAGTGACCCTGAATTGGCACACCTTGGAACTTTTGATTTCTTGTCACCCTGAGCTTATCGTGGATTAGCGGGGAGGGGGGAGTCGGTGCAGCAGCAGCATGTGCATACATTTTCTCATATATGCGCACTCACACATTCACAAAATACAGCTGACTCTCTCATTCCTCCCACACATGCTTGCTCACTCACTTCTCCCACTTTTCCACATGCACTCACTTCTCTCCCTTTCACACCCATACACACTCTCATTCTCTCTCCTCACCCCAAACTCACCAAGAGTAGCAGCCTCCTCTTTCAGGAAAGACATCACCAGCAAGTCTGCACAAACCCAGTGGATCTCCTTTCTCCTTCTGTCATGGGGACTTACACTGCTTCTCCATGCAACCGTGCAGCTGATGGATCTCCTTCCTAGTTCAAGCACGGTGGGGGAATGCTCCTTCTTCTGCATGCGCGCACTGTTGCAGGCAGTCTTCATTCAGGTGCAGAGCCCGACGGGTTTCTTCCAGTGCGAGGCCTACACTCTTCCTCCCTCCGGCCATGCAGGCCTCCAGTTTGTTTGTTTGTTTAAAAACTTTTCTATACCGTCGTTTAGTGATTATACCATCACAACGGTTTACAGATAGGCACGTAAATAAGTTTGTATTGGTTTCTAAATTATCTAGTAGGTGCCAATACATTTTTCGGTTACATGATTCAAATAATATTGCTATATGGAATGTGGATTGGAAATTCCATCAAACATGAGATATACTGTACTTTTCTTAAATTAATACTTAAGTATGAGTAAAAATAATAAAGAAAGCATATATGTTATTTGGTGACTTTTCACTGTTTTAGGAGTTCTTTTCTCGTTCATTAGTTCTCCTCTTGACTATGCACCTGGTGACTTATTCTTCCGGGGTCTATTTCTGAAGCAGGACCAGGAGTTTTCAGATATTGGCCCAGATACCCGGCAATTCCTGTAGAATTTTGGAATCAAATCTGGAGAGTTCCCAAGTATGTGAATTGAATCAGCTTATGCCAAAAAAATGGAACCAGCTGCAACTCTAAACACAAGGCCTGGAGTGAAAGGCTACAGCTCTCTACCCCTCCTCCAGAAAAATCTTCAGTTAGCAACAGGGCCGGATTTAAGATTTGGGCACCTATGGGCATGTTTGGAGAGTGGTGGGTAAGAGACCCTGGAGATCAGATAGTGGGTAAAGTCCCTCTACCTCCACGCCCCTCCAGAGTCCTAGAGTGCCATAGCAGTGCTCCTTTGAAGTAGATTGCTGGAACAGGCTCCTCCTTGGCACAGTTGCACTCCTCTTTGGACTAGGTATTTGGCTCCTTCAAAATTTGGCACCGTGAGCAATTGCTTATGTTGCCTATAACCAAATCTGGTCCTGGCCAGCAAATCTTATAGAAGACACAATATGTGCTCCTGTAAATATGATTAGGGATGAATGAAAGCAGTATTTATTGGCTGTTAATACACTCATTTCTGGCACATAGAGAGCCTTATTCATCAAGGTCCTTCCCCTTAAAATCAGAACAAAAAAGCCTTAGCATATTGGCCCCATGGTCATTTAAAAGAAGAGCAAGAAAGATTTTGTCCTTTAAAAAAAAAAAAAACAAACAGGTTTTTAAAACTGCATAGGTGCCCTCTTCCTTGAATAGTTTTCTCCATTTCTCAATCTAGCGACCCCATAGGCCATGAGGTAGCCAGGCTATAACGCCCCAGAAACCGATCAGGTCATTACTGGCAGGTTGATAGTGACCAGGTTCTGCCCAACTAGGCCTTTCTAGTTTAGATTGTTACAAAACTTGATGGGAAAAACATGGATGGGAAAAGGGAGTGAGTGTTGGATAAAGTATCCATCTATTAGGCTTATATCCTTCCTTTCTATTCCAAAACCACTCAAAGTGGCTATGAAACAAGTAAATCAATAACACTTCAAATACATATCACAAATATAAACATATAAAATGCACTACACAACATAATAAAACATTCTATAATACAATATCAATCAAATAATAAATCTAAAATTCCCACTTTGGCATTGGCCATAATATAATTACAAAGCTGGTAATACCCATTTTTAGGTTCCGCAGACTATGCTAACACTAAGCCCAAAGCCTATCTCAGAATCCCAGTACAAAAGCCAAGAAACAAACAGAATCATCCAAGCCTCCGTGGCCTATGAAGGGGATCACAAAGGGCAAGCTCCTTTTGGTTCATTCTTTCAGTGGCAGCCTGCCACCCTCAATGAACTGCTTCTTAGTTCTTTCATGGGAGTAACCTACATGGAGCAGCAGCTACTACCCCTAACAGAATGTTTAACCATGTAGGTTACTCCTTTTCTTCATTTCCACCTCTAGCCTTTAGGGATCCACATTGTTTATCCCATGCCCCTTTGTTCATTTACTGTTTTTGTCTTCATCACCTCTCTTGGAAGGGCATTCCAGGCATCCACCACCCTCTCCAAGAAGAAATATTTCTTGATGTTGGTTCTGAGTCGTTCCCCCTGGAGTTTCATTTCATGACCCCTAGTTCTACTGTTTGCTTTCCAATGGAAAAGGTTTGAGGATCATGCATCATTAAAACCTTTCAGGTATCTGACGGTCTGCATCAAATCTCTCCTGCACCTCTTCTCCTGCAGGGTATACATATTCAGATCCTTCAGACTCTTCTCATAGGTCTGATACAGACCCCACACCAATTTGATCATCCTT
Organism: Rhinatrema bivittatum; assembly: GCF_901001135.1. Classification (NCBI taxonomy): domain Eukaryota; kingdom Metazoa; phylum Chordata; class Amphibia; order Gymnophiona; family Rhinatrematidae; genus Rhinatrema; species Rhinatrema bivittatum. The sequence goes on along the minus strand of NC_042625.1, from coordinate 62,697,371 downwards.
CTCTGGACCACCTCCATCCTATCTCTATTCTTTTTGAGAGATGGTCTCTAGGACTGAACACAGTACTCCAGGTGAGGCCTCACCAAAGACTTGTACAAGGGCACTATCACCCCCTTTTTCTTACTGGTTATTCATCTCTATGCAGACCATCATTCTTCTGGCTTTAGTTATTGCCTTGTCACATTGCTTTGCCACCTTCAGATCACCAGACCCTATTACCCCAATGTCCCTTTTCTAGTCTGTGCACATTAGTCTTTCACTCCCCATCACATACTGCTGTTTTGGATTATCCAACTCCCAGATGCATGACTCTGCACTTCTTGGCATTGAATCCGAGCTACCAAGTCTTTGACCACTGTTTAAGCTTTCTTGAATCACTTTTCATTCTCTCTACTCCACTCTACTGCAGTGCAGATCTTAGTATCGTCTGCAATTAGACAAACTTTAATTTCTATCCCTTCCGCAATGTCGCTCACAAAGATATTGAACAGAACCAGACCCAAAACCATTACATGCTGTCTTCTGTTAGTCAGCCAGTTTGTAATCCACTCCACCACCTTGGCACCAACTCCCAAGCTTCTCATTTTATTCACGAGCTTCCTATGTGGAACCGTATCAATAGCTTTGCGAAAATCACATCAAGTGCTCTTCCTTGATCCAATTCTCTAATAAGCCAATCAAAAAAAATCAATCATATGTCATGGATGTGTGAGCCCTTGGGCTGTGGAGAGTGGACGCAGCCTAACAAGCAAACCCACTAGGCTGATGCTGACAGCAGGTGGACTCGCTCTTACAAAGTCTGGGTCTGGGCCTTCACCCTTACCAGCCACATTCCCTGCAGGCTGAACCCTTGGGTTCCAGGAGTGGCAGATCTTTGGCAAGAATCCTGGAAGAAGAGGTCAGATGAAGTTGAGCAGCAGGCCAAGGTCAGGGCAGGAAGCAAGCAAGTGGTGTCAAGGTCTAGGCGGAGATCAGTCAGCATCTAGGTCTAGGCCTAGGTCGGGACAGGCAGAGATCAGAGCAGGCAGCAATCCAGAAGGCGTAGTCAGGGTCCGAGGCCAGGGTCAAAACCAAAGGGTCAGGCAGAGATGACAAACAAGATAAAGACAAAGGGACCAAGACGTGGCAGGATCAAATAGCAAAGAAGCAACGAAGAATGGCAGGGAAAACAACAAAGCAAGGCAAGCACAAGACAGCAACACGCACTGCAGGAGCAGGAGGACCTTTTGCTGAGGTATCAATTCTTAGCGTGGCTGGGGTTTAAATACTTAGCCATGTGACATCATTGGTGAGCGCCAGCTGAAGGGTTACCCGCTGTGGGGACTTTAAGAGGTGCTGTGTCATTCGTGTGTGCACCTAGGAGGCCCCAGGACTGGTGTAACAGGGCAGCGTTTTGGGCATGACCATGTGTGCAGGCTACAAAGCTGGGGGTGAGTGCGGCCAGTCGCAGGACCTCCCACAACCAGCCAAAATATTACATCAGATTTGTCTGACAGGCCCTTCCCTTGACTAATCTTTGCTGCCTCGGGTCCAGCAACTCACCAGTTTGTAGATAGTTCACTATCCTTTCCTTCAGCAGAGTTTCCATTAATTTTCCTACCATCGAGGTGAGGCTAACGGCCTGTAGTTTCCATCCTCCTTTCTGCTCCCACTCTTGTGAAGCAGGACCACCACCAATCACTTGGCACCACTGCTGTTTCCAGGGATCTATTGAACAGGTCTTTTAGCGGACCCGCCAGCACATCTCTAAGCTCCCTCAGTATCCTAGGATGTACCTCATCCGGCCCCATAGCCTTGTTGTCCACTTTCTTTTTTCCTAGCTCTTCCTATACATTCTCTTCTGTAAATGGAGTTTCATCTATCTCTCCCCCATCTACGATGATCTTAACTAGCAAAGGTCCTTCTCTTTGCTAGTTAAATTCTTTTGTCACCTCTGTCCAGCTCTTCTGTCTGAATCAGAGGCCTGTAGAACACACTGATGTAAATGAAAGCACCGTTTTCATTTTTTAGGGCAGCCCATAACAATATCAGTTGCTTGGATATTGTTTTTGACATAAAGAGCTACTCCTCCCCCTTTCCTGACCTCTCTGTCCTTTTAATAAGTTATCGTCTGGGATGGCCATATCCCAAACGTGAGAATCCATGAACCATGTTTCTGTAACAGCAACGATGTCAAATTCCGCTTCCATCATTAGGGTCTGCAGGTCTGGGATTTTATTGCCCAGACTACGAGCATTTGTGGTCATAACTTTCCAACTTTTCTCCTTGGTTTGCCTCTCTTCCTAATCACGTTTTCTGCTTTTTGGAGCTGATTGATTTAATTTTCTCCTCCCACTTCCTGTATTGCTTGGGGGTGACATGCCAATTTCACTGGCCACCTTCTGCCACCTGCCACCCTCGAGTTTAAATGCTTGGTAATGTATGATCTGAATTTCTTACTTAGCATCCTCTTTCCTGCCAAGGACAAATGTAGACCACCCTTACCATATAACATGTTACTGTTCCATGCATGCACCCGGCCTCCAATATATCCAAAACCACTTTCTTTACACCTTGGACCCAATATTCAAAGCGTGTTCAGTGCTATTTAGCCAGATAGGTGGGACTTATGTGGCTAAGTAACGGCTGCTGAATATGCGCCTGTGTTCAGTGGCTGCTGCTTAGCTAGGTAAGTCTTATTTGGCCAAACGTTACATGCACAAAAAGTAGGCACGTACTGGGCGAATCAGGGGCAGAGTGATATTCAGATTTAGCCACATAAGTATACATGCAAGTTTAGATACGCCATTGAGCAGGTCTAAATTTAGCCAGTTAGAACTTATCTGGCTGAGTGCGTATATATATATATATTCATTGGCTTTGCCATTCCTCTGAATATACATTTATAACTTAGCCAGAGAAGTTCTAACCGGCTAAGTTACTTACACAGCCATCTTTGAATATCTAGCCCCTAGTTTTGAACCAGAAACTGAAGTTATCTATATAGAAGAGCCTTTCCTTCCCCTTTCCATAAACAGGTAATAGTTTGGGGGAAAACAGGCAGGAAATAAAAATTTACTGTAACCTCTGAGTCACTGACCCCTCCCCTTTGTGGGAAAATAAGAAATCTCTTCTCCAAAGTAGGTAGGGACATGGTGGTGGGGAAAATAACACTCCCTTCTAAACTTTGCAAAATCCGTAAAACCCGAGTTCTCTATCACTTCCAGGTGATAATTGATCAGTTTACCATTTATTTTACCCTTTTCCATACCCTTTTTATTAGCTCTCGGAGGCCAATATTCAGAAATGCAGCTAACAGATAACTTATCAGGCTACAGTTATCCAGATACGTGGGGTTTTTTGGGTTTTTTTAGGGATATTCAGCAGGAGAAACATCCCGCTGAATATACTCCAATAAACTTATCTGGGAAACATTACCCAGATACTTTGCAAACCTAACCGGCTATGTCTGAATATACCCAGTTAGATTTAAAGTTATCCAGATGTGCACTCCCGGAGGCTTGGAGGTTTTGTGGACAAGCAGGACCTGATTGGGCAGGAGGGGTCCAGGTCAGAGGGCATGTGGAAGGATGGATCTAGGAGGGAAGCAAGAGATCATAGCGAATTTTAAAATTTGGGGTGGGAAAGGGGGCAGGGTCCTCAGGCCAAAAGGCCTGCAACATGTGAAATCTTCTGGGGAACTTGGGGAGAGGAGGAAGGGGATCGGGTGTTATGGCCCACATTACTTGTGATCCTTTAGCGCGGGATGGGGGAATGAGCCTACAGTCCTGCAATGCTGGGGATGAGAGGGAAGTTTTGCCAGTTAATTAATGTGGACATGTTCCCAGCTGACTTTAACCTTACTCTGAGGCCTGTACAAAGTTAGCCAAATACCTTATTCGGCTAACACTGAATATCTGAGTCGGCGAGAATGTTATCCAGCTAAGTTAACTCTGCTCTGGAACACCTCCCGTCTATCCAGATACGTTTTATTTAGATAAAATGCTAATCCGATTTAGCCGGATAAAATTTATCTGGATACAGGGATCGGTATTTAGACTTTGGGGGCTTTGTCTAGCTAACTCGAAAATTATCTGGACAAACTCCTTTTGAATACCAACTTCTCAGTGGCTAACTGCAGATGTCTTCTGTGGCTCTCAGTGATATTTTTTAATTCCCATATCAACTAAGTGCATAAGAGAAAAAGGGAAGAATGGGCCGCAAAGATGAGAAATAGGTAAGAACGGCTCAGTCCATCTGGAAGGTGCTGAAAGTGGTGAGAATGGTAGTAGTGCTGAGAGAGAGAGAGAGAAAGCAAGAAATGAGGGGGTTGCAAGAGAGAGAAGCTAGGAAGCCCGAAAGGCAAGCCTGTCCTGAGCTGCTGTCTGCTGCAGGAATAATGCCTCCAGTTTCTCCTTCCCTTCTTCCTCCTCTTCCTTTACTGTAGCTTCCTCCTTCCTCTGCAGAACAGTAGCCTCAATAATTAAAGTCATCTGACCCCCCCTCCCCCTCCAGTCCTTGCAGTGCCCTCCCCTCGCCTCTCCCCCTCGCGTTGGGCGCCAGGGGTTTATCAGGGGAAGCACAAGAGGGGTTAATGGGAGCACAGAAGAACATTCCCTGAGACTTATCAGGAGCCTGGAAACTTTAACCTGGATTCCAGTCTGCAGGAAGGGTCAGTGACCTCCCTGGCACTGGAGCCGATGCTGCATACCTACACTCTGCTACCACAGGTTGACATGGGCTGCGAGAGGCCCGGTGCCTCTTATCACGTAAGTGTTACCACTGGGCAGTCGCCTGCGGTGTAAAGGAAGCAGGCAGAAGAATTCCTCCTCCTCCTCCAAACTTGTAGCCGGTAACGTGTCTGTCTATTTATCAATCGCATGCAGATACCTGAGCAATTTACAACCCACATACATAGTTTATCTGGCAAGAGGTACTGCACGTCCACCGGCATTAATTACATTCTTTTAATATGGATAAATTATTACAGCCCCCAACCTGGATATTCTAAGATGTATATTTCTATTAAGGGCATCTTTATTAACCAAGAGACTAAGTAGTAAGACTTACATTTATGCCAGTGGAAGTGCGACACAGATACGGTTTGATCATCTTTTGTAATACAAAGTGAATTAAAGTTACAGAAAACACTGTGCACTCCTGTTTGTGCCCCTCAGTCAAGTGAGTTTCCCATGGATGGGCGAGAATGAGACCCTCCGTAACCACTTGTGACTTCATCAGCTCCAGAATAATGTCGTCTTCTCAAAGTATTCGCAATAAGAACTGACTGCTATCCAGACTCTATTGTGTGGCTTTTACTTCTTCTGCTGGATAATTTGGCACGTTCCCGAATCATGCTGGGAATGCAGTCAACTTTCTTATGGTTTTGTGAGAGCAGGATTTTTCCCACCTGGGTACCACAGCGAGAAGAGGTGCCTGTCTGGCAAGGGGCGGAGACTGGGCGGAGTTCTCTAGGCTGATGGTGACATTCATTCATTTAGGGGACCAAGTTTCACAAGGTTGTTCACATGGTTGTTGCCAAGTCTGTGGGTGCCTTTCCCTGTGGACTCTGCACCTGGTCTGAAAGGGAACATACACACATACCTTCCCTTTGAAATTTGCCCCCAGGAAATATTACCTGCAGAGATCTGCACCTGCTTTTACTGCAGATATTTTTTTCCCTAGTTTATTTGGGGTTTTTTGCATAGTTTTGAAAATGCAAAACTTCAAATGTTTCCTCCACCCCAAGCCCAGCTGCTTTTTCTGGTACCACCAGAAAAACCTCCCCCAAACCCCTGTGGATTCTAACGGAGAAATTCATGGGCTTCTCATTCCTAACAATATCTTGTAATGTCTGAACATGGTTAACAAGCGAGGTGAGGTTAAAGTAAGGTGGCCAGATATCTGATGGGCAAATCGGGGATACTTGTTCTGCATAGTATCAGTAAGTGGGCAAGTCGGGTGGCTTTCCAGCGGGCTTTCCCCATGGAAAATTATAGTAACCTACTGTCAAAGTATAATTTTTTTGAATTTTGAAACTGCTACATATTTCAAGCCCAATGCAGAGCAGCAGGGCTGGTGGACATGTCCTATGTTCAAAGGAATTAATCATGCATCAGAAAAATTGAAATCGGCCAACAAATTCCAGCTCTTATCAACACATCAATTCTAAAAGAAATCTATAATGAAAATGTGACCAAAAAAAAAACCAAACAATGTAAATTCTGTGCAGGAGACATGTCCTGGTCCCAGGATATTTTACCCTGAAGAGATACTGATAGTCTCATTGCATAATAAAATAATTTCCTTCCTTTGGTGTCTCTGGCTTGATTTTTTTTCTCATTCTTTGGTTTTGTCTTTATTCATCTTTTGTTTTCTCTCTCTGATGTCCTTTTTTCCTGTTTCTTTTCTTCTTTCTTTCCTTCAGAATAGATACTTTAATGCTTTTCCCGTCTGCTTCTCCCTCTTCTTTTCTTAGTTCTTTTCCCTTCTCCTGTGTGCCTTTCTCCATTCCTCTTCCCCCTTTCCTCCTGCATTATCTTCCCGAATTCCCCACACCCCAAAAAATCCAGGGTCCCCCTCCCTCTCTCTCACCCCATGCTCTGCAATGCATCATGGGTCCTCCCTCCCCATCCACCCCATAGCCAGTCCCCTATTCCTCTCCCTCTCCCTCTCCTCATTCCTTCCTCTCTTATACTGCACCTTTTCTATCTTTCACGCTATCTCTACATTATCTTTGCCTGTTTTTTCCTTTTCTCCTCCCTCCCCCCATTCCCATTTCTCCCGTATCTCCCTCTCCTTGGAGTACAGTTTCCTCCCATTACGAGCGCTCTCTTTCTCCTGTCACTATCGGTCTCATTTTCCTGCATCTCTCTCCTTACACTCATGCATATGAAGAAGGGACCATGTGGTCTCAGAAGCTCTTGTGTGCTACAATATTTTTGGCTGGAATGAAGATAGGCTAAACTGGTTAGGGATCGTCAACTGAGAGGGGTTAACAAAAGGTTTATAAACTTATGAATGGGGTAGAAGAGCTTAATAGGGAACTATTATTTACCTTTTCAAATATTTATTTATTTATGGTTCTGTTCCACTTCCTCCACACCCAATGTTCAGTGCGGATTACAAAGTCTATAAAACACACTAGTAATACAATAAAAAGAATAAAATACATGCACTAGACATCAAATAAACTATCACCCAAAAGCTTCACTGGACAGAATTGATTCTAGCTGTCTTCAAAAGTCCCTTTACATCCGTTAAGGATCTCAGTTGAAGAGGAAGAGAGTTCCACAATACAGTAGCCACAAAAAAGAAGGCCCTGGCTCTTGTTCTTTGTAATTGAGCCAAATTATTTACTGGCACCTTTAACAAAGCTCTGCTTGCCGACCGCACACTCTCTGTGAAACTAACTGGTAGCAGATTAAAAATAAATGTAAGAGAGTTTTTATTCAGTCAATGCATAAAGAAGGTTTGGAAGCTGTTGTCAGCATGTGTGGTCAAAGTTAGTATAGCCGAGTTTAAATACAGGAAAGACTGTTATGATTTGTTTTTTTTTTTCCTCCTGCACTGGTGGTCAGCAGTTGTTCCTTTAAGAGGGGCTGTAGCCTTAGTAGCTATCCTGGGTCTTGGCTGCCCTTCAGAGCCTGAAGCAAATTAAAAAGGTCTGCTGACAAGAGAATGGTGCACCTGATAAAGTGGTCTGTCAAAAAACAAAAACAGCAGCAAAGGCAGTTAGTTCCCCTCTGGGTGTTGGAGAAGGGACAGTTTTAGCTGTGATACTGACTCATGCAGAGTGGATGCCCACATGAGAAAAATAAGGAAAAATCCCGCCATGGGAGCTTTTAAGAATGGAGCAAGAGGAAAAAAAAAGCAGAGAGATGGCAGGGGAAAGAAGCTTCAGGTGGTTCCTTGTGAGAGTGGCATAGTTAAGGAGAGAAGAGAAATGGAGCACAGAAACTGCTGAGGACCAGTGAGTGTGAGCTTTGTGAGAGAAACTGGGTGAGTGCTGTTTAGTGTTGGAAGGCAGAGAAGAAGATTCTAAAGGAAAATATGGATAGAATGCCTACCAAATGCTTGAGAGTTTTGTAGGCTGGAATGCAGGCCTAAGAGCGTGTGTACAGAAACTGTATCTACTTTTATGTGTGCCATTTCACATTTCTCCAAAAGACAGGGAGTTATGTGTAGAGACCTTCATTTTCAGTATTTATTTCATTTTGCTTGAGAATGACTTTTCTGTGCACCCTCCGACTTAATATCATGGCGATATTAAGTCGGAGGTCCCGAAAGTTTAAAAAAAAAAAAAAGAAGAAAAATTTGAAATAGGCTCGTGGGTTGAAAACCGGGCGCTCAATTTTGCCGTGGTTTCCGAACCCGTGGTTGTCAGTGAGCTCGAGAGCAGACGCCGGCAAAATTGAGCGTCGGCTGTCAAACCCGCTGACAGCTGCCGCTCCAGTCCGCAAAGAGGCGCTAGTGTCCCTAGCGCCTCTTTGCGGACTGGAGCCTTTTGCGGACAAGCCTTTTCTGATACACCAGACAATCACTAGTTGCCCTGTACTCTTACCCGGACTTTGGCTATTAGCTTCACGAAAAATGGACTCGGGCACTTCCAGGTTAAAGCACCTTTAACCTTTTAACCAGCATTCACTATTGTATCACTTTATAATTATTACAGCCTTTACCTTCTTTCCAGCTTTTGTTTTAAGCTTCCAAGTTCTCTATTCCTTGTTGATTGTAACTTTGACTTATTCTTATTTTTTGTTATGTATAGTTTACCTAAATTGTTACTTCAGTTATACCCTTGTTAAATGTAAACTGATCCGATATGGTTATTTACTATGAAGGTCGGTATAAAAAACTGTTACAGTAAAAATTTATTTATTTATTTTATTTATCGGCCCATTGGGGAGGGAAGACCACATATATCTAGAACATTTTTAGACTACTGCTGCTTAGAAGATTTGCCGATTCCAGCTTCATTATGAATTTAATTAGTTACATACAGATAAGGGCATTCTATCTTTTCACAGAATATAATCAAAAGGACACTTCTTGTTGAAGTGCACTTTACCCATGAAAAGTATAGTTTAAGGAACTCTTGGTAAATTATTGTCAGGCAGCTAGGTGTGCTGTCCAGTAATAACAAATAATTGTAGCTGAAAATAGATTTTTCAAAGGGCTGGGTCAGGGGTAGGCAATTTTGGTCTTGGAGAATCTCAGACAGGTTTGCTTTTCAAGACCTTCACAATGAATACATATGAGAGATATTTGCATATAATGGAGGCAGTGCATGCAAATTTACCTCATGCATATTCATGATGGATATCCTGAAAACCCTACCTGTCATGGCACTGCAGGATGAGAGTTGCCTACTCCTAGGCTAGGTAATACAGTTTATTTAAAAGTTCCATAGGATAAGGATAGCAGATAGTCACGGCTGAGGCTGGCATTAGCACCACACCTCAGCTGCCTCTCTTCATCCAGTGATGTCCAAATACTTTGGAAATTGAGGTCAAAGTAATGCAGATATTCTCAATTCAGTTCTCAAGAGTCTTTCAAACTGATCTGGCTATAAGTTTGGAACACGTGTAATCTAAGAATTATTAACCTGATTCTTAGAATACACGCATTCAAAGATCGCTTGAATATTCATTGCAGATGACCGAAAAGCAGACTGTTTATGTTTAGGGTCCTCAAAGACCAGATCTGAAGAACCAACAAAGGAATGATAGGGATAAACCCAGTGCTGGAAACTGCACATTTAATGGAAAATCAGATAACAGAGATGGCGTTTGTGCAACCGAAGGAACTCATTAACTAAAGGATAACTGTAAGAACAATGACGATGGGATAATCTAACTACCTGACAGGAATACATAGGAGAGCTGCTTTGCCCTTCCCATATCTGAGTTTATCCAGCTTCTCTTATGAAGGCTGTACAGGTTGCCATCCTAAATTGCCAGATTTGATGATAAGGCAGGACTCAGCCCTGGGGTCCTCTTCATGCCTGTCTGATCAGGAGACCTCTAATCTGGAAGAGGACACTTGGGAAGGTAAAATCTCCCAATGTTTGATTCTCTTGTGCCAAATCCTATAACATCAGTCATCTGACAGACCTGCTGGATCTGTTCTAGCCTCTGTGCTGTTATTGCTTCTTTCACAAAAGTGATGCTTTAAGATGTTATTGATTCCTGTATTGGGGAAAGTTATCTGTCCCAGAAATAAAAAAACAAACAAACAAATATAAAACCAGATTTACGCAGGCAATGATGTCTCCTGTTATCTCCCTATTTGAAAAGTGTAGCACAGGGTGGTAGGCACCTTCAGTCCTCGAGTTGCACAAGCTATCCCCAATGAATATTCATAAGATGAATTTGCATGTACTGCCTCCATTGTCTCCTGAATGTGCAGCATGAGCCAGGCAGGCTAAGACTGGAGTTGCTTGCCTCTCTGCCTTCTGCCCAAGAGTTTACATTCCAGCTTTATCAGCATGCCCACCCTGTGAAGTACTCTGTAAGAACAAGCACAATAGACTATAGAAAGGTGGTCTCTGTGTCTATTGATGCTTCCTTTATAGGGCCTTATTCAATAAAGAGTTTGTCTATAGGCACCAAATTAAACTTCCTCCAGCCTCAAGAACTGCAGAGCCAACCTGGAGGTGGAAAACAAAGCTGCGTTCTTTCTCTTTCACACATTATTATGGGAAAGCCAGAAGCATTTTTGTTAATATATTTTCTAGGAAGAGCAACACAGTTTGATTTCTTTCTTCTGGGTTGGCCCTTCAGTAGCAAAAACCTAGCAGAGAAGTAGATTCAGCAAGGTATAGCATGAACCATTAATAAAACGGTGTAGTCTCAGTTTTAGACTGCACACAAGAAATTCAGATTTGAAATTATGAGGGTAATTTCATAAAGCACCATCACTGCTGCCCGTATGTTGAGTAGTTCCATCGGTACTCTGCTCTAGGGTACCTTAAACCTGTCCTGTCAACCCCACAGCCGGTTTAATTTTCAGGATATCCACAATAAATATGCATGAGATAGATTTGCATAAAGTGGAGTCTCAACATATGCAAACTTATCTCATGCATTTTTATTGTGGATGTTCTGAAAACCCAACTGGTTGTGGGGGGTCACCAGAATTGCTTTAGGAACCACTGCTCTACTCTGCTTCATTGGTTTCATGGTTATGTTAGCTTACAAATTGTCTCTCAGGCCAGTAAGGTTTCTCAGCATCAGATCTTTCCCAGTGTGTGAGTGCAATGCATAAAGTGCAACCTGATAACCTTTCACGATAAGGACAAGTGGTCACCCTTCAGAGCAGCACATTGTTGATAACAAGTCCAGGAATGAAAAATACAGCCTACAAAGAGTTAATGCCGCCTTCTGACAGTCACTTGGTCTCACATTGGGGAAAAAGGCCCTTTGACAAATCCAGTTCCCTTCCCTTTGCCCCTTTTGACAGTTCACAAAACACCTTGTTTTTGGAAGGATGGGGGCTAATGGATCTGAGCTTTTCCTCATTTGTTGTTGATTGTTTTTACAGCAAGCGACCCCTCACCTTCTCCTCATCTTTATTGAAGTGATAAAGGTGTTAGGACATCAGAGATTCTGTTAATCTCTCTCTGCCACCCACCTCGTTGGCTAAGGGAAGAGACATGATGGGCAGGTTGAGACCGAGAGAGAGAGAGAGAGAGCGATAACCCTGGTTACATGAGGGACCAGATCTACTAGTACATTCCAGCTCATAAGAATATAAAATGTGCTACGCTGGGTCAGAACAAGGTCCATCAAGCTTAGCACCCTGTCTCTGACAGTGGTCAGTCCAGGTCACAAGAACCCATCAGATCCCAAAAAGGTGATCTATCTCATGTATTTCACTCCCAGGGATAAGTGCTGGCTTTTCCAAGTCTATCTGGCTATTAACTGTTTATGGACTTTTCCTTCAGTAACTTGTTCACTCTTCTTTTGAACCCTGCTATGTTTTATTGCTTTGACCACATCCTCTGGCAACAGATTCCATAGCTTGATTGTGCACTGAGTGAAAAAATACTTTCTATAATTTTGTTTAAAGTCTGCCATTTGATAGTTTTCATGGAATGTACCCTAGCCCTATTGTTGTTTGAAAGGGTAAATAACTATTTCCTATATACCCAGTCCACCCCATTCATGGTTTTATAAATTTCAATCATATCCCCTCTTAGTCGTCTTTTTTCCAAGCTAAAGTGCCAAATCTGTTTAGCCTTTCTCCATAAGGGAGTTTTTCCCTCACCTTTATCATTTTTGTCATCCTTCTCTGAACCTTTTCTATGTCTGCTATGTCTTTTTTTTTTTTTTTTTTTTATGAGATGGGGCAAACAGAACGGAGCAGGAGAGAGACCTTGGGGTGATAGTGTCTAACTATCTGAAGTCAGGGAAACAATGTGACAAGGCGATAGCTGAAGCCAGAAGAATGCTGGGCTGCATATAGAGAGGAATATTGAGTAAGAAAAGGGAAGTGATTATTCCCTTTGTACAGGTCCTTGGTGAGGCCTCACCTGGAGTACTGTGCTCAGTTCTGGAGACCGTATCTCCAAAAGGATAGAGAAAGGATAGAGGCGGTCCAGAGAAGAGCGACCATAAAGGTGGATGGTCTTCATCGAATGACTTATGAGGAGAGATTGAAGAATCTAAATATGTACACCCTGGAGGAAAGGAGGAACAGAGGTGATATGATACAGACTTTCAGATATTTGAAAGGTTTTAATGATCCAAAGACAACGACAAACCTTTTCCGTTGGAAAAAAATCAACAGAACAATTTGAAGCTCCAGGGAGGAGACTCAGAACCAATGTCAGGAAATATTTCTTCACAGAGAGGGTGGTGGATGCCTGGAACGCCCTTCCGGAGGAAGTAGTGAAGACCAAAACTGTGAAGGACTTCAAAGTGGCGTGGGATAAACACTGTGGATCCATAAAGTCTAGAGGATGTGAATGAAGAGAGGGTGGCTTGCGGGAAGGAAGGCCACTACCTGGAGATAATACCCTTATTCAATAAACATACACACGGTTAATGTGACTCCAACATTGCTCTATGCTTCAACGGCAAGAGGAAATGTGGAAAAAAGGATTTGCATTCACAAAAAAGTGGGGAGTAGCTTTTTATGGCGGTTACTACCCAGAATCAATTAAGCCTGATACTTCACTTTCAATGCATATCCAGCGTAGCTCTCTGTTTCAACGGCAGGGGGAATGAAGAAAAATGGATTTATATTCAGACAACAACCAACAAGGACTGAATTGCACAGGCTGGGTAAACAAATAAGTGTGGGAGTAGCTTGCTTATTGAGGCAGTTACTACCCCTAACCAGTTAAGCTAGATGCTTCACTTAGATGCAGTTAAAGCACTGCTCTCTACATTAATGGCGGGGGTGGAAGGGAATTGGAACCAAAAGGTTACTAAGGGCAAGAGTAACATAAGTATGAGATAAAAACAAGTGTGAAAGCTTGCTGGGCAGACTGGATGGGCCATTTGGTGGTCTTCTGCTGTCATTTCTATGTTTCTATATGTAAGAACTACACATAAATCTTAAGATACTGTTGCACAATGGATCTATACAAGGGTATTTATAATATTCTCAGGTTTGTTCTCTATTCCTTTCCAAATAATTCCTAACCTTCTATTTGCCTTTTTGACCACCACTGCACACTGAGGGCCGGATTTTAAAAGCCCTGCGCGTGTAAATCTGGCTGGATTTACGCGCGCAGGGCACTCACGCGCTGGTGCGCCTATTTTGCATAGGCCGCCGGCGCGCACACAGCCCTGGGACGAGTGTAAGTCCCGGGGCTTCGTAAAAGGGGCGGGAGGGGGCGTGTCTGGGGGCGGTTTGGGGTGGGACCGTGGGCGTGGCGCTGGCCCGTGGGCGTGGTCGAGGCCTCCAGACCAGCCCCCGGGTCGGGTGATAGCGCGCCAGCAGCCCGCTGGTGTGCACAGATTTACGCCTGCTGAAAGCAGGCGTAAATCTGCCAACAAAGGTAGGGGGGGGTTTAGATAGGGCCGGGGGGAGGGGAAGGTGCGGGGGGGGTGGAAAGAAAGTTCCCTCCGAGGCCGCTCCGATTTCGGAGCGGCCTCGGAGGGAACAGGCAGCCCCTAGGAGCCAGGTAGTTTAAAAAATGATGACCTCCAAACTAAAGAACACGGATGAACACAGAAAATTAAATCCTAACTATATTGGCCTGACCTAGCAAGGACTATAAGCCTGAGTGAAGAGCTAAGATTTTAATGACTTTTGGAAGGATAATAGCTCTTTTAAAAGTTTAATCTCTATTGGGAGACTATTCCATAAAATGGGTGCAAAGAATTGAAATGCTGTATTACAGACTACTGCCGATCTCACGCTAGGTTGAAAAGGGACAACTAACAGCCCATCATCAGGCCATCTCAGGTTTAATGGGGAAGAGCGAACATGGTTTTAGCAAAGGGAAGTCTTGCCTTACCAATTTACTAGATTGTTTTGAGGGTGTAAATACACATGCGGAAAAACATGAGCCGTTGATATAGTGTATTTGTATTTTCAGAAGGCATCTGACAAAGTCCCTCATGAGAGACTCCTCAGGTAACTGGGAGATTATGCGATTGGAGGCGGTGTCCTACTGTGAATTTGTAACTGGATAAAAGATAGGAAACAGAGGGTAGGATTAAATGGTCAGTTTTCCAAATGGAGAAAGTTTGTTAGTGGAATGTCCAGGGGTCTGTATTGGGACCTGTGCTATTTAGCATATTCATAAAAACTCCAGAGAAAGGAACAAGTGACGGGACCAGATTTGCAGATGACACAAAACTGTTTCTAGTCAACACATGCACTGTACACTGATATTCCAGTGTTTTAAGTAGCAGGAAGTAGTGCAGGTCAAGACTGAGGTGCACTGGCAGTGCTGGAACAGTAGAGGATTTTATAGGGTAGGAGAGCATTGTGTGGTCAGAGCTGTGAATGTGGGCATGTGCGCTCACAAAAAAATAATGATGATCACTTTCCTGGTGGGAGAGGAGAAGAGGGGATGGGGTCTGCTTTGATCAATGCTTTGGAAATAGCTTATAAGAATGAATACATCAATTAAATCAATCAGAGAAATTTCACTTAACTAAATTTTCACAATATCTGCTGCATTAGTGATCAAGCAAAACATTGACTTCTCACTCTGTCTTTCCAACTCTAAGGATGTGATTCACTTAGTTTTTTCCCCAAAGATACAGAATGAGAAAAGTCAAGTAAATCAGGTCCCAAATCTAACTTTTATTTGCTGCAAATGATCATTAGCGAAAACAGTAACACGTTTTTTTACAACACAAATAAGCACATCTAACTTGGTGTCAAACCCTCTAACTGAGTTGTGCACAAATCTAGTAGAAGTTACCTACTGATAGAGCTGCTAATATGCCCCAGTTTACTGTATAAACAGAAATTGAGGGTCAAAACCTGTGGACTCACTGAGTTCGTGATTCTTGTCAAACTCAGCAGGTGCACCATCCATCAGTTTTACCATTATTTCCTGTGCACTAGACTCCAAATACAAAGTCCCAACATTCACCATGTCTGTAGCACAGATTCTAGTAAATTGCTCTAAAATGTACCTGCTGCCTTTGAGGAAAAAACAGGATTTCTGCATGTGCCCTGCAATACTTGTATATGTTCAGGATAAAAATGAACTAGGTTAGTGATTCCCAAACCTGTCCTGGTGACCTCACAGCCAGCTGGGTTTTTAGGATATTCACAATGAATAAGTATGAGATCAGTTTGCATATACTGGGTCTTCCAGTGCATGCAAATCAATCTCATGTATTTATTTATTTAAATTGTTTCTATACCGTTTTTACAATTATATAATTGATCAAAGCGGTTTACATAGCCAACAATAAAATAATTGCAACTAAAACAATAAAAATGAATTACAAAAATAAAATGCACTGATTAATTCCAATCTTTGTTAGAACAAAAAAAATAAATAACTAAAAGATAGGCTAAAATAAAAGAAACAAAACATAATAAAGTTGAAGAGAAATACAATTTGTTTCAAATCCCTATGCTAAACTTTCTGGTTCTTTATAAACTAGAAAAAAAAAACAACCTCATATAATTTACTTAACCCAAGTACAGAGAGAAAGTGAAGAGCACAAAAAACCTGGAACAATTTATAATGTAAGATGCCTGCTCCAATCTGGTATGGATAGATGACCTATTGGCCTGTAGGTCCAAATGCCTCTATAAAAAGATGTTTTTATTGATTTTTTTTTTAAATTCTTTATGGTTTTATATTTGTCTTAAGGCGTTTGGTAGCGAGTTCCATAAAATGGAACCTGCTACTGAAAAAGCCTCTGTCTTGTTATATGTAGTCTAGCTAACTGGATTGAAGGAACCTCTAAAAGCTTCATTTTGGTGGATCTAAATTGTCTTGCTGGTTTGTAAAGACGCAAAGATGTACAGAGCCAGATGTTGTCTTGATTATTTAACAGAGCATGTATTAAAGATAATATTTTATATTTGATTCTGAATTTGATTGGTAACCAATGTAGTTTGTGTAAAACGGGAGAAATGTGTTCTTTCATTGAAGTACCAGTGAGCATACGGGCTGTATTTTGAATTAGTTGCAGTGGCTTGATTGTAGAGTCTGGTAATCCTAAGTAAAGACCATTACAATAATCTAGTCCGGAAAAGATCAGAGATCGAAGCACTTTCTGAAAATCCTTGAAAAATAGTAGAGGTCGTAGTCGTTTAAGCAAATGTAATTTTAAAAAAAAAAGAATTTTTAACAGTTTTGGCAATGTGTTGAACTAAAGACAAATTTGTATCAAGTAGCATTCCTAAATTTTGAACTACTTTATTTATTTTTATGTTCTCATATTCATTGTGGATATCCTGAAAACCCAAAATGGCAGTGAGGCCATCAGAATGGGTTTGGGAAGCCCGTAGGGTATTAATCCTGGCAATCTAATGTCTCCTGTAAACTAGAATTAGACCCTTCACAATAGCTTGCTTTCCTCCTTTCCACTGCAAATATTCTGAAATTCCTAGTTTTTCCCTACAGTTCAGACTTCTTAAGCATCCCCCCTCCCCCGATTATCTCCGTGGCCTTACGCCTTGCTTCTTGGGGATCCCACGATCTGGCTGTACTCCCTGATTAGCACATAGTAGAAGGCCCTGCCTCTTCTTTCACAAACATGAACGAACAATAAACACAGAGGACAGTTACTTTGTGAGGTCGAAGTTTTCCTTCAGCAGGTTTGAAGGGTAGGACTTGTCCACTAGTGGGGGTTATTCTAGCCTCTCCTCCTTGCTCCCATGTACTTAACATGACTGGGCTTTTGTCAAATCTTGGCTGTCAAAAGGATTTCCACTTTTGATCACTAGTCAGTGTTCTTGAACTGTGTAGTCTCCCAGATGTTGATCTGATCAAAGCCAGCTGTTGCTTGGTCCTCCCCTGAGACTGAAGAGAGAGTGGGAGAAGGTGATGAATGGCCTGTTGCCTGGAACTAGGAGAGAATAGAGGGGAACACTCACAGGCAACTTCATTAATACTCTGCCTCCCGTATACTACCCTCAGCCCCTATTTTATTCCTCCTAATCTATACATCGTGCTATACGCACTACACATTGAAACCTGTAGAATGATTTCTGTACACCAAAATGAACCGAAACACATTGATATCCTGCCCCATTCCTGATAGCTTGGCCTCATTTCATTGTTAACCTCTTTAAAATATTGCTTTATTCTTTTGGTGCTACAGAGAGAGAGCATGATACATATAGAGATGATAGTCTCTGTATAGTAAGGGTTGTTTCAGCGCTCCATTTATTTTTCTGTATCTAAAAACACCTGGAAAAGCTCCCAAGCTAACAGCATTCCAGCTGTTTATAAAAAAAGAAGAGTCTCCTAGACCACATTCTTTAAAATTTGATCTGGCCATTTTCATTGCACAAGAATCTGACAAATGCACTTTGCCTGCAAAAACTCATGGCATCACACCACTAGAGCCTAGGGGGGACAAACCATGGTTTTAAAGGGGTGGAGATGCCAAAGGCTACAGCATCCATGCAGGGATTTAAAAGGAAAGAATCACTGCTCTAAATATATGTATAGGTTCAACTCCAGTTTCCTGATAGGCAGGTTTAAGGGTCTGTTTAAGGGCAAAGGAGAGAATTTTGTAGGGCAGTCATGACAAATGGAAAGATGCAAGTATTGCACCGTATAATGGTGTAATATGCAGGTTTTATATTTGTTGCTGCATCAATAAAATAATACATAAAGAAAAGTAAAAAAAAAAAAAACCCAACATTTGCAAAGATTGGGGATATGCTTGCTATGGATCAATAAATACCCAACATTTATTTATTTATTTATTTTCAACCTGGCATCCAAGGGTCCCAGAAACTCACCAGAATACATTTTAACAAGAAGGGAATTTTCAAAAGGATGCCATAAGTCAGAATCTTTCATCCCAAATTATTATATTACCCACTCTCCTCACCCCCCCATCATTTGATAAAGCAGGAAATATAGTCCACATCCCTACCTTGCCGTACCCCATCAAAATTACCAGCTCAGAAGAAGAAAGGGAAATGGAGGAAGAGAAAAGACTGGGAAGGAAGAGACAAAAGGCTTATGCACATAAAAGTTAAAAAGGGCTTCTTTTTGTCATCGCTGTGCAACTGTCTATTGTTATGTAAGATCCTTGGACGAGGCGCTTAGAGCAGCACCGTTGTCACCACTGTGCAGTGTTCGCTGTATGCACAATTGTCTACCTCTGGCGCCTCGTGCTTCTCCAGTTTGCTGCATGAACTCCCCATGCCCCATCCTGTTGCTGTCATGGAGCTCCTACATAGCCAACAATAATGCTGCCACCTTTCCTTCCAGGGCTTTGTAAATGTGGAGAAGCACAAGTCAGCAGCGGTAGACAGCTGTACGGGCAATGAGTGCTGCATGATAGTGACAATTGTGCAACTAAAAGTGCCTGCTTAAAAGAGCTTACATAACAATAGACAATTGTGCCTAAATCAAATCTTTTCCTCTGTCCTGGGGGTCCTGGAATACAACCCCTGAGAGTCTCAGACTCTGGTATCCCAATGCTCTGTCTGGTTAGCCCTGTTTTTTAGACTTTGAAATTTAACTCCTGGGTCAGAGGTACAGGAAGGTTAAATTACATTTCAGGGACTAGTGTTAGTCTATGGTACTGTATCAGCATGGTGCACCCTGGACCTGGGAGATCTGAATCCAGGAACCCCCGCACCCAGGAACTCCAGATCCAGGACCACACTGGCACAGCACCAATAACTTAACACTAGTCCCAGAAATATGAGTTAACTTTCCTCTATCTTTGATCCAGCAGTTACATTTCCAGCATTAAGAAAACAAGAGTTAAGCTTTCAGGGCTTTAATGCAACGCTCTGCATTGGAGAGTAATAGCTAATTACTTCATTAATATGGGATTTACATGGAGGAGTACTAATTTGTGCACTCATTTTTACTCCTGTTCATATGCTAAAAATGCTTATAAAATTGTGCGAAAAATTATGCACACAAATGGGAGTAAGCATGTGTTCATCCTAGCACACCTTATTGCATCGGTCTCAGAGTGATGACAGCAGCAGAGAGACCAGGAGGGAGAGTAATGATCAAGACAGCATTAGCAAAATAGTCTGTGAAAGAAGTGGATTTTGAGGTTGGATTGGAAAAGGCAGGGAACTTGGGTGACAAAAAGGGGGGATGATTTCAGAGTGTACTGTTTTTTGTAGGAAACATTCTGGTTTACTTACACAAAGGTACAGATTGCAGTATTTAATTTTAGACATCAGTGAAGCCATTCGATACCCATAAAGGGGAGGAGAGAGGGACAGGTTCAGTGCCTTGGCTAGCACTTGGGCACCTTTGTTTTATCAGCCAGTCCCAGTAAATGGCTTGCCTTTATCCAGAAGGGATAAGACCAAAGTGACAAACTACAATAAGCCATGGAAACATCCACCACTCGGTCCTTTATGTAAGCCATGTATCGTGAACCCCTGCGAAAGACAGGCCTTTCATTTGGCTTCAGTGATACAGGGCCTAAGATCAGTTCTACTGCTGCTTTGTGCTAAATGCACTGATAAAGGTTCAGTTAAGAAGAGCCACAGGATCAGAGGTCATTTCCTTGAATGCAGCAGCCTGATAACGAGTCTGTCAAGATGGGTTAATGGAGACAGAAATTATCATCCAACCCTGGGAAAGTGAATTGACAAGGGTCGAAATTCAGAATTTGATTGCGGGTATAGAGAGTTCAGTCCAGAAAGGACTCTGAGCTTTCTTGTCCTCCAGGCATTTTTGGATTCAAAAGTGTTAGGGACAAAGGGCAGATATGGATAGACAGCGATTTTCATGGGAGAAAGACATTTCAGGATGACTTTAGACAATACACAAGCTTCTATGATTGCTTTTAAAGACTCGGAACAAACTCAGGAAGGTAACTGAAAGAAAGAGAATACATTTGAAGTAACACAAAATAATATTTAGCTCAAAGTTATCGTGATGCACAGGGCTGGCATGTCCCAATAGGTGAACTAGGCAGATGCCTAGAGCGCCAGCCATTAGGGGGCGGCAAAAAGCAGCCATATGGGGCCGCGCGTGGAGCCCATCCCACTCACGGTCAAGAGGAATAGAGACTCTGCAGGCCGGAAGCAGCACCCATTCTCCTCGGAGCCAAGAAGAGAAAGCAGAGTCTCAGCGGGCCATGAGCAGCGCCTCTGTTTGTGTATGTGTGTATGTGTGTGTGTTTATTGAGAGGGATTGTGTGTGTACGAGAGAGCAATAGTGTTAGAGGAAGGAAGGGAGACTGTCTAAAGCTGCATGTGTGAATGAGTCAAGGAACCTAAGTGTGTGTAAGAGAAGGGGCCCTGTTTGAGTGAATGAGGTTGGGGCCTGGACTGAGGGGGGAGGAGGCAGGCACAAGGCAGAAGGTTTGCCTAGGGCACCTAATAACCTTGCACTGGCCCTGGCGATGTATTTTCTTCTCAGAGTTCTGGCGCAATGATGGGATTGATCCTGAATATGCTTTTCTGTTGAAGAATCACTTTTCTTTGTTGATGGTTTCAAGTGCATTAATTGCTTTGGGTGCATAGATTACTTGGGTGCGTCAAGGCTATGTGCTTCAAATATGCCAATGCATCATTCTTTGATGCTGTCTGCATCAATGCACCTTGGGAAGATTGTTTATGCTTATTCGACACAGACCGGGCCGGCTCGAGGGAGTGATGCCGCTTATTTGTCAATGGTGTCTGAGCAGCTGAACTCAACCCCTTAGCAGCAGACCTTACGAATGGGGGAGTTTTAAAATGACTCCACCTCAAAGGTTTTTCATAAGGGGGCAGATGATGCTGAACTGTGGGAGGAAGATCTACTGCCACTCCTTAGAGATGTACACAGTTCTTTCAAGTATATGGCCCTGGAGCATTGTGAGCTTGGGGATATCCATCCATAGGCTTCATATGTCTTCTGGTTATGGTCTGGTCCCAGACAGAGATAGCATAACTCATGGTCATCGGTGAGGACATGACTTTTCCACACGTTCAGTTTTTGAACTCACTCACAGTTGTTGACTTTTTCTTGTGGCCAGATATCCTTAAAAGTGCTGTTGTATGGCTGCAGTAGCAGTGAGGCAAGGCAGAATAGGATTCAAGAAATAAAAATTCAAAGTTTGAGGTAAAAAAATAGAGGAGAGATGAAATATAAGTCTGTGCTTCAGCTCGGACAGAAAAATTGACTGATGAGGCTCATGAAGCAATGCGCACACAGGAACTCCCTCACATGCTCAGTAGAACTCAAATCTCTACATTTAGGAGAATGAAGTTCTTTTGGTGCCACCAGGTGACATCACCCACATGTAATAGCTAATTTAGCCTGCTTATGGATACTTTATGGTTAGAAGTATAGCAGTAATAATAGTAGGAACTTCAGAAGTAGATCCATCTTTGAAGCAGCATTTGAAAAGTTCTATCGAGTGTAATCTCTCTTCCCAAGACAGTCCATCATGATTCCTGCCCCAACAGGTAGGAATTGCAAGGTCTTCAACAATGTGCTTT
Source organism: Rhinatrema bivittatum (assembly GCF_901001135.1). Lineage (NCBI taxonomy): Eukaryota > Metazoa > Chordata > Amphibia > Gymnophiona > Rhinatrematidae > Rhinatrema > Rhinatrema bivittatum. The sequence goes on along the minus strand of NC_042625.1, from coordinate 62,675,312 downwards.
CCCAACTGAGGCAGATATGCAGGGTCAGAGATGGAGGGAGGAGTCTAGTGCGGCACACCTTCCTCAGAATTTGCTTCATTATGTTTGAGGAAGCAGCAAAAAGGTCAGGATCAAGTTTATGCCAGCAGAAGTTTCAAGCACTGGCTTTAAACTGAATGAGAGAGGATCCGAGCTGCCAAGTTACCCAGTTTCAGGAGTGGGAGTTTAGGCCAGTCCTGGATTGGTTACAATCCTAGCCTAATGTGTTATGGGGCCTGAAGAACTACTATCAATGGGTAGAATCAGGGAACTACAAATACCATATTGGTTTGGAATGTAAGTTTAAAACCAGGACTGGCCTAAAATCTCACTCCTGGCATTTGTGGGCCATCTGTAGGCATCCACAGGAATTACCATTGCTTTACATGGGGTCACCCGCACAATGTTCCATAAAAAGGAATCCCATTATTGCATAATAGCGACACAAGTATTGGGTTCTAGAGGGAGGCATGGTCTGAGGCTCCTGTCTGGGACTGTCGTTAGAATGGTTGACGCTATAGAGGAAGGAACATTTCAAGCTGATCTGGGAAAATTCTTTGTAGCTACAAAGGAAGACTCATGGTGCCTCGCTTTGGAAATCATCTCCTCTCTTTACCAGCCCCCCCCCCCCCCCCCCCCCACACACACACACACTTCATAAATGGCAGTGAGCAGTATTGGAGCAGGTTTTAGCCTGGGATACAAGCTCAGATGTAGAGGAATATTCCTCAGGCCAAAGGAGGCAAAATAATCATATGGATACCCTACATTCCAAAGTATAAAGATATGGAAATAAAATAGAGGGTAAAAATAGAGGTGACCTAAGAATATAACAAAATGGAAGCAAGGGTGCAAGTGTGGCCGGACCCTCCAGTCCACCGCTAAACAGCTCTAGTTCCATTTCCAGAAATATAACATCTTGAGCTGTCCATCCCCTCTTGCCCTCCTCCCACCTAGAAGAGCAGGGATTGGTTACTCAGGCCCTTTACAACCAGCCATTTTGAGTTTAAGGTCTGGCTAGTTTCATTTAGAGCAGACATCGGAGAATCAAGATGTAGGATTTTTTCCCTCCCTGCTGAGGCCTCCTGCCTCATCAGGTTTCCGCTTTTTTTTTTTTTTGTAGGGGATTGGCCTCTGTGCACAACCTGCCAGAGGATCCCTAAGTGCTTAGTTCGGTAAGACAGATTTTTGCTTCCTTTTGGGGCAAAGGGCTTTCAAGCCAGAGGATTGAAGATCCATGAGCACCACTCTAGGTGGGCAAGACCGGTGACAGATCTATCTGAGTGAGCTTTTTGATTGCCGAACTGTGTCCTGTTTTCAAGAAGGAAAATACCCTTTTTTGGTGTGAAGAGGTTTTAAGCCACCCCATCTTCACTGGGAGACTGGCTGGATCAGCAGGTTCCCCCCAAAGACTTTTCAGTCCGAGGAGTCACACTTTCAGATCAGCTTAATAGAGCCAAGGAAGAGTGAAGAGACCCCGTCCGGATTCTCCATTAATTTGGGACCAGGACACAGGGCTGGGTGTTTGGGAAGATGCTGGATTGTAAGGTACAATTTTTACTCTGCTAGTAAGGGATCCCCGACCTAGGAATCTCAGATAAGCTGCTGGGGGAGCTTTGAGTGCACAATTTACACCACCATGGGAAGCTCAACCAGTGTGCTGAAAGAAAAGGACACTTACCCAGAATGAAACACTCTATCTGTAAAGACGACATCTGTAACTGTACAAGTATTTAAAGATGGACTTTTATTTGCCTTAAACCAATCAGAAGATTATAATTTAACACCCAGCACCTGGTCCTGTTTGGTTATTCACAGCATTTCCCTCCAGAGATGCCACAGCTACAAATACACACAAGGGACACACTAAAGTTTCTTTCATTCTCTGGGCCATAGACGAGAGTCTCTCCCCATAGAAAATATCTCCCCCCTCCCCAGGATCAGGAGTCAAGCTGAGAGGAGGTCAGTTAGCCGGAGCAGCCCCGAAGGTTACAAATAAGATTGTATGGCCTTGGGATTATGCAACCCGGGTAAGGGTTGCACAAGCAAGCTTATATTTTGATGAATTAGGCTAGTATTGTTGCTTTAGAGATCCGAAGATTATAAGAGGCAAATTCTGCCATCTCAGGAAAGATGCAGTATGAATTTTTCTGCCCATGTACTTAGGGAGATCTGCTAATACCATCATCACAGAGTGCTGTCTGAGGTATTAAAGCCATCAATCTAGATTGTATGCCTTGGTGCTTCCCAGTTGGCCAAAAAACTGACACAGACTAGGGGTGTGCCTGTGAACTTCTTAAAACAAACCCACAAGTATATTCACACACTTCTGCCTCAGACATTCTATCCAGATGTGCTGAAGGCAGCATGTTGTGGACATTAAGAAAGACTGAGTGAGACACAGACAGTGAGGAGGACATGGTGGCATTTTCTATTTTTTAATATCCTGCCTTTTACATTCCTTACAGATTGCTCAAAGTGACTTACAGTAATTTAATAACATGTCATGCAATTTATAAAATACAGAAGTAATGCAATTCATAAAATACAATTCATAACAGGATACATCCAGATCAAAATACAAAAAATGCAATTTATAATACAATTCATAATATAAACCATAGTATACCTACAAAATAACACAATAATAACTATTTCTATTAGGAACTTTAAGGAAGGAGACTGGCAGATGGTGGGGATCCTGTAATTACCGGACCCTGGCCTATAGGGCTTTTGGAAACCTCAGTGCTATGAGAGAGAGGAGACTGCAGGACTGCATGCTGTGAGATGGAGAGGGCCAGAGTCATGCATGCTGCTACAGTCATGCATGCTCTTCTTTGTGAGTTGTTCACTTTGAAATAGTGGAAGAGGATCTGTTCTTCCTTCAGGAGCAGAATCAAATTGTTCTCCCTGGGAAGCAATTAGCTGCCACAGTGATAGCACTAGCTGAAGACTGGGAAGAAAAGGAAACCTGCGGTGGCATGTCTGTCCATGTCCATGCATGTCTGTCCATGCACTCATGGCTCCATGCATATCCAGCATGGTTCTCTGCTGCATCGGCATGGGAGAAAGACTGATACATCACGCATTTCCAGCATAGCTCTCTGCTTCAACGGCAGGGGAAAAAAAAAAAACAAAAACAAAAAACTGATGCTTCACGCATATCCTGCATAGCTTCAACGACAGGGGTGAAGAAAAAAAAGGATTCGCAATCACAAAGCGAGGAGTAGCTGGCTTGTTACGGCGGTTACTACCCCAACCAAATGTGCCTGATACTTCACTTTCAATGCATATCCAGCATGGCTCTCTGCTTCTACAGCAGGGGAGAAGAAAAAAAAAACCAACAAGAGCTGTACAACATAGTCTAGGTAAAACAAATAAGCATGGGTGTAGCTTGCTTATCGCGGCGGTTACTGCCCCTACTACCCCTAACTAATCAAGCTAGATATTTCACTTGCATGCAGCTCCATCACTGCTCTCTACATTAATGGTGGGGGTGGAAGGGGAATAGAACAAGGAGCTAAGAGTAACAGATAAGAATGAGAGAAAAAATGTGTGAGGCTTGCTGGGCAGACTGGATGGGCCATTCGGTCTTCTTCTGCCGTCATTTCTATGTTTCTATGTTTCTTCCTCATATCACCTAGTCTGCAAATGCCAGATTGATAGCCTATGTATGGAATCCTTTTCCCCAAATGGCTGGGACAAAATCATTCTTATTTCAGCTACAATCTGAATTACAATCAACACACCACTGGAGGAGATTGCAAAATAAAAACTGAAGTGTGGATTGTCCTGTCTTCACAGGTGCTTTTCTGTTTATTCACTGTTGTCCTGCTTCCACACCCATGAAAACACAGCTGCGCTTAACCAGCTCCAGTTCTGTGAGTACCTCTGCTATCCATGTGGTCTAGTAAAATGCCAACTGAAATAAATATGTTTTTAAATGCTTTTTAAAAGTTTTGATGCATTCCTGTTTATGTAGAGCAACAGGTAGGCTGTTCCAAAGTATGGGACCTGCTACTGATAGTAATCTCTACTTCGAGTCAACTAAATGAATGGATTTAAAACTAGGAATATCAAGTAGACATCTGCCCTCCAATGTGAGACTTCTGGTTGGTTGGTCAATACATTTGCAATAAAGAATTGATACGATGTGGAGATTCATGGCTCAAGGCCCTATGAATCATGACTAACACTTTATTTATTTTATTTATTTATTTCTTTTGTATACTGACATTCGATCGAGATATCACGTGACTTTGTACCAAATTCAACACCTAATGTGTAACCAATGAAGAACATTCAAAATAGGTGTAATATGCTCAAATCATGAGGTCCCTGTGAGTGATTTGGGCCACTGAATTCTGGATTGACTGAATTGCCTTGTCTGTGTAGGCAGAGGCATGCCTAAAGGCAGGGAATTTCAATAGACAAGAGAGGGAATGATTAGTGACTCTAGTAACTGCATTGACCTGACAGCTCATTGAGTCCATGATAACGCCAAGACTCTTGGGACTTTACCAGAATCGTGTGACCTGGTTTGAGCAGGTGTACTTTCCAGGATCATGATTTCCTTGTTGTCCACATTTAAAACAAGTGAGAGAGGCATATTTTAACTACCATAAGGCACAGAGACACAAGCTGAAAAGTGGTGGACCGGGGCGAAGTTATGGGCAGGGAAAACTGAATGTCATCAGCATAGAGCTGATAATTTGCCCCAAGGGCAGCATGCATTCTGCAGATTGGAGATAAATAAATGTTGAACAAGATGCCTGAACCCTGAGGTTCCGGGCCGGGCTCCATCTGATGATGTCAACCACATGTGAGGACTCCCATCCTGTTTGTCTTAGGAGAACTCCAGTATCTACAATATGCTAGGCTGATGTGTAGGTATTAATGCGATTACTTAGGTATGAGTTGAACCAGTCTAAGATCTTCCTGGCAATGGCATATTCTCTTCAAGCAGCCCCGTTTATTGCTCATTGTGTGTTTCCTGAGTAAATAGTTACCTTATCTTTCTCTCCAGGCAATCTGAGGACATTCCCATTTCCCTTTCCTTATCTTTGGGCTTGTGGTCTGCTGCTGCAGGAGACGTTTGTCCTGCCAAGTCTGGAAGGTGAATCCTTGTTTCCCTGGGGCTCTAATCTATGGAAGGATGATTCATTGATTCCTTGATTCTCTGTTTAAACAGCTGACAGAGGAAGCCTTTCTTTCTGATGCCCCCATTATGAGATTAATCCTTTTTTACCTCCATGTATGTCTAATATTGAGAGATAAATGGTCAGTTTCTGGAGAGCCCTGCGGGATGAATTTATAGAATATCTGAATCCCTCAAATATGAAAATGTTATTGGTTTGCCACTATGGTTCATCAAGCAAATGAGCAGATAACTCGGCCCTCTTCCTAGCCCTGCGCTTACTGCTGCATCCTGAAGGAAGAAGGAAGGATTCCCCTAGGCTGTGAGGTATTGTACAGAGCATCCTTCTGGTGAACACTGTGTGTTTATTTCCCTTTTCCCCATGTGCTAACTGCTGCTACAGTTGCTTCTATAGCTCGTTATAGTTTCAGCTTTCTCTACACTCAGTCACCATCCCGGTGTCGCAGGCTATGCCTTCCCTTCTTCCTCCCCCTCCTGAATAAAAAAAAATTCCACTTCTGTGTCTCCCATTTATGCTCCTACCCCCCGAGTGCTTTAGAGTCTGCTACTGCCTTAAAGCATGGAGAAGAGGGAGTTTGCCTTTCCAGACGGTCACTAGCTGGATTCTTCAGAATATCACGTGGCTGTTCTTCTCTCTTTGGGTTGTATTCCTGAATCTCCTTTCATTTTTCACAGCAGGTTCTATTTCTTATGATCTTACATGCTTTTGGGGAAGGGGGAGAATAGAGAAGATGCTCCTTTCATTATGGTGACACCTGTTTTTATGTTATTCTCCTAATTACTTTTTTCCCATTGTTTGTGCTGCCTGAGCTCTTTCTTTGCATGAAAGAGTCTGAATCCTGTATAGGGAGTGGGGGGAGGGGCTATGATGACGATCAGCCTGGCAGCACCCTTTGATTTACTTTCATAACAGTGGGAGCAGGCAAGAAAAAGCAGTTCAGCAGATATTGACATATCAGAGATAGATATCCGGTGAAAGAAGAATAACCAATAGGACATTGATACAAAAATTATATAAACATGACGGCAGCTCAGATTGTGGAGGGGTAGCACTATATGCATAGGATGGCATAGAGTCAAGCAGGATGTAAGTCCTGCAGGAATCTTTATGGACAGAAAGTGTTGCGTTTGGCCGGTCGTGGGTCCCTCCCACAACCAGCCACTCTTACCTCCCTTCCCGGGCTGCAGGGGGGCCACCAATACCAGCTGGATGGAGATGCAGCTGGCTGCCATGAAGGCTTGATACGCCGCACTAGGGCTGCCGCTCAGCTGAGTGGGGCTTCCCTAGGCACGCGTGTGTGCGTCTGGTGTGCTTTTAAAGGGCCCATGGTGGGAAATCCTCCACAGAGCCCTGAGATGATATCACAGGCCTTCCCTACTTAAGGCCTGCTTTGCCCTGCATCAGACGCCTCACCTCGGCAATAGGTTGGACTCTTCTGATTTGCTGGTTGCCACAACGATCCTAGTTCCTGATCCTGCCTCTGCTCCTATGCCTTGCCTTTGTGTTCCTGTGTCTTCAGAGTCCCAACGTCCCTCTTCCGTGCATTCCCTACTGTTTGTTCCAGTCATTCTTTCTTCGGATTGACCCCTTGGCTTGACTTTGGACCTCTTCTTGACCACCGTGGACCTTTGCCTGCCTTGTGATCTTTGTTTCTTGTCTTGTGGAACGCTGCCTGCCCTAACCTCGGCCTCTTTCTGCTGTCTGTTGCCGTTTCTCTGCTCGCTGGCCAACTGTTTTTCACCCACGGATTCATCTCAGCTCAGAGGCCTAAGTCCAGCCGGCCCTGGCACCTGAGGGCTCAGCCTGAGGGGAACGTGGGCTGGTAGTGGTGAAGCTCCTGTTGGGCCTCTGCTCCACCTAGCCCCACCTGTCGACAGTGAGAACCTGCAGGGCTCTTCCCTGTGGGAAGCACCAACCTTGCCTCAGTCTAAGAGTCCACTTCTGCAACAAAGTCAATGTGTGACGGGGAAGTGTATAGCGGTGAGTGCATATTTGCCAGGCTAGAATAAAATAACAGTGAAATGCTAACAGAAATTAGAAAGGAAAATAAAATTGGCAGCACTATAAATAATGGGAGATTTCAAGTTCCCCAGTACTGAATATGTAAATGACTCATCAGAACATGCCAGAGGTAAAGTTTTTAGATGCGTTGGGGCCAATATTGAAATGCTGCTTATTTATTTATTTGTTTTAAAGTATTTGTTACTTGCTCCTCCTACATCCGAAGTGAGCTACAATAAAACATACATAATAAGCAAATATAAAAACAAAGTACCATCTCAGAAACAATAAAAACAAAATAAATAATTATGTTGTGACATACTACAAAAACATCAGTCTATATGACGGTAATATTCAAGCAGTTAGGCACAGTATGCTTGTTGACATCAATATGTTTTCGTGGCTTTCATGAAGAATCTAGGTTTTCTGGTTGATCTCATCTCCTTTGGAAGGGAGTTCCAGAGGACCAGGGCCACTGGTGGAAAAAGCACACTCTGCTTTCTTCTAGATGGACTACCTTCAGTGAGGGGATGTCTAATAGGCTTTGGCTGGAGGATCTAAGTGCTCTCACCGGGGTATGGATTTTTAAAATTGCTGCAATCTATGGTGAGGAAATATTATGTAAAAGAGAAGGAATAATTAGTGCAAGTTTATTATGAATCCAGTAAGAGACTGGAAGCCAGTGTAGTGATTGTAACACGGGAGTAATGTGATCACATATAGGAGTTCCAATTAACAACCTTGCCACCGAATTTTGAATAATTTGTAAAGGATGTATTGTATAAGCTGGAAGACCGATTAAAAGTGAGTTGCAAAAGTCAAGGCTGGAAAAGAGAAGGGACTGTTTCTTTGTGTTTTTCATGTCATTTCAAAACAAATGCACATTTTCTAACAGATTATTTGCACCTTTTACGATCAGCGCTGCGGATGCTGATCTCATGACACCTGTGATGGAGAACCACATAGAGCTTTCTGAATGCCCTCAAGTTCCTATTGATTTTTGTAGGGCAGGAATGAAATCTGCCACGTTCTGGGCGAGAGTGGAAGGTGATAATGATGACTGTAGCAGTTCATGCCTCATATGCCCTCTTTCTCTTACAAGTTCAAAGCAAATAACTTTTAAGAAGTAAAAAAAAAAAAGGCCTCCTACAATGATAGGCCATCAATCTTGGTAAAATCAGGCTAAGCAGTCGGGGAATGGCACTAAATGGTGGTGTGAAGAATGCACTTGAGCAGGTTCTACCTGCTCTGGGCACTGAGGCAATCATCAATCAGGGGAAGAACAACAGGAGGGTGGGAACCGTCTCGCCTACCTATGCCGTGCTTCTGGTCTGTACCACAGGAGAGGACAGGATGAGGCAACCTCTTTGTTTTCTCATCTTGCTAATTGTATCAAGAATGCGTCAGTACGTTTTAATTTTGTTTAAGAGGAGCACCCTGGTACACAGTAACCTCAGCTAAATCTTCTTAAACCACCTGGAGGCTCAGAGCAGGGTTTTACTAGCGGCTGTACAGTGGCAAGCACACGTATGGGCAATTAACCAGCATCTTTCTTCCAAACTCCCTGCTTGAGTCTTCTTCCCAGGATTTCCCTAGACCTGCTTGGACCTGACGCCGGCCCCTCCCCCCATGACGGCTGCCGTTTTTTCAGTGAGACTCTTACAGGGTTACCCGCTAAAGCGTACTCTGCACGCACGCAAGACTCTGCCAGCTCTCCGGTGCATGCGTGCAAGTGCTGGAGGGGGGGCCTAGGGGAAAACGGGGCTGAGTTTCTGAAACAAACTGGTAGATAGTAGCAAAATTGTAATTCCCTTTTGGGGCATGTGAAATGAGACTGATGTTTGTTTGAAAGCTAAGCACCAGTCTCTTGGTGAGTTCACGGAAAATAGAAATGGCCTGCAAGCAGACAGTGTAGAGGACCTGGCACAGAGGCAAGGGTAGTATTTATCAAGCTGGGTAAGGAAAACTCAGCAAAACACGTCTTTCCCCTCTGTGTTCCTTGTGAATGCATCCCATTACATCTAAAATCTTTAGTGCACAGTCTTCTGTCTCGAACCCACACCTTGGGAGAAAGGAGGATCTCATGCAAAAAAAGTATCTTCAATAAAATAAAACTTTTATTTCTGGGGTTTTCAGCAGTCGGAGATGAACAATGTTTAAATTAACTGAATTAATCAGGGGTCATAGGTTCACCGCACTGATTAGCAGCAGCAGCATCAACACCAACAATAAAACACTTTTCCTCCGAAACAGCTGATGCTGTAGCATTCACATCCCCACACAGAATTCTTCACAGCCATCAGTACAAATCACCCACTTTTCACGAGGCCATTTGTGGTCCATAATCCTCCTGGGTTGCTACTGGACGCCAACGAGGAAGCCAGAAAATGTTCACTGGTTTTCCATGGCTTGGCCCTGCTGAACGAGAAGACTAGCCACCCTCCAAGGAGCAGTGAGAGCTCCCCACTCCAAAAGTAAACAAAGCCACATACAAGAGGAAAAAAAAGCCACCTTTTATTTACCATATGATACTCCTTCTAGAGGATTTCCCTCACTTCATTAATTAAAGGAATCTACCAAATGCCCTTAAAAATAACCTTTACCTGAATGACTCAGCACTAAAACCCACCAGCAGAGGTTATGTGACATCCTTGAACATTTCTTTCAGGAGCAAACCTCTAGTGACAGGGCTCCCAGCACAGAGTAGGTGATGGCAGATAAGAACCAACTGCTGAGCTCAGTCTGCCTCACTGCTCTCATCTATGCTGGATATCCTGGTTTGGGGAAAAACAGTCATTTGCCTGACTGCTAGAATTCATGGTTTTTACAAGAAATACGTTAGAGATGTTGTCTACTTGAACCAATCAGAACATAAGAACATGCCATCAGGGGCGGATTGCCCTATCAGAGGATCGGGCATCACCCGGTGGGCCAGCCGCGCTCGGCAGACCACGTGGTATCTCCTGGGCCGGCCTGGGCAGCGAATCCCTGGGCCGGTCATCATCGGGAATCCGCCCCTGCATGCCATACTAGGTCAGACCAAGGGTCCTTCAAGCCCAGCATCCTGTTTCCAACAGTGACCAATCCAGGCCATAAGAATCTGGCAAGTACCCAAAAACTAAGTCTATCCCATGCTATTGATGCTAGTAATAGCGGTGGCTATTTTCTAAGTCAACTGAATTAATAACAGGTAATGGACGTCTCCGAAAACTTATCCAAACCTTTTTTAAAACCCAGCAACACTAACTGCACTAACCACATCCCCTGGCAACAAATTTCAGAGTTTAATTGTATGTTGAGTGAAAAAGAACTTTCTCTGATTCGTTTTAAATGTGCTACATGCTAACTTCATGGAGTGCCCCCTAGTCCTTCTAGGCAGAGATGATGTGCATTCCCTGACTGGCTGCAGTTTTCCTCTTATATCTGATGCCATAAAATATCACTCACAACATGTGTTCTATAATTATTTTACTTCAGAAAATGTAAGGGAAAGAAGATCCCTTAACTTACAAAATGAACTAACTGGTGCAAGATGATCCTGTACAACAGGATAAGAGACAGACAGGCACTGGCCCCTGATCTTGTAACTGGACACAAAGTCAATGTTTAGATCAGGGGTGGGAACCCCTTGAGGGTCCCTAACCAGTCAGCTTTTCAGGATGTCCCTAATAAATGTGCATGAGATAGAGTTGCATGTACACTGCCCCAACTGTATACAACTCTTATTTCATGCATATATATTAGGATTATCCTGAAAACCTGACCCATTAGGTGCCTTCAAGAGCTGAAGTTTCCCACATCTGGCTTAGATGATAATTTACAGGAAGGGCATTGAACCTATGGGACATAAGTATGATTTTATTTATTTATTTATTTTTAATTTTTATATACCGGAATTCCTGTATAAGATACAAATCAATCCGGTTTACATAGAGCTGCAAATTGCCCTGGTCTTACAAGTCCGAACAGGGTTTATTACATGGAACTGTAACAATGAGTCTCCTTAAAACTATACAACTAACAGAAACAATGAGTCTTCGTGAACTATACAGATAACGTGTTATAACAGTGAGTCAGAATAAAACAACTTGGTAATAAATAAATATAAATTAATAATAAATAATAATTCAAAATAATAATTCAAAATTCAAAATAATCAGTGGCTTGCAAGAGTTGGCTTAACATGGAACAGATGGACGGGGTGGAAGGGGGGGAGCCGGCAAGGAAGGGGCCTGAAATGATTAGAATGCTGGGTCACTTTCTCATGGGGGAGGGGAGAAGGGAGGAGTGGAAGGATGGAAGGAGAAGGGGTAAGGAGGCTTGATAATTAAGGGATCAGATCATGAGGACATGAGCATTAAGGGATCAGATCATGAAGACATACATTAAGTGAATGGAAAAGCTTGCCTAAAGAGCCATGTGTTTAGCTTTTTTTTAAACTCTGGTAGGCTGGGTTCGAGGCGTAGGTCTGGGGGTAGAGCATTCCATTGGTGAGGTCCGGCAGTTGAAAGTGCTCTCTTCCTTAGCAATGTTTTTTCAGGAGGGGCAAATAGTGTGCCTTTGTAGGCGCTTCTGATGGGTCTTGCTGAAGTATGCGGTCGAAATTGTGTGCTTAATGTGATGGGAGCCGTGTTGTGTGATAATATGATAATGATAATATGATATGTGTGGTAATATGTGTGATAATATGATAATGATAATGATGATAATAACACTACTTGACATACACAGTGCTGTACAGTGGTGATGAGTATTCACTTGCAGTAAGTCCTTGCTCCAAACAGCTTATAATCCAAGTAGTACCTGAGACAGCAGAAGTTAAAATAACTTGCCCAAGGTTAGAAGGAGAAGCAGGATTTGAACTCTGGTTTCTGTGATTTACAATACAGTTCTCTAACCACTAGGACACACTTTTGACTGTTCTAATTGTTCTTCCTAAGTTTAAAAAAAAAGATTTACATCAACACTACTGTCACAAACAAACAAACAAAATCCCCCACTCCTGGGCTTCTCCCATCCTCAGACTCTTACCCTATAGTTGAAAATGTTTACTGGGCAGGAGTGATCCCACCGCTGCTGCTATTGGAATGGCTCCCGCAGACCAGGGCCGGCGCCATCGTTTCATTTCTGCCATACAACATGGCGCTGGCCTGAGCGTGGTCAGTGCCATTTTGGATGTCAAAAATTATCAGTGGCATCGACCTCGGTCTGCCAGCACTATTTCCAATACACTTATTTATTTATTTGGATTTACTACTCGTCTTTTTAAATAAAAATTCCCCCCCACAGCAGAATACCATAGATTAGAATAGCAGCCTACCGTCGTCAGAGTGTCACACATCAGGACAGCAGCATGAAAACCGAGACAGTTAGCAGCTCTACCATATCAAGGGCAAGAGGCACGCTGAAGACTGAACTTAAACAAATCAACAGTCCTGACTGACCTTGAGTGACAACTTAGCAGAACGTTAGTGGCTTCCTCAAAATACATTTACAATAAATAACACTTCCGCAAGACAAAAGGATTGCAGTAGTCTACTCAAGGGTGATGCCAGCAGTTTCTTGCAGTAAATTCAGTGGCTTTCTACTAAGGGGCAAGTTGTGGGCAACAGCAGTGGCAAATCAGGAGGGACCAGGGATGGGTGGAGAGCTGGGAGTGGGCTTTTCATTTTGGCTATGGACTCAACATTTTTTTTTTTTTTTTAGTTTAGTTTTCTTTGCTTTTTTATATTTTAAAGAAATGAAAAAGAAATGTCTGTGCACACCCTACTTAGGAGGGTGTGCACAGACATTAGGATGGGCTTGCTATATTTGGTAGAAATGGAGCTCCTGCAACACACACTGACAGACATACACCCCTCACAACTTGGAGTAGTGATAACAAACATCCACTCTGCATCACCCTGGCCCTGCCCAATATATACACGCTGGAGCTTCTGGGACACACCCGGTCTAGAACTTTCTCCGGCACCCATAAAACATGTCTCTTAAGTTGCCATGCAATTGTAGACTTGTTGAGCTTGGCATGGTAAGAGTTCAAAGTATATCTTTAGTACAAAGTGTTTATTAGGGGTGGCCAGGTTTTAAGATCCTAACTGGTTATTTCTTCCTCCCATTTCGGCTGCCAAATTTTGGAGTAATCTTATCTCAATAGCTTCCTGAGCACTGGGTGAGCAGGGAGAGATTGTAAAGAGCCAGTTGTCCTACATAAAACAGTAAAAGATGGCACATGTGGCACAGAATGATTCTGTGATGTGAGATCGCCCACAAGCAGCATCATAACTAGCTTTCCTCTTCCTTGTTGATCAGAAATCTCGCTCTTTGGACATGCGTCCAACCCAGTGCAGTGCGGCTATGCCAGGATTCTCACCGGGACCTTTAAGCTTCCAACTGTTGTAATTTAGAACTAAAATAATTAAGAATCTGCCAAAGAGTAAAGGGAGTAAAAATAGCAGAAAAAATATTCAAATTTCTATAAAGTATGTATGATGAAGTGCCGCTCCTCCTCGCTGCCACTCTCCCTGTGTACAGAGAAACAGAAACACACCCAGGCACAGAGAGAGAGAGACACATAAACACACAGTCTGTTCCAGCAACGTAGTGAGAGCAGCAGGAGGGTCAGATTGCAATTGGGATTCTTATATTAATGTATTTTATTAAATTGTACCTGATTTATTGTTATCTATGGACATGCCTACTGTAGCATGCATTGGGTGTGAGTTTTGCCTGCAGAAAGGCACAAGTAAGCTGACATTACCTTACACACAGATACTTCAAGTGCCCTCACATAAACCATAAATGCTCAGTGAAAATGTACAGAGGAGATCTTTGTGTTTCTTATTTTTGATTTAGTGTAGAAATTGTTCCTCACCACAAGATGTCACTAGATCACCTCTGAGAGAAATGACGAACTTTCCATTTTTATATTATGCTCAGGCCATAGGATGCGGGCATGTTATAGGAATTTAGATAAGAAAAACCCTTCAATAAAATTTCTCATTCCGGGCATGTGGCTACTGTGGGGCCCACTGTATGTTCGGATTTACTGTCAGTGTGATGAGTTTCATGAGCATGGATGGTCTCTGAAGTTGGTGTTATGTAGCAAACTGCCAGGACAAGGGCACCAAGGCACTGGCCCTCTTAACAAGTGCATGACATATATTGTGAGTAAAACAAGAGATGGCCATGTTTCCATTCTTCCTAACTACAAATTTATTTCCAGTTCCAATTTTATTTCTAGCATCCTTTTTCGACCAGGTGCTCCTGGTTCTCCCACCAACAGAAACACTGCTCTCCAGCATTGACGCATTTATGTGAGAGTCTGGGGAGTAAATGAAAGGAATGAGAGTGAGTGAGTGTGTGTGTGTGTGTGTGTGTGTGTGCATTTGTGAGAATGAGCATGTATATGTGAGAGAGAGTATGAGAGTGAATATGCAAGTGTGTGTATGTGAGAATGTTTGTGTGCATGTTGCTACCGATGTTCCCTCTAAGGACTGGGGTGCTGTGAGCATACAATTGATAGGCTTTTTGCATCAAAGAAAGTAGTGCTCACCTGGAAATGAATTCAAAAACGTTTGCCCACAGCAACCCAATCTTTAGAGGTAACATTGTGTGGCAATTGACAGCAGACATCTTGCTGATCCCATGGAAGGTAGCTCCTGAGACACTGTCTCCTGCTGGTGCAGGATAGTCATTGATGGCCTGGAGTGAGCCAGATGAAGATCAGAGACTGTCATTGGAAATCTGACTTGGCAGTTGACTGCAAGATAGTCATTGGTGGTCCGGCATGGGCTAAAAACAAAGCAGACAATATCAAAGGATACAGCTCTGACACCGGAGTCAGCTGTACATCGGAGAGGTGGATACCCAGGAAACCTGATGGACAGCTATGTGCCAGCAACTAGTTTTTCTCCACCTGTCTTCTTCCCTTCCTCTCTCAAACATTCTCAGTCTCTCTCTCTCTCTCTCTCTCTCTCTCTCACACACACACTGGCTCCCACTCTCACATGCTGACTCTCTCTCCACCATGGCCCTGCTGGTCTTCTGCTCATATTGTGCTATAATTGGGTAAGGTTCATTGAGGTCTCGCCGGTCTCCTCACTTTGGGCTGTGGTGAGATGGGCTCCACCATGGCTCTGCCGGACTTCTCACGTCTACCCTGATCCCAATGATCTTCCTGCATGGAGGGGGGAGGTAAAAGCCATGTGTGGCAGTGCACGCAATGACAGTCTCTGAACCCCACCTGGATCACACCATGCCTGTTATGGGTATCATAGACACTGTTTCCATGGCCCAAGGAGGCAGGGCCTGTCACAGGTATCACAGGTCCTGCCTCCCAAGCATGACAGGCCTGTGATAAAATGGAATTGATTGATAGGAAGCAGTGTGAACTGGTAAATAGAACCTGCTCTGAAGAGTGAACCGTGTTAAGTGGAATGCCACAGGGAACAGTTATGAGACTGGTTCTGTTCACTATCGTTGTGAACAACATTGCAGAAGAGAGAGAAGTTAAAGTTTGCATATCTGCAGATGATACTAAGAGTAACAGAGTAGACACGCCTGAAGGAGTAGAGAGAGTGAAAAGTGATTTAAGAAAGTTTGAAGAGTGGTCGAAGATTTGGCAGCTGGGATTAATGCCAAGAAGTGCAGAGTCATGCATCTGGGGTGTGGTAATCTAAAAGAGCTGAATGTGATGAGGGATGAAAGACTAATGTGCACAGACCAAGAGAAGGGCCTTGAGGTAATAGTGTCTGGAAATATGAAGATGGCAAAGCAATGTGATAAGGCGATAGCTAAAGGCAGAAAATGGAGTTGCATAGAGAGAGGAATAACTAATAAGAAAAAGGAGGTGATAATGCCCTTAGGCCTCACCTGGAGTACCATGTTTAGTTCTGGAGCCCATATCTCAAAAAGGATAGAGACAGGATGAAGGCAGTCCAGAGAAGGACAACCAAAATGGTGTGGGGGGGTCTCTATTGGAAGACCTATGAAGAGAGGCTGAAAGATCTAAATATGTATACCATAGAAGAGAGGAGATATGATACAGACCTTCAGATTCTTAAAACGTTTTAATGAAGCATGAACTTTGAACTTTTTGCACTGGAAAGGAAACAGTGGAACTAGGAGTCATGAAATGAAACTCCAGGGGGACGACTCAGAACCAAAATCAGGATGTCTAGCATATCTTTCTGGAGGAGGTTTGAAGACAAAACCAGTCAAAGAATTCAAAAGGGCATGGGATAAACACTGTGAGTCCCTAAAAGCTAGAGGATGGAAATGAAGAAAAGGGTGCATGGAGGTAACCTGCTTGGTGCTTCAGTTACCTCCCTTAACAGAAGGCATGGCTAATACTACCCTTAACCAATATGTCTTGATGCAACTGTAACATTGCTCTCTGCTTCTACGGCAGGGAGTTAAAAGGGGAATTGGATAGGGATGTGAATCGTTTTTAGGACGATTAAAATTATCGTCCGATAATTTTAATATCGTCTTAAACCGTTATGGAACACAATACAATAGAGATTCTAACGATTTATCGTTATAAATCATTAGAATCGTGAGCCGGCACACTAAAACCCCCTAAAACCCACCCCCGACCCTTTAAATTAAATCCCCCACCCTCCCGAACCCCCCCCAAATGACTTAAATAACCTGCGGGTCCAGCGGCGGTCCGGAACGGCAGCGGTCCGGAACGGGCTCCTGCTACTGAATCTTGTTGTCTTCGGCCGGCGCCATTTTCTAAAATGGCGCCGAAAAATGGCGGCGGCCATAGACGAACACGATTGGATGGCAGGAGGTCCTTCCGGACCCCCGCTGGACTTTTGGCAAGTCTTGTGGGGGTCAGGAGGCCCCCCCCAAGCTGGCCAAAAGTTCCTGGAGGTCCAGCGGGGGTCAGGGAGCGATTTCCCGCCGCGAATCGTTTTCGTACGGAAAATGGCGCCGGCAGGAGATCGACTGCAGGAGGTCGTTCAGCGAGGCGCCGGAACCCTCGCTGAACGACCTCCTGCAGTCGATCTCCTGCCGGCGCCATTTTCTGTACGGAAAATGGCGCCGGCCATACGCGTATGGCCGGCGCCATTTTCCGTACGAAAACGATTCGCGGCGGGAAATTGCTCCCTGACCCCCGCTGGACCTCCAGGAACTTTTGGCCAGCTTGGGGGGGGCCTCCTGACCCCCACAAGACTTGCCAAAAGTCCAGCGGGGGTCCGGAAGGACCTCCTGCCGTCCAATCGTGTTCGTCTATGGCCGCCGCCATTTTTCGGCGCCATTTTGGAAAATGGCGCCGGCCGAAGACAACAAGATTCAGTAGCAGGAGCCCGTTCCGGACCGCTGCCGTTCTGGACCGCCGCTGGACCCGCAGGTTATTTAAGTCATTTGGGGGGGGGGTTCGGGAGGGTGGGGGATTTAATTTAAAGGGTCGGGGGTGGGTTTTAGGGGGTTTTAATGTGCTGGTTTTGCGATTTTACGTTTTTTCGATTTTTTACGATTTTTCACGATTTTTCACGATATTTTACCCCCCCCAAACGGCAACAATACGATTCCCTCCCCCTCCCAGCCGAAATCGATCGTTAAGACGATCGAGGACACGATTCACATCTCTAGAATTGGATTTAGACGACAACCAGCATGGGCCCCGACTTTTACAGTCTGGGGTACTGATATGGAGACATAAGGGAAAAAGCACAGGACTGCTTCTATGGCCAAGTCACAAAGCAAAGAACTTCAAGCAGCATTGTCAAGAAGGCTCATTACCCAGTAAAAATGTTGTTGGCTGCAATTTTTTATGGGATTGACAGTTGCTTGGTTTTGATTGTAACATAAGGCTTGGGGTTAACTGCACAGAGTGGCAATTACTGCCCTTAACAGAAACATTTTATTTATTTATTTATTTATTTGGGGTTTGTGTACCGGCATTCATTAAAAATATCACGTCGGTTTACAGAGTTGCGCAAATAAGAGTTAAGATATTTGCAAATCAAATCAACAAACTAAAATATATAAATACATAACATTGTTTCTGCTTGTTATAAAATTATTAAAAAATAGCTAAAATGATAAAATTAGTCACAAACATAAACTCATTGCTTTACTTAAAATGTTGTAATAATCATACAGTTCTTACAAGAAAGTCAGGATAACAAAACCAGCAGCCTCTCTTGCATCACTTTTTCTTCTTCTTCCCCCTTTTGCCACCTTCTCCCTGCTGTACGCTTTGCTCTCCACCTCCTGCCTTCTGTGTCCTTGTCTTTAGTCTTGGAATCATCTCCGCTATATACAGCGTAATGGATTTACGTGATGGAAACTGGGCTAGGCAGAGGTTGCCATCGTCCTCCTTGAGCTGAATGCGCACTCTGCCCCGGAACTGCACATCCCTGTTCCCCTCTCTGGTGAACTTCTTATTCTCTCTATATGGGCGGTCAACCCAACTGCACATGGGGTAACCTGCATGGAGCAGCGGTTACTACCTTAAGAAGCTTGCTGGGCAGATTGGATGGGCCATTTGGTCCATTTCTGCTGTCATTGCTACGTTCATGCTAACCAGCCCAAAGTGAAAAGGCTGGAGAGCAGAGGGGATCTCATCCTCAACACCACCTTTTCAAAAGCAGTCCTTTCTTCCCTTTTGCAGCATTAGGAACGCAGCCCCTTCCCTTCTGGTTCGTTTTTGTTTTAATGCACACTAAAATAATTAAACAGGAATTTTCAAAGGGCTGCGCATGTAAAAATCAGCACAAATGCGCGTAAATAGCATATACAAACCTCAAAATACCCGTGTAAGTAAGGTACGCAATTAAATTTGTGCATGTGAAAAACTGACGGGCTAGGGTACTCCTGGGCAGGGAGAACATTATCGTAAATTGCTATTATATAAACAATTTATTCATGCAATTTTGATAGCTTACTCGCATATAATTACTCCTGCTCAATAGCTGGATTAGATGATCGTAAACGTCTTAAAACTGGGGAGGGGGAGTCTGGGTGACATGGGTGGGGGGGGAGTTCAGGCGGAAGAGCCAGGTGGGTCTTGATGACCTGCAGATAGACTGGGAAACTGGTGGACTAATTGGTAAAACTGGTAATTTCATTGCCGAATGCACCAAGGGGAGGCCGGTGTATTTTAATGTTGTTTTTTTCTTGTTCCACTTTTAATAAAGAATTTGTAACACTGTTGTTTATTCCACTGATTGTCACAGAAATAGCAGTTAAAGATTTCCAATCCCTCGACACGATCGTATTTCGCCAAGGGGCTGTGTCAAGAGGAACCAATGAGCAAATCCATAAAGTACTAATTAGAACAAGGGCAATTACACAAAGATATGCTTAAAGGATATATACAAGTTACGTACCAATTCTTTGAAGTTTCTTAATGTGTCAATATTCAATTTCATTGCTGCACATGTTAGAAAATCTCCTGACATACATGGGGTAAATGTGTGTAACTGGCGCAGGTTAAATCTCCACGTGTATGTTTTTACAGTTAGATGTAAAAATACGCAAGTATAGCAGTTGCTTGCTATTATCTGGATAAATTCCATTTTATCCAGATAAATGAAAGTTGCAGTTATCCTGACAAATTTTGACTTATCTGGCTAAGTAGCGGCAAAGTTGCTACTTATCCAGATAAATCTTAAAACACTACTTATCCAGCTAAGGCAGATAGCCGGATTAGTCTAAAAATGGCTTTGCCGCTACTTAGCCAGAAAAGTCGGAATTTATTTGGATAAGTGTACTATTTATTTGCGTGTTTTAAAGCGTGCGCATGTTTCAGGGTGCATTTAAAAACTGTTTATATCATACTCGCATGGACAGTAACTTTCAAACAGGTGCACATGTACACGTGTGTGTTGGCACATGGCCAGAAACATGGCAGTTTTATGACATATGTGCAGATATGTGCATACATTATAAAATAGCCTAGCTGTGTGTATGTATGCACCTAACTTTGCAAGTGGGCACATACAGCCACGCAAAGTCAGGTTTGAGCCATGCAAATGCGGGAATTTTATATCAGGTGTGCGTCAAGCAATGACCAGTTTCACCAATTGGTCCATCAGTTTGCCAAGTCTAGAACTAGGCCTTCCAAACCCCTCTGGTTCTTTAGCCTGCACTCCCCCCAGTTACCCTAGACTCCTTAAACCCCTCAAGGATGCCTGTTTTTTTTTGTTTTTGTTTTTTTAAATTATACCTCCTCCATAGCAGAAGTAAATTTACATGGCACTGGATTTGGGTGTGTGCCCAGGCGCGTAGGTACTTGCACAAATATTTATTGGCCTCGCCCCGGAATGCCAATTCCCCGCTCATACCACGCCCCTTTTCCTGCAATGCGAGATGTACATGCATCATTACCTGCACGCGCATCCTCCCCCTTTATAAAATTGGGTGGACATGCGCATGTGCTAGATGCACGCCCATCTCCCAATTTTGGTGCGCACATCTCTTAAAATTCACCTCATAGTTTATAAAATACAGAAGTCGATTTTCAATGGGTCAAAAACAAGCGTATATGGATGTGTGCGCAACTGTTTGAAAGTTATCCTCCTTGTGCGCACTATAAATGAAAATGAAAAAAAACGAATGCACATCCTTATAAACATCACAATTAGACCCATAGTGGAAAGTCTCATTAGAGACCAAAATGGTCTTCTTTCTCTCTTCCATTACTTATCACCTAGAGATTCATTTCAATGACAGATTAAGGCTTCTCTCTTTCTGCCCTTATATTCTCCTCCAAGCAGAGGAGAATGTTTCCATGCATGATAGCATGGGCATAGAGACTGAACAATCTTGTCATTCCTTAAGTGACCTCCTTTCATGCAATCTAAATGTGACACAGCTGCCCATACTGTATATTCTCTGTAGATACATGTATAACCTAGCTGGCTGGCAGCTGGTGTGGGTTCTTATACTTTTACAAAACAATATACTTGTATTAAGGGAATCTTGGGGCGTCTCCTTCACTTGTCTTGCTGTGATCATCAAGTGCAATACATTTCAGTAATAGCAGCATGCACTTGAATGAGGTTCAAACATCCTCTTTTACTGTTGCAACAAAACATTTATGAACATTACAGTCGGAAATGGAGCAACTGGGTGATGTTAAACACGGAAATTTCTTCTGAACGAATCAGCATGAGTTTATACAGTTGTAAAGGGCCACCTAGGTCCTGCCCTAGCTAAATTGTTCCTTGTTTAAATCCTAGGCGAGGATTCAGTATTTTGCAGACCATCCCTTGCAGGCACCACCACTGAGGCTTGCCTGGATAGGTCAGCCAACTCTTTACATGCAGGCTGTATACAAGGAGAAATGTTGTTTTGGGGTTGGAATTTTGAGAGTAGCTGTGGTTTTTGTTCCCCATTTTGGGTCTTCCCAGCCTGATCCAGAGGAAGAGATTCTGCTCTGGCTGGCTGGTGCCTGCCTGTCCTTCCCCCAGGTCTGGAAGGGATTGTCTTGGTGAGAGTGGGAGAGCTGGTTAATTTTTTCTAAGGGTTTTGCTTTTTGGGAGCCTGGTCCTGCCTATGAAGGTTTATCACTCTTGCCTTAGGAGGTCAGGATACGGTCATGTAATTCCCTGCCGCTCAGCTAAGGAGGGACAACAGTGACCTGACAGAGAAGAGAAAAATATTTTTTGCAGAGACTTTTTTCTTGTGTTTTTGAGAGAAATTCTTTTGTCACCAGAGGGAGGAAAGATTTTGAATTGTGAACTCTTTGCGGGACTTTCTAATACCAGGTTTTACCATCGGAGGGAGAGAGAGAGAGAGAAAAGGAGATCAGTCCCCACTGGGAGACCACCTTCTAACATCTGGAGGGCACCTTAGGGGCACTGACTGAGTTGTTGGAATTGAGGAAAGAGGTACCTTTGGACTGTGTATTTTTGTGTAAAGACAAATTGGAGAATTTTGTGGTGAATTGGACTTCAGATTGCAGTAAAATTTTGTTGAACATTTCACCAAAGTGTCAAGTGTCTTCATTAAGAGTTAGAGGTGCCCTAAAGCAAGGACATCCTAAATGTCAATATGGTAAAGGAAGAAAACCTAAAGGAATTGTGAGACTGTATATTGGTCTCTACCATTGTGAGCCTAGAGCCTTCTCCCTGCCAGATAGAAGAACCCTGGCACCCCAGGGCCTTCAGTGGACTGAATGGTTCGAGAAAGGAGAAGGACAGAGAGTTGATAGACAAGTGACCCCGGGGACAACAATGTGCCCCTGCATTCCAAGAGGTCCCCAAAGAGGGGTTTGCATAGTTATGTTTTACTCCTTTAGCATTTGATCTTCCCATGCAGTAATTCTTACAGTCTTATCTACCGTATCAGCCATGATAAATTCCACAATACTCACTCCTGTTTCTTTCAGAATTGGCCCTTCTAATGCAGCAAGAAATCTGCCGGCTTCAGCATAATTCTCTTTAGGAACTGACAAAGCTTAACTAAGTTGCTGGTACAGGTAACATAATATGCAACATTTTGGTGTCCTTAAATAACTGTTGAGGCCTAGCAAAATGTATACAGCCAGATCCCAGTTTCTGTCCAGCTGCTTTCACTTCCTCTGCCAGCAGCTCACACATCAACTCATGACTCAACACAGATCCTACCAAATAAAAGCTGAGAACAGGGTGGCCAGAACATAGCAGTTTAGTAACTCCTGGTTACACATGGTGTCAAAGTTGATGCCTGTCATGAACACAGAAAATACAGTTTAAATATACAGTAAATAGAAGATCTAACATATCTTTCAGCTTCTATCCACTTGAGGTCTTTTTTTTTTTTTTTTCCTTGCCTGCCTTCAAAGATGAGTAGGAGGAGAGATGAAGCAATAAGCTTTACCTTCTGTTTCCCATTGAGCTGGGACAGACAGCTACGGCAGGAGATGTCAGCCTGCCTGAAAAGTATAATGAAAGAATAATAGACGCCAACAGCCTTTTGCTGAATGTGTAAAGGAAACAGGAATCCATCATTTTTCACTTTGCTTCGGAGTCCATCAGCACAGAAAAGAAAACAGCTTTTCTTTCCACCGGTGTCCAAGGCACCCAACTAAAACACCTCTCTCCTTTTCAGCACTGTGAGATCTTTAGCTAATAAGCTTGTTTATCCTCCATGTTAGCATGTAAATGACTGTTTAGCAAATCTGTCCATTTATCTCTTTCCACCCAGCTGGTGAACAGAGAATGAAAGCTCTGTAGTGGCAGTCATCTTGAAATCATGAGAATTTGCTTGTACAGGGATACAAACATTCACAGTAGGTAAATGGACAGTATTTTGGATTGTGATGAATGTGATCTAAGGGAAGAGGGCCTGATCCAAGAAATTTGTTGAGTGTCCTACTTTTAGATCATGTATATTTTGACACCAGAGCTGTGTGATGGTTTTGTTTTTATTTTGTTTGTGCTATTTTAGCTTTATGAATGTTATTTTGTAAGCCAATCAGAGCTTTTGTTATTGGGCGGCATAGAAATATTTAAAATAAGTAAATAAATAAATACATGACCCATCTTGGGAATCTTGTGATCCAAAAATTGATCTGGATGAAAAGAAAAACCCTGACGTAATGGCAGTTGGATGAAAAACATTCAGAATGTTGACTACAATCCAAATATGAGAAACCCCCAAATAATGCAGGGTCAAGTTTTGTCACACTGGATCACAACTGTTGCGTGGCAATTATAAGTCATTAATCTTGATGATCATTTTCTAAATTAATGGAGCATACATGGACTTTAACTAGGAATATGATGTCATGAGCCTCAATTCATTACTTCTCAGGATTTCCCCCATTTTTATTCCTTCTCCCTCACATTTAACTCCTCTCATCTATCTCCTGTGATAGCTGGCTGAGTGGCATGGACTGTGGTTACTTGTAGAAACCACCTTAACTGAACATTTATTTATTTATTTATTTATTTATTTAACATTTCTTCATTCAGAATGCACGTCCAGCGCGGGTTACAAAATTACATCTATAAAAGCATCACAATATAAATTTGACAAACATCATACTCCATAAAACACAAACTTAAAACATAAAAAATTCAGTAATTATAAAAGCCTTCCTATTTCAATTATAAGCTTCTTCAAAGAATATTGTTTTAATACATTTTCTAAACAATTTTAAATCCTGCTGCTTGCCAAGCCATGCTGGCAGTTAATTCCATTCAATTGCCGCTATAGAGGAAAAGACTCGATCTTGTTTGCCCCCATTTATACTGATTGACTAAAGGAATAGTCAGCTGATCTCAAAACCCGTTTAGGAGTGTACAACTCTATCAAATTTCTTAAAACATAGGGGTGGGTACTTGTGAGCAACTTAAAAGCAGTAGTCAGCAGTCTGAACTTCGGTCAAATGGAGGGCGATGTTAAGACTGCTTCCCGAGCAGCAGGATTTAAAATTCTTGAGCTACCCTCTCCCCTAGGGCAGGATAGGGTGCAAGGCTATTAGGCGCCTTAGGCAAACTTTCTGCCTTCTGCCTGCCTGCCTTGCCTCCCCCCCCCCCACCCAGGTCCCAGCCATTGTTGTCCTCTCTATCCCGTGGCTCATTGATGATTTCCAACCCCCACCCCAAGCAGAGGAAGCAAGCATTGGCTCAGGTGAGAGATTCAAGTGAAGCCTCCATCCGTTCTCACCCGACCCGACTACAAACTTGAGTCAAACTTTGACGTGGATATTATGTAGACTTTGACTCGTGCCGGTAGTCAGGCCGGGTGAGGACGGACGGGTCGGTCGTCGCTGAAATATCCTGCCAGCAGCTGCTGAGCTGCCACTTCTGCCACCGAGGCAGCGGCTGTCTCTTCTCTCTGCACAGCATGTCAATCAGTCACCCACTCACCCTGATCCAATTTATTTGCACCGCCGCCGTGAGACCATCACTATGCTGGCTCTTGCTACCGAGGCTGCTGTCCCTGGGACCCTGGCACCCTAGGCCCCCGCCTAGTTTGCCTAGTGCTCCCGCCGGCCTTGCCCTGGGGTCTGAACACTGTATCTGCAGCATGCTCAACCCCTGCTGACCCAAGAATCTGGGTGTTAAACTCTGCTGTCTGGCCCAGCGCTTGCTGGGTCAAGAGAACATCCCTTCTGTGATAAACGTAAGCTCCGAAACCTGATGCAGAAAGCATCCATTATGCCCAATAATAATTTTCATCAAAATTACATACATGAGCCACAATGAGAATGAGGAAGGCTATTAAGGTCTTTACTGTAACAGTACTGTATATGCCCAGGGGCTCATTGTGCTTATAATAATCCTTCTGGTTTTTTTGAATTTAATAAAGTAATTTAAAAAATGTTTGCGTTGCATGATTTTATGAAACTGCATCGGCATAATGGCTATGTAATCTTGCTTCTGATTGGTCAGCGCTATTGCTCCTCTCTCTGTATAATAATTAATTATAAAATAAATGTGGAATTCTTAGTAGGTATGCAAGAAAGCAACTGTCTAGCGGCAGCATCCGTTCAAGCTTCTGTGGATGAAATCTCTTGGTGTAAAACAGATTATGTCAAATGGAGGAGATACGACTGCTCTCCGCCTTCACAATTTTCTTGTCCAACTAGCTTTCAGCTTGGAAGAGATATTTATGTCCGTAACATTTCCTACTACTTACCCTCATTTTATCTCACTAAAGAGCCACAATAGAATGAAACTCTTGATTACAGGGGTCGCTATATGTGGAAAGCTGATTCAAAGACAGGACAAATGGGTGATATTGATGAGGGGAAAGGCAAAAGACTAAATAAGAGAGGAATGAGGACAAAGGATATGGAATTAAATCAAGGATACCGAAGAGGCACGTGAAAGAGGAAGAGTATGGAGGGGGAACAGTGAAGGCAGGAAAGGGAATGATTTAGAACGGGTAAGCTCGGACGCTGTGATGTAGTCAGGACGGATAAGTGACTGATTAGAATCTGGATAGGGACAAATCAATTGGGGATTATGACAGTGTAAGGTAATGTTAATAGGAAATTATTATGTTTAAGATCATTTCATTTTATGGTTAAAATTATCCTTCAAAGGAAAATTTCAGAATCAGGGTTCATCCTAACAAACCCTAAATCATAGATCTTCAATTTAGATTGCAAGCCCGCTGGGGGTCAGGGAAATACCTACAGTATGTGAATCTAATCCATGCGGAAGTGTCATGAAAGGCAGAACATAAATAAATATCTAGTATTAGTATTAGTATTAATTGACACTAAATAAAATTGTAAAGTCCAATTTGACCAGCTGAGATATTAGCAATTGAGACTGTGTATTCCGCGTGATCATTAAGAATTGTGTGCATGTGTGACTCAAATGCTCATGTATTAAAGAGAGGAAAATGTAGGCGAAAATGAGCAGAAACCCCCAACATTCTAGGGATTTCACAGATTTTAATGCACAGTCTTCTTTTTTAATGAAAAGCAGATTTTCCAGGCATGAGTAAAATTTTTTGTGCACTCCATTATGTGCAAAATGTTATTTAAATTTCTCATTTATGAGCTGCTATGATACGAGATCATGTAAAGTAGCTAATCAATAAATGAATTTGGCAAAATCCAGCATACAAAAACATCTCCACATGTTGGTTTTCACAAAAAAGATAGCTATAGGAAGTGCGGTTATCTTTTTCTTTTGGCCATTTTGGGAAATACATTTTGCAGGCATATTTGCTACCCAGTTCATTTGCATGAGGAGCAGGGAGCCCCTTGATTTGTACATAGCCCTTTCTGTGTGTTGCAGTCAGGGGCGGATTGGCATATCGGGGCTTCGGGAATGCCCCGGTGGGCTGGTCATCCCAATCACGTGATAGGTGTTGGTCGTTTATAAGTTGTTTTCATGTAAACCGGAGTGAAGGCAGATTGCTATACGTCGGTATGCAAAAGATTTGAAATAAATAAATAAACAGCAGCCATGTGACATTTCTCCGAGAGCGGAAGCCTCCCCCGAGGCCCTACGCTTAAGTGCTGCTTTTGAATTTTCCCCGCGGCACTTCTTCCTTGCCCTGCCGCCCCCATTTGCGTCTGCCCCGCTTGCGTTTTTGCCGGTGGGAGGCAGCCAGCACACTTCCTGCCGCTGCCTCACTGCGGGCTGAATGTCTGCCTCCCAGCTCCCACAGCTTTCCTCTGCGGCAGGCTCCTTTCATTCTCAAACCGCCTTCCTAACCAAATGGCCACCCCCTCCCTCCAAAGCAGCACTTCTCAACCGGTCTCCCACTGCTCTTCCCCCCTTTTCCCTCACCAAGCGAGAGGGACAATCTTCCACTGCTGCTGTTGCCGCCTCCTGGGCTATCAGCACGTTCAAGCCTGGATGGGAACAGCAGCAGTGCTAGTGGAGGATAGCAGCTGCAGCTGGGCCTTTTCTTCTTCCCACACCTGGCCCGGAACAGGAAGTGATGTGCAGTGGGGTGCATGGGAAGAAGAAAGAGCCATGCCACACCAAAAAGTAGCGTCAGGCAGTGTCGGCCCCAGGCAATAGCATGCACCCGAAGCAAGATCAAAAGCAGCCAGAAATTGGCACAGGAGACAGCAGAATTAGCCTCCCATGGCCGATGAGATTCTTCTTTCTTGGCATGCGGGGACTAGAGGAAGAGGTTGCTGCAGCTACCATTTGTGCTCGGGGGGAGGGGCAGGAAATGAGAGAAAGACAGCCAGCCAGTAAGTGAGAGAATGGTTGTGTATGTATGTGTAACTGTGAGTGAGAGCCTGTGTATGAGAGCATTTGGTTGAGATCATCTATGTAAAGTGTGTGAGAGAGTGTGTGTGTGATTGAGAGAAACTGGTCAGAGAGGTGATGTGTGTGTGTGTATATAGGAGAGACAATGGAAGTGACTGGTCAGGGAGATGACTGGAGTGTGTGTGTGAGAAAGAAAGTGATTATGGGAATGAGAAGCCTGTGCATGTGGTGAAAGCTAGCATAGGAGTAAGAAACTTGGGTGTGTGTGAGACAGCATGGGAGTGAGAAGCCTGTATATGTAAGACAGAACATGGAAGTGGGAAGCCTGTGTGTGTGTGTGTGTGTGTGTGTGTGTGCGCACGCATGAGAGAGAGAGAGAGACTGATCGGGAAGGTGACTGGTGTGTATGTAAGAAAGAGACTGGTCGGGAGATGATTGGCGTGGAAAAACAGAAACTGGTCATGGGGGTGTGACTGGTATGTGTGTGTGTTAGAGACAGAGAGACTAGTCATGGGCCCTAAGGAAGAGGACCATGAGTACAGCAGCCACTATTGCTTCTGGTGTGTGCTACTGGCCTGCATGGAAGAGGAGTAGGAGAGCTGCTGGAGGGGGTTAGTAATGGTGGCTTTTTAAGTTTATTTTTCTTGATTGACTGCCACTTTAATTACTGAATATTATGTGATGTGTCTGCTGTTTTGAAAAATTTTATTGGTGTTTGGAGAATTTTAAATAATTTTTATGAGTTTTTAATTGTTGGATATTATTCTGTTCATAGTTGTTGTGAAACATTTATTCTGCTTTTTAGTATAGTTATACAGTTATTTCTGTGTTGGGATCTATAGCTGCTTGGCTAGTTCTATTTTCCTAATAGGAGGTGTATTGGTGTTTAGGGCCTGATTTAATATTTGTAGTGTTGCCTTTTCATAGGTAGGGTTATTACTGTTTGAGTGCATTCCATAATACAAGTGTAACTGTGTGCGGATTAGTTTGTGTGCATTACTGCAGATCCTGGAAGTATGTTAGGTCGGTTCTGTGTATGTGACCGAGGTGAGGTATTTTACTGTATCAGTCTTATTTGTTGTATTTTCTCAAGAGGACATGCAATAATGATAAACTGCTGTCTTTTCATAAGTAGGGCTATTGAGCCTGGTAGTTGGAATTTGTGTTGCTGTTACTGAGATGACACTAGAACCAGAATATATTTTTGTAAGGTGAGTTGTACAGGGAATGTGATAATTCTGCTTTACATCCATAATTGTGGGTCAGGGGGGTTCCTGTGGATGCAAACTGTCCTTTTACATTTAGCCCTATGATGGTCATGTGTTCAGTGTGTCACGTATGTAAGAACCATCTGTCAGGTGTGTCCCGACAGAAAAAAGGTTGAGAACCACTGTGCTAGAGAACAACTAATTCATGACCATCTCAAGGTGACTGGAATTAAAAGTTCCCAGGTATGGAGAACTGGGGATTTTTTTCTATCCTTATTAGTTTTAATTATTGATTACTATTTGATGTCTGCTGTTTTTGAAATATTTTATTGGTGTTAGGGAAATTTTTGAAAATTTGTATATGAGTTAAATTACTGGAGACTCTAGTCATCAGCAGTTTTGAAATATTTATTTTTAGTATGATTTTCCTATTGTGATTGATGTTTTATAGTTCTTGATTTTATTGTTTAATGTTTTATGAGGAATGATGGTATTTTCTGTTTTTCCATTGCTGCATTACATACAGTCTAACTTGTTGTGATTTCCAGTTTAGTTTGTCTGTGCATTTCTGTGTATATTTTATGGTCCCTTTATTCTGTATTTGGTGGCTCACCAAATTGTATGTGTAATTGGGTACCCATGGGCCAGTATGGAGAAAAATCCCCCGGGCCACTATTTTCCCACAATCTGCCCCTGGGTGCAGTTGTCCTGTATTGCGTGTGGCATGACATAAACCATAGTGACGTTCATGAACATTTTAGTGTGAAATGTTGTAGAGAATTCTGAAACATTTTAAGTTAAACTGAATGAAGCTGACATCATTAACTTTCTTATAGAGAAGGAATTTTGGTTGTGCTTCTCTGACCTACACAAGAGTTGCCGTACTACAAAATATCATAGCATGTTTGCAATCAAGCTGGATCACTAATGTATGCTTGTAGATGGCAAAGGTATACCCAGAAAACAATTTTGGTTCATTTTTTGTTTTGCTTTCCATTTAGTTCATCTCGTTTTCCCATTTATATCATTTATGTAATTCACTTGATTTTTAGCACATATATTTTTACAGCATGCATATTTTGGCAAAATTTGTAAATAGTGGGGCAGATTTTAAAAGCCCTACGCGCGCCGAGCCTACTTTGCATAGGCCCGGGGACGCGCGCATGTCCCGGGGCTTGAAAAAAGGGGCGGGGCGGTCCAGGGCGGGGGCATGGCCAGAGGCCTCTGTAGGGCCGCTAGGCCGGGGGATCGCGTGCCGGCACGCGCAACCTACACCTGCCCAGAGGCAGGCGCAACTTGTAAAATAAAGGTTAGGGGGGGTTTTAGGTAGGGCTGGGGGGCGGGTTAGGTAGGGGAAGGTGGGGGGGGGGGGCGGAAGGAAAGTTCCCTCCGAGGCCGCTCCGATTTCGAAGCAGGCCTCAGAAGGAACGGGGAAAGCCATCAGGGCTCCCCTAGGGCTCGGCGCGTGCAAGGCGCACTAGTGTGTACTCCCTTTTGCACGCTGACCCTGGATTTTATAACATGCGCGCAGCTGTGTGTGCATGTTATAAAATCGGGCATACATTTTTGCGTGCCGGGTTGCGCGCACAAATGTATGCCCGCGCGTACGTCTTAAAATCCGGCCCAGTGTGTACTAAACTATTTTAGCACAGCTGAAACGATATAAATGACACAAAGGATATTTCATTAGGTTTTGTGTTGTTTTGAATAGGAAATGACACAAAACAAAATAGGAGATATTGCTGGTGTTTCCATATCATTTTAAAACGATAGCAGATCCCTAGTTGTGTATCTGTACACTGCACTATGATGGTAACTTTCAAACTGGCGCGTGTGCGCACATTTGCGCACATTCATTGCAAGCCCTCAAGTACATGCCCATTTTATATCATACGCATGCATATGCACACATTATAAAATAGCCTGGCCGAGCATAAATGGGCCTCAAATTTTAAGTGGGCAAGCGCATGTGTGCACAAATCCCGCTTCCACAGCATAAATCGGGGGATTTTGAAAGGGGTGCGTAACGATGCCATTCCCAGTTTGCCTGGTTAGGAGACAGGTCCTCTAACACCCCATGATTTGATAGCCTTCACTCCCTTCAGTTAGCCACGACCCTTAAAACCCTGCAGATCTGCCTAGTTTTCTTTAAATTTTAACTTCCATGGCATCCATATCAGAAGTAAAGTTACACAGCAGAGGGCTTCGGTGCACACTGGATAGTGTCAATATTTATGCTCACATCCTGTGTTCATGCCCCACGCAGACCATACCCACGTCCCACCCCTTTTTGAAAACGTTCGAGATGTGAGTGCTGCAGGAGATACGCGGGTATCTCGGCGCCTTTTAAAATCCACTCGAAATGCGTGAGCCTGACTTCTTTGCGCATCCCCTAATTAATGTGCATGTTGGGTTTTTAAAATTCACTTCTGTATGTTTGGGAGATATGCTGTGTAAGTTTGTGTTGTGGATGATAACTTTGTTATGTGTGTGTTGTGCGCAAGCATCTGTAGCTGTATGCATATAGGAGACAGGCTGTGTATGTGTATGGATTTACTCTGTATGGTATATGTGTATCCAGACATGAAGTACAACGGGTCCTGTTTTGAGATAAGGAATACATCATGAGAAAGACGGCTGCTTATGCCCATCTGTCTATTTCTGTTTTCTCTCTCTCTCTCTCTCTCTGCGGTACTTTTGAGGAAGGGATAAAAAGAGGGAAGAGAGAAGCGGTGGGCTGGAGTTTGTAAAAATGCACCCAGCTGTCATCACTGGCATTCATCAAGCCAAGTGACCACTCTTTGGACAGGTACCATTTGAAAAGTGGACATCACATTAAAAATGTGCTAATGTACAAACTTGTCAGGCCGTGTCCACGACAGCAAGACGTAGCTCTCTGATGTTCTTGGCAAAGATAAGTTTCTCATTGTAAATGCTGGCTGTGTTCTCTCATTCTAGCATACAGAAAGGGGGCCCTGAGTCAACTGTTTCAACAACTCATCTATTCCCAAACATCAGTAGTACGTAAAAGTGATTTAAAATAATCCAGTAAGATCCTATTTGCATGCACAAAAAAATCCCCTTTATTTTTTCTGGTTTCCATTTCCAACCTGAGACTTAAGTGCCAGATTTGTTAGGCATCCTATACTGCAGTGCTTTTTCTGCATCTTTCAGTGTCCTCACATTTTTTACATGTATTTTATTTAGATTACATACAGTTTTTTTTCTCCAGGTGCCTTGTACTCGTAACCTTCTGACGGGGTACATACAATGATAGAGTATTGTGTAAGGGCCATCCCTTCCAAATTTGTTTGGTGGATTCAATATTTGTGTTATAGCTGTGGACCCCTGTGTGGTGGTGTGGTTGACTCAGCCACATCGACGACAGGTGGAAGTGCCTGGGTGGGACTAGCTGGAGCTTCACTATACCAACTGTCGTTCCCTCAGGTTGAGCCCTTGGGAAGGAAGGCCAGCAGGACTTAGGTGGGTCCCAGGAGTAAGGGAAGGGAGAATGTCTGGGTCCAAGCAAAGGTCAAGGCAAGCGGTAAACAAAGCAAGTCCAGAGAAGAAAGCAAGGTCGGGGCCGGCAGCCGAAGGCAGAATCCGAGAGACAAACCAGGATTAGGGCAGATGGCAGGCAAAAGGTAGTCATGTTCAAAGCCAAGGTCAGGCCCAAGAAGTCAATCCAAAGAAGCAGGGCAGGCAGGAGATGAAACAGAGGCATGACATGCAAGAAGATAAGAAATGGGGGAAGGCGTGGATACTAGATGAGCTGGAGGAGCAGGAGCAGGTATAGGAGGTGTAAGGAGAAACTAGCAACACGCACTGAGCAGCAGGCTGCTCAGGAGACCTGTTACCAAGAAGCTGACTGGTTGCAAGAGACTTCCTTAAATACGCTAGGAGGATGTGACATCATCAGCCAGCACTACAGGAAGTCCCAGTTAGGTGGCCTATAAAGGCAGTCCAAGTTTACAGGAAGTTCTGTCCCGGTACTTGGAACAAGATGCTGCCAGAGGCTATGCAGGAGTCGCATCAGATCAGAGGTAAGGGTCTTAGATGGGTGAGATGGCTAGAGCCTAATAATTTGGCCATGCAGATGGTGAAGTGGATCTGTGTGATGAAAGCACGAATATCTCCAAACATTCTCGTCTCTGACAGGATATGGACGATTCCCATCAACTCCCTTCCATGAACTCTGGATTCATACATCTCTTTGTGCTGGCCAAATAAGTGTAGCAGACGTCATGCTCAAATTTTCCAAATATTTAACTTTATTTTTTTGGCTAACCAGTCATCAACTATTTACATGGATGTTACAAAGTAACAAGGTACAAGTACAAGTTACAAGTTACAAAGTAAATGCTGAATGTGCTGCAATCAGGATCACAAATACACCATCACTTTCTGGGAGCATAACAATTACATCCTTTCCAATAATACTGTATCAGACCACCGAGTGAACTCTTTCTATTCTTACTAGAGATGTGAATCATGTGATCGATCGTCTTAATGATCGATTTCGGCTGGAAGGGGGAGGGAATCGGATTGTCGCAGTTTGGGTTTTTTAAATATCGTGTAAATCGTGTAAATCGAAAACCAGCACACTAAAACATCCCTAAAACCCACTCTGACCCTTTAAAATAAATCCCCCACCCTCCCGAACCCCCCCCCAAAATGCCTTAAATTACCTGGGGTCCAGAGGAAGGGTCCCGGTGTGATCTTTTACTCTCGGACCTCCTGTGCATTGTAGAAATGGCGCTGGTGCTACGTTTGACCTGTCATATGACAGGGCAAAGGTAGCGCCGGCGCCATTTTGTTTTTTTGTCCCCCAACGGCAGGAGCATAGGAGATCGCTCCCGGACCCCCGCTGGACCCCCAGGGACTTTTGGCCAGCTTGGGGGGGGCCTCCTGACCCCCACAAGACTTGCCAAAAGTCCAGCGGGGGTCCGGGAACGACTTCCTGCACGCGAATCGTTTTTCCGTACGGAAAATGGCGCCGGCCATACGGCAACACGATTCGACTGCAGGAGGTCGTTCCGGACCTCCGCTGGACTTTTGGCAAGTCTTGTGGGGGTCAGGAGGCCCCCCCAAGCTGGCCAAAAGTCCCTGGGGGTCCAGCAGGGGTCCGGGAGCAATCTCCTGTCACGAATCGTTTTTCCGTACGGAAAATGGCGCCGGCCATACACCATATGGCCGGCGCCATTTTCCGTACAGAAAAACGATTCGCGTGCAGGAAGTCGTTCCCGGACCCCCGCTGGAGAAACTGCTAAAGGAAAAGTAATGAACTATCTGCATTTCTTCTTCTTTTTTTTTTGAGTATTTTATTATGTGTCAAGAGGTTATTTCTTTGGATGTTACTTTTCTTCTCAGATACCCATGCAAATGTGTGGTTTCTTATGCTGGAAACAGATATTTTTTCCTTTGTTTTCTTCTCTTTTGAGTAGTTTTAACCACATCTGGATAAATCCAGATACGGTTCCCATAAAAATGAATTTGAGCTTTACAAAAATACAATTTCAAAATCATGTTCAAATCATGCTCAAACACAAAAGATACCAAAAGAGTCTTCCCACAGCCTCTTCCACTGAACTTTCTAATATTGCAGACACATCTAATGGTGGTTGTGATGAAACGGGGTAGCAAGTCTCTTCTCTTCTGCTCTATTAATCGGTGGACATATATCAGCTGGCAAACTATGAACTTCAATAAATATTTTTTAATGTATCTCTGACGGGAGTCCCAAGAAGCTTAGGAAAACTTAAACACAGATTTAAATACCTTGAAATGTTTTCCAACTCTTCTGTCTTCCAATGAATAGAATTCGTATCTTGTATTAAAGCTGTATTCACCATTTGAATTTATTGTACATGTTTTTCCACATCCCCCACCCTAGACTCTATTCCTTGAAGTCTCTGTGAATGGACTTCCCAAAGTTCTGATACTGTTTTTACTAACAAACCAATGTCAGAAGCACAGCGGCTAATTGTAGAGTCTACCCTCACCAGAATTGACCAAAGAGAGTTCCAAGAGATTTGGGCTGGAATTACTCTCAAGGGAAGAAGAAGAGAAACCGCCATGTGCAGCAACTGATGCAGAAGCGCCCAAACACAGCATTTCTTGATTCCCTCCAAGAGAGTGATCTTCTGAGCCAGGGAAATCTACTCCAGCTGCAGCTTCCCCCACCGGAGAACGAACTGGGTCATTCTCTCGCGTCGATTCCAATGCTGTAACAAAGGAGGTGCTCGGCTGAAGTGGAAGGGAATGCGCCAGGGGACCAAGACCAACATCCGGAGGTGTCTGCTCTCCCTCACAGAACTCGTCAATGGATCCGACACCCCTGTTTTCCTCTGACATTCGGCTCAAGACGGTGTCCAGCATTTGTTGGCCAGGAGTAACCTCAGGTAAGGAGAGATACTTCCTGGGTTTTCCCCTTTCTCTTCAGGGCCATTGTGTAGGCAATTGAGTAAGAAAACAAGAAGCTCCAGAAAACGCTGCAGCCTAGCAAACTGCCATCTTAGCTCCACCCCCGAACTATCTGCATTTCAATGGATTACAGGATCCAAGGCAACATAATTTTATTAGAGGAAGGTCCTGTCAGACTTATCTGATTGACTTTTTTGATTAGGTTACTAGAAACTGGATCAAGGAGAAGTGCTTGATGTGTTTGGATTTCAGCAAGGTTTTTTATATGGTCCTGTATAGGAGGCTCATAAATAAAATAAGCCTGGATTACAAATCGGTTGATTGACAGCAAGTAGCGGTAAATGGAACCTATTCTGAAGAAAGAAGATTGATAAGTGGATTTCCTCAAGGATCGATTTTGGCATTGTTTCTGTTCAATATCTTTGTGAGTGAAGTTAGAAAGTAAAATTTGTCTTTTTACAGATGTCATTAAGATCTGCAACAAGGTGGACACACCTGAAGGAGTGGAAAGAATGAGAAGTGACCTAGAAAAACTGGAGAAGTGGTCGAAGGTTTTGCAGTTGGGATTCAGTGCCAAGAAGTGCAGAGTCATGCATTTGGCAATCCAAAGGAGTTGTATATGTTGAGGGGGGAGGGGAAGACTTATATGCACGAACTTGGAGAGAGACTTTGGGGTGATAATGTTTCATGACTTGAAGTTGGTAAGTAATGGGGCAAGACGGTGGCTAAGGCTAGATGGATGGTGGGTTGCATTGAAAGAGGCATAACCAGCAGAAAACAAAATTGATAATTCCACTGTAAAGATCCTTAGTGAGGGTTCACCTGAAATACTGTGTTCAGTTCTGGAGACCTCATCTCAAAAGGAATAAGGAAAGAATAGAAGCAGCCCAGAGAAAGGCAACCAAAATGGTATGCGGTCTTTACAGAAAGCCATATGAGATGAGACTGAAGGACCCGTATACCCTGGAAGAGAGAATAGACAAGGGAGATGTGATACAGACCTTCAATTATCTGAAAGGAATTACTGATGTACAAAAATATCTTTTCTGATGGAAAGAAAGCTGCAAAACTAGGGGTCACGATATGAAACTCCAAGGGGGAAGACTCAAAAACAATGTCAGGAAAACTTTCTTTCCGGAAAGGGTGGTGGATGCATGGAATGCCCTCCTGGAAAAGGCAGTGAAATTAAGAATGGTAATGGGGAAACTTTAGTGTTACACCTCCAAATTTTACACTTCTACTTGAGGGCAGCCTGCACGGAGCAGCAGTTGCTAGTACCCTTGACAAAAGGCTTGGGGGTAGCCTACAAGGCATGACAGTTGCTACTATGCTTAAAATAAATAAATGCATAAACTTGCTGGGCAGACTAAATGGACTATTTTGGTCTTTACCTGCCATCATTCACTATGACGGTAGCTTTCAAACCAGCGCGCGGGCGCAATTTGGTGCGTGTGCGTCAGCACGCACCCAGATGCGTGCTTGGTAGAATGGAGGCCGCACCTGCTTTTTTTTTTTTAAAGATCGAGGTGGGAAACTCATCCCTACAGATGTTTCATGGGGCCTCCAGCTGGCAAGCCCAGCCTATTCATCAGCCAAACCCAGGTTACTGCAAAAGCTGGTCACAGCATAAATCAAGCCTGAAAAGGGAAAGTACGAAGTGCCGGAGAAAAATGGAGAGGGGACAGGGAAGGAAGGAAAAGGAAAAGGGAGGGCAAGAAGGACAGAGAGGCAAAGAGCAGCGAGAGTAATGAGAGAAAAACACAGATCAAAGGCAGAAATTTATCAGAGATAACAGATTATTTATTTTTCGTGCTGCCCACACTTTCTCCGGGCCCCCCCCCTCCATCCCCTTTTCCTTTCTTGGAGACGATGATGATATAGTCATACATTTTTCCAGCTATCTCAAACACACATCCCCCATCCTTCTTCCTCTTCTCATCCCCTTCCAGGACAGCATGTTCATTTCATCACTGCCGCACTGCAGCTCTGTGGCCGGGACCTTTTGATCTCAACCTCTACCAGTGTTTATGCACAATGGAGTGCATGAAAACGTATTTACATGCCAGTCGGGATCTGCACATTCATTCTTTATAGTGCTGAAGGAAGGGCTCTCCCACCATTTAGCAAGCTGTTTATTAATAAAGTTTCAAGGGCCATTTATCTGGTCATTATTTAGTAAATTACTCCGA
Organism: Rhinatrema bivittatum; assembly: GCF_901001135.1. NCBI lineage: Eukaryota > Metazoa > Chordata > Amphibia > Gymnophiona > Rhinatrematidae > Rhinatrema > Rhinatrema bivittatum. Next base: position 62,637,678 of record NC_042625.1, on the reverse strand, counting down.
TTTCAAGCAGCTTGGAAGAACTTTGCAAGTTGAACTTTGTAGTAGCTGTACTGCCCAGGAAGTGCATTTCGCAACTATTCACAGAGCCCCCAGATGGGAGGACAATCTCTTCTCAGAACAAACAGGGAGAGCTTCAGAAGCTTTGCCCATTTGCCAAAACTTTCAGACCTCAGCTAAAACGCGCACAATGGCCAAACCTCCATGTGGTCTCAAAAGGGCACCCATGTGGTCTCAAAAGCCGATGCACAATTAAGGGATCGTCTCTGAGAAATTCTTACAGTAAGTATAACCAGCAGAGAAGCCTGTGCTCTACAGCATCGGTGTAATGACTAGAACTTTGGACCAGTATTCATGCAGTAATGCAGTCACGCTGTGATCCCTCATCCTGATGTTAAAGCAGCACTGTTACCGCTGAGCCCCAAAACACCAACCTATCCCACTTTTTAATTTGAGCACTCCCTCCAATGATCTTGCACTTTGGCCTTCCCTCTGCCTTTATCAGAGATATTTGAAGTCTTTCTTTTTCAAATTTCTTTTTGTTTAGGATGAAGAGAACGTATCTTTTATCATGGCCTTTCTCACAGGACAAGCAGGATGGTTGTCCTCACAAATGGGTGACATCGAGGATGGAGCCCACCACGGAAAACTTCTGTCAAAGTTTAAACAGAACTTTGACTGGCCCCTACTGGGCATGCCCAGCAAGGCACTGACCCTGCAGCCAGCAGGGGTCTCCCTTAAGTCTTCTTTTTTCCGCGCAGCAGTTGCCACGCGGTGAAAGGAGCTCTCTAACCACGTTCCTGACAGGAATTTGGAAATTAATTTCCTAAGAAAATTTGCCCCTCAGGGGTCTCCCTTCGACAAATTTTTTAGTCATCTTACGGAACCCGGTAAGTTTTTTGCCTTCTTCCATCGACTGCCGTCGATTTTGGCCCTTGAGGCCTGTGGGCACTTACCGATCCCCAGCCTAAATTTTGGCTTCCAGCCATGGCAACGGGGTTCCGTCGTTGTCCAGATTGTACCCGGACTATGTCCATCACAGACCCCCACAGGGTTTGTGTAATGTGTTTGGGTAGTGGGCATGATGTCCTGACTTGCACCAAATGTGCCTTAATGACACCCAAGGGTCGCAAAGCCAGGATGGAGAAGATGGGGCTCCTCTTCCATGCACCAACCCCAATGCCATCGATAGCATCGACGTCATCGGAACCGGCACCGTCGAAGTTGTACCATCATCGTCAACCCTCCGGTGACCGTCCGCCATCGATCGCTTCTCGGCCGTCGACTCCCGTCCCTTCCCCGGATGGGCGAGGGGATCGGAAAGAAAAGCACCGCCATCGACGGCATAAGTCTCGGCCTGTCGAGGATCCACAGCCATCGACCTCTGCTCAAGCCGAGCCACCGACAAAGAAGCCGCGAACAGACCGGACGCCCTCCACATCTCGTTCGCCGGCATCGAGGAAACCCTCACCCTCTCGGGGTGTGGGGGCCGTGATCCCACCGGTTACGGTGGTCCCTCCGGCCCTGCCTCAGCCTCCCTCTCCCGTCGAGCCGGGTATAGTTACCCCTGGTCTCCGGGCAGAACTGGACCGGCTGGTCCAGGAGGCCATCGAGAAAGCGATGAAGAAATTACAACCTCCATCGGCACCGTCTCCGGCACCGGTTCCAGTGCTGCCCCCGGCACCGACGCCGGCACCGGCTTCGCCACCGAGGAGGGAACCGACCACCGAGCCGTTGATTCAAGCACTAGCACCGCTACTGAGCCGCATGGAGGCACTCATGACGGCCCTTCCATCAGTAATTCCAGTGCCATCGACAACACCACCGTCTCCGACTGGTTTCTCATCGGCAGGAGAAACACCGTTTCGAATTCCCCCTTCCGGGGTAGTTCCATCGGTACCTTCGGGTATATCTCCACCGATTTATCCTTCGGCTCCATCGATTCCGCGCCAGGCACCGATTCCATCGGCAGCACCGAAGCCATCGATGCCATTTCTGGTTCCACCTACCGCACCGATTCCACCTCGGTTTCCATCGATGCCTTTAGAGCCTCAGCCAGGTCCATCAGGGCTACAAGCCACACATGATCCCTACGATACCTGGGGTGATGATGATGATACCTCTTCTGACACAGATCTGCCTTCGCCACCATCTCCTACAGAGAGTAGAAAAAGATCTCCTCCTGAGGATCTATCTTTCATTAATTTTGTGAAAGAAATGTCAGAAGTTGTACCTTTTCAACTACAATCTGAAGCTGATGACAGACACCAGATGATGGAACTACTTCAATTTCTGGATGCTCCAAAAATCATCGCTTCCATCCCTATACACCAGGTGTTTTTGGATCTGCTCAAGAAAAACTGGGAATCTCCCTCATCGGTGTCACCAGTTAACAAGAAAGCTGACTCCACATACCTTGTCCAGTCAGCACCAGGTTTCCAAAAACCTCAACTGGATCATCGCTCTGTTGTGGTTGAGTCCGCGCAGAAGAAGGCCAAGCGTCTTAAGCCGCACTCTTCTACCCCACCTACCAGGGACAACAAGTTCCTGGATAGTGTAGGACGGAAAGTGTATCATGGAGCTACGTTGATTTCACGCATAGCTTCATATCAACTTTACATGACTCAATACAACAGAGCCATCTTTAAGCAGATGCAAGACTATGCTGACACGTTGCCGGACCAATACCAACCACAGCTTCAAGCCCTTCTTCACAAGGGATTTGAGGCAGGGAAGCACGAGATTAGAACTGCCTATGACATATTCGATGCTTCCACGAAGGTTTCAGCCACAGCCATCTCAGCCAGACGTTGGGCTTGGTTAAAGTCATCCAACCTTCGCCCAGAAGTCCAAGATCGTCTTGCTGATTTGCCCTGCTTAGGCGACAATTTGTTTGGAGAGCAAATTCAACAGATTGTGGCGGAGTTAAAAGACCACCATGAGACATTGAAACAACTCTCATCTGTCCCACCTGAGGTGACCTCCAAGCAACCGCAAAAGAAGGACTCTAAGAAGTCGTTCTTTCGACCACGTCGCTACTACCCTCCGTCAACTAGGGCTCGTCCTGCACCGTCCTCTAACAGGCCTCATCCTCGTCAGCCGAGAAAGCAAAGACCTACTGTAGCCCCACCTCCTGGGCCTGCGGTGGGCCTTTGACTTCCCTGTATTGAGCACATGCCATCTCCCTCTTCCACACATCCCTGTGGGGGGTCGACTGTTCCACTTCTTACACCGTTGGAAACAGATCTCCTCAGATCAGTGGGTGCTAGCAATTATCGCACAGGGTTACCACCTCAACTTCATAACACTTCCGCCAGACTCCCCGCCCCTTCAGGCATGGAGTCTAACCAGCCATTTCACTCAATTACATCAAGAAGTATCCCTTCTTCTACAATCAAATGCTATAGAACCCGTCCCTCCTTGTCAACAAGGGAAAGGATTCTATTCCAGATACTTCCTAATACCAAAGAAATCAGGGGGGCTACGTCCAATTCTGGACCTTCGGGCCCTCAACAAGTATCTGCAAAAAGAAAAGTTCAAGATGGTAACCCTGGGCGCCTTGCTCCCTCTGTTGCAAAAGGGGGATTGGCTGTGCTCTCTCGACCTCAAGGAGGCTTATACCCACATTGCGATCACACAATCCCATCGCAAATATCTGCGGTTTCTTGTAGGCCACGACCATTATCAATACCGCGTCCTACCTTTCGGTCTGGCTTCTGCCCCACGAGTCTTTACCAAATGTCTCGTGGTGGTAGCAGCATTCCTAAGGAAGGAAGGTGTCCACGTCTACCCCTACCTGGACGATTGGCTAATCAGGGCCTCCACCCAACACATAGCTCAATCCTCCCTAAAATTGACAATTCAAACACTCCTTTCCTTAGGGTTTCTTGTCAATTACGAGAAATCTTGCTTAGTCCCGTCTCAAACCTTATCCTTCATTGGAGCAGACTTGGACACCTTACAGGCAAAGGCTTACCTTCCTCTTCAGAGGGTCCACACCCTAATATCCCTGGCTCGCCAGCTCCAGTCTCAAAACACTGCCACGGCTCGCCAGTTCCTCATTCTCCTAGGACACATGGCATCCTCGGTTCAAGTCACTCCCATGACCCGACTAGCCATGAGAGTAACACAATGGACTCTATGACACCAATGGATTCAAGCTTTTCAGCCTCTGTCCTCCATAGTCACAGTCACACAGGCCCTGCGCCTATCCTTAACCTGGTGGACAACTCAGGTCAACCTCCTTCAGGGCTTACCTTTTCTTCCACCGGATCCGCAGGTAATCCTAACCACCGACGCTTCTCACATCGGTTGGGGAGCCCATGTGGCCGAATTACAAACCCAAGGGTTATGGTCCAAAGAGGAAGCCGAACACCAGATAAATTTCCTGGAACTTCGCGCAATCCGCTATGCGCTCCGAACTTTCAAAGATCATCTATTCCATCAGATAATCTTAATCCAGACGGACAACCAAGTGGCCATGTGGTACATAAACAAGCAGGGAGGCACAGGCTCCTTCCTTCTGTGTCAGGAAGCTGCGCAGATTTGGGCGGAAGCCCTCTCCCACTCTATGTACCTCAGGGCCACTTACCTGCCGGGAGTAGACAATGTATTGGCAGACCAGCTGAGCCGTGTCTTCAAGCCACACGAGTGGTCTCTCGATCCTCTGGTAGTGACCTCTCTGTTTCACAAGTGGGGTTTTCCCCGCATAGACCTCTTTGCGTCCCCTCAGAACCACAAAGTGGACGATTACTGCTCTCTCATTCGGAGCCAACACTTTCAGCCGAGAGATGCCTTCTCCCTCAAGTGGACGACAGGTCTGCTTTATGCATTCCCTCCACTTCCTCTTCTGTCAAGGACTCTCGTGAAGCTACGCCAGGACGGAGGAACCATGATCCTGACAGCACCCCACTGGCCACGCCAAGTGTGGTTTCCCATACTCCAGGATCTCTCCATCCGCAGGCACATCCCTCTGGGAACGGATCCGCATCTGCTCACTCAAAACGACGGATGCCTCCTCCATCCCAACCTCCAAGCCTTGTCCTTGACGGCATGGATGTTGAAAGGTTAGTCCTTCAGCCTTTTAACCTTTCGGATTCGGTTTCTCGTGTCCTGATAGCTTCACGAAAGCCCTCTACCAGAAGATCCTATTCCTATAAATGGAAAAGGTACACATCATGGTGCACTTCTCAGTCCCTTGATCCCCTTTCCTGTCCAATCTCTAAGTTCTTGGACTATTTATGGCACCTATCAGAATCCGGTCTAAAGACCTCTTCCATTAGGATGCATGTCAGTGCGGTAGCCGCCTTCCATAAAGGTGTACAGGGTGTCCCGATTTCAGTACAACCCCTTGTAACACGTTTTCTTAAAGGCTTGCTCCATCTGAAGCCACCCTTACGTCCTCCGGCCCCATCTTGGGACCTTAACCTGGTTCTTGGTCGTCTAATGAAACCTCCTTTCGAACCTCTGCACTCCTGTGAATTAAAGTATCTCACATGGAAAGTGTTATTCCTTTTGGCTATCACTTCAGCTCGCAGGGTTAGTGAATTGCAGGCCCTAGTTACCTATCCGCCTTACACTAAGCTCCTGCAGGACCGGGCGGTACTCCGCACTCACCCTAAATTTTTACCTAAGGTAGTTTCTGAGTTTCATATTAATCAATCCATCATACTACCTATCTTTTTTCCCAGGCCCCACTCCAACTCCGGGGAACAGACTCTGCATACCCTAGACTGCAAACGAGCTCTAGCTTTTTATCTAGACCGTACAGTTGCTCACAGGAAGAGCACTCAATTATTTGTCTCTTTCCATCCTAACAAGTTAGGACATTCTGTGGGTAAGCAGGCTCTTTCCTCCTGGTTGGCGGACTGCATTTCTTTTTGCTATCAGCAAGCTGGCATTCCTTTTCAAGACCGTGTGAAAGCACACTCTGTGAGGGCCATGGCGACGTCAGTGGCACACCTTCGATCGGTGCCGCTTCCTGACATCTGCAAAGCTGCAACCTGGAGTTCTCTCCATACCTTTGCAGCCCACTATTGTTTGGACAAAGCTGGAAGACAGGACTCCATCTTCGGCCAATCTGTCTTGCGTAACCTTTTTCCAACGTGATGTTCCAACACCCTTCCACCTTCCCGGTAGGGTGCGGATGCCCTTTACCAAATTCCACCCCAGTTGTTGTGCCTGTTGCACGTCATTGGGCGCATTTGGTGCAAGTCAGGACATCCTCAGCTCGGTACTCACCCATTTGTGAGGACAACCATCCTGCTTGTCCTGTGAGAAAGCAAATGTTGCTTACCTGATGTAACAGGTGTTCTCACAGGACAGCAGGATGTTAGTCCTCACGAAACCCGCCCGCCACCCCGCGGTGTTGGGTTTGTTTTGTTTTTACTTTTTAGGCACTGCCTGTAGCTTTGAAAATCAGACTGAAGGGAGACCCCTGCTGGCTGCAGGGTCAGTGCCTTGCTGGGCATGCCCAGTAGGGGCCAGTCAAAGTTCTGTTTAAACTTTGACAGAAGTTTTCCGTGGTGGGCTCCATCCTCGATGTCACCCATTTGTGAGGACTAACATCCTGCTGTCCTGTGAGAACACCTGTTACATCAGGTAAGCAACATTTGCTTTCCCCTGTTATTCAATATCTCCTCCCCTGAGGTCCCTCTGTAGCTGTCTCCACTGTTTTTTTTCTCTATGAGGATAATTTTCAATGGGATCTATATAAGAACATAAGACTTGCCATACTGGGTAAGGCAAAAGGTTCATCAAGCCCAGTATTCTATTTCCAACAGTGGCCAAGCCAGGTCACAAGTACCCGGCAGGATCCCAAGGGGTAGAGAGATTCCAAGCTGCTTATCCCAAGAATAAGCAGTGGGTTTCTGCAACTCCAGCTTAATAATGGTTTATGGACTTTTCCTCCAGGAACTTGTCCAAACCTTTTTTAAATGTAGCTACACTAACATCTTTCACCACATCCTCTGGCAAAGAATTGAGTTGAAAAAAAATTCTCTTATTAGTTTTAACCTTCATCCTACCAACTGGGGTCCAATTGGACCCCAAGCACTAATGTGCTTCCACTATATAAATTCCAGAAATTATTTTCAGCCGCCATTTTAGGAATTTGTCACTTAGCCTATGGTAAGTCTGATTCAAATGTTATTCTAAACTATTCTGCTTTATTCTTCCTACAGCAGCTATTTATTATTTGGGGTCCAAACAGACCCCAGAACTTGCGACTTTCAATTAAGCAAGTTTAAAAATGTATAACTACTGATTCTTTGCATTTTCAATGATTCTTTGCATTTTCAGTTGGTAAAAATGTCTACAAGAGGGTCTTCTAGGCAGAAATATGCTCGGCATTCTACTGCAGATGTTCTGAAAGCAATTTTCGAGGATAACGATGACTCTGATTTTGAAGATACAGACAATTCTGATGATGAGGTTGCAGTTCCACATTGCAAAAGGAAAAAGAAAGAGATGTGCACTGTGTCCAAGAGAGGTTGATAAGAAAGTTCATCAGATATGCAGTTCTTGCAGAAAACCTGTCTGTCATGATCACAGTACACAAAAACCTGTTGTGACAAATGCATCTAAATCTACAGTAGATTCATAGCAGGGAGTTTAGAAATATTCACAAACACTGAACACCACTAGTTTTTTTTATTGTATTTTGTCTTCAAAATGGAATGCAATGCAAAATTTCATTTCTAAGGTAATTTTAATCATTTCATTTATAATTTGTGAATAATAAATGAACAGATTTCTCTTAAGTCACGTTAATAATAAGAAAAATTAGTCACAACTTTCTTTTTGTGTTTTCCATATTGAAATAAATAATAAGGCATGTTCAATGACAATAATTTTCAAGGTCAATCAACAAAACTGCATGGGGTCCATTTGAACTCCAGTTGGTAAGACTGTGATGTAAAATATGTTAGTAGGATGAAGGCTATGGGGTAGGTTTTAAAAGGAGCGCGCGGGGCCTACATGTGCAGGTGCACACAAGTTATAAAATCAGGGGTCGGCGCGCAAGGGGGTGCACAATTGTGCACCTTGAGCGCGCCAAGCCGCGCTGCCTTCCCCCATTCCCTCCCAGGCCGTTCCGAAATCTCAATGGCCGCTCTGTCGGAGGCCTCTGGCCCCACCTCTGGACTGCCCCTTTAGTAAAGCCCCAGGACTTACACTCATCCCAGGGCTTTTTGCGCATCGCCGGGCCTTTTTAAAATAGGCCCGGTGAGCATAACGTTTTTAAAATCCTGCCCTATATGTATTACCTAGTAACTTCATTGTGTATCCCCTGGTGTCCGTACTTTTTGGAAGAGTAAACAACTGATTAATATTATTCATTCCATTCCACTCATTATTTTACAGACCTCTATCATAGCTCCCCTCAGCCATCTCTTCTCCAAGCTGAAGAGTCCTAACCTCTTTAGCCTTTCTTCAGAGGGGAATTGTTCCATCCCCTTTATCATCTTGGTCACCCTTCTCTGTACGTTTTCTAATTCTGCTATATCTTTTTAAATTGTGACCAGAACTGTACACAATACTCAAGATTGGGTCACACCATGGAGTGATACAAAGGCATTATGATATTCTCTGTTTTATTCTCCATTCCTTTCCTAATAATCCCTAGCATTCTACTTTGCTTTCTTGGCTGCTGCTGCTGCTCACTGAGTAGAAGACTTCAGCGTATTTTCACAATGACATCTAGATCTTTTTCCTGAGTAGTTACTCCTAATGTGGAACCTTGCATTATGTAGCTATAATTTGGGTTATTCTTCCCTAAGTGCATCACTTTGCACTTCCACATTAAATTTAATTTGCCATTTGCATGCTCAGTTTCCCAGGTTTGTAATGCTCAGTCTTCCAGGTTTGTAATATCCTCTTGAAATGTCTCACCATCCTTATGTGTTCCCGCTTAAGAATTAATTATTATCCTCCCCTTTTTTTCCAAGTCTCTCCCATGTGAAAAGATGCTGGTGGGCAGTGTTGGCCTGGGGGATCTATTGAATCTAAACCACTGCCATCTCCTCGATGCAACTTCTACTCTGCTGAAAGGTCTGTGCCAACGCTGGTTCCACTCCTCCTGGGGACCTGACTCCACCTCCCTGTCTGTTGCTGGGGTTCACTCCCTCCTGGGGAATCCAATGCTGCCTCCTGGAATGCTGCTGGGGCCCACACCCTCCTGGGGGACTGCTCAATATACTGCTGGGGTCCTCGCCCTGCTGGAGGATCACTCATTCTGCTGCTGGAGTCTCCATGCCCTCCTGGGGTCCCCTTGCCCAAGGGGAACCCAGGATCACCTCCTGATCTGCTGCAGAGGTCTCCTTCTTCCTGGGGGACCATTCCATCTCTGGATCTACCGCTGTCCTTCGGTGCCTCTCCCTTGGTAGGAGGGATTTTCCTGGCTTGGGTTTATAGCTCTAATATGCACATGGCTTGCTTAGTGTTCATTGATTCAGGCCCTCCGCAGAATATATTGTGGGAATGAGATCAGTAAATAGGCACCAGTGGGGGGGGGGGGGGGGGTTGTTGTACGATTATCTTGCCACTGGTTACTTAGTTGGATTATTTGTAGATTGAGGTTTATAAAAAAGTATACATGCTAATTTTTACATGCGCAACTTTTGAAAATTCACCGTTACATAGATAACTGAGGCCACAGGAGATAGTGTCTTACCCATGGTCACAAGGGGAAGTGGTATATGAACCCTGGTTTCCCTGCCAATTGCTTTAAACATTAGGCCACTCCATCTCATAGACTCAGAATGTGGGAAAGGCTTTTGTGTATTGGCCCCATAGCGCTTTACTGCCTGTGAAGGAGAAAATAGATGTTATTTATTTCAGACTTCAGGGCTGGGTGTATGCAGATTTGTATTCCTTCACTAGTGATGCTCCAACATTCCTGTAGAATTACTCAAGGGCCAGCATTTTCTCACACTGGCTTCGTCATAGGCCCAGTAGTTTTCATTGTAATGACTTTTTGGACAATTTTAAGAGTAAAGTTGCTAAACTAACTGCTTTTCCACCGTGCTGAGTTGGCTCCTCCACTAAAGGGATAAATTGATTCTTTCTGGAGTGTGTTTGAGGAGACCTCACAGTTAGAAATCAAACAGGTTATTTCTAAGACAAATTCTTCATATTGTGCTCTAAATCCCTGCAATTTACTCATTTTGAGGGGAATTAAGGATGCAGTAGCACCTTTTTTAAAAGTACTTGTCAACTTATTGTTAACTAAAGGTGGTTTTCCCGAGTCTTTGAAAAAAGCCTTTGTAAGACCTCTCCTAAAAAAAAACAAACCTAGCTTTGATCCGTCTGATCTTAATATCTATAGACCCTTTTCCTCACTTCCTTTTCTGGCAAAATTGATAGAAAACACTGTCCTAAATCAACTGACCAACTACCTTGAGAAGAAGCAAGTCCTTGATCCACATCAGTATAGATTTAGGTAATCTTTGAGTGCCGAACTATTGATACTCTCTCTTTTGAATACTCTAAGGAGGGGCCTAGACTCAGGTAACAGTTACATCCTTGTCTCTTTAGACATTACAGCTGCTTTTAATACAGTAGAACATTCCATCCTTTTATACCATCTACAGAAATATGGTATTAATGGCCCAGTTTTACAATGGTTCAGATCTTTTCTCTCACAACAGTTCCAATAAGTTGAGTACGATAAGACAATCTCACACTGGTCAGAAATTGTGACTGGCTTACCGTAAGGTTTGGCCCTGTCTGCCATGCTGTTTAACCTTTATTTGCCCCCCCCCCCCCCCCTGTGCAAGGTTTTGGCTGGCCTCTGTGATGGGTACAACATTTTTGCTGATGATTTACAGTTTTTCATTTGTGTCCGCCCTTCCTGGACAGACACAGTAGAACTTGTAAACTTATGTCTTTCCATCATCAGGAAGTGGTTGTTCTTTAACAAATTGTTGCTGAATCGCACCAAAACTCAATGGGCCAGATTTTATAACATGCGTGCAGGTGTAGATTTGTTCACGCAACACAGCACAAACAAATCTACGCTAGATTTTATAACACACATGCGCAGCCGCGCGCGTGTGTTATAAAATCCAGGGTCGGCGCGCGCAAGGGGGTGCACAATTGTGCAACTGGCGCATGCCGAGCAGCCTTTTTCTGTTCCCTCCGAGGCCACTCTGAAATCGGAGCGGCCTCGGAGGAAACTTTCCTTCCACCCCCCAACCTTAGCTAAAACCCCCCCTGACCTTTGTAGAAGATGTTATGCCTGCCTCTGGGCAGGCGTAACTTGCACACGCCGGCTCTCCATCTCCCAGCTGTTCCGGAGGCCTTGGTCCCGCTCCCGGAATGCCCATTTTTTCAAGCCCCGGGACTTAAGCGCGTCCCGGAGCTTGTGTGCGCCGCCAAGCCTATACAAGATAGGCTCGGCATGCGCAGGGGGAGGCAAGGGTAGGTTTTCGGGGGTTACGTGTGTAACCCTTTGAAAATCTACCCCAGTATGTCTTGATTCAGCCTACATCAATTGTAATTGAGAATACTTCCTTCTCACTCAATTCATATATAAGGAACCTTGATATTATTATTGACCACCTGCTTTTCCTTCCATCCGCATGTAAAAAGTATGTTAAAGTCTGGTTTCTATAAGTTACATGTGCTATGTGGTCTCAAACACCTCTTAGAGAAGCCTGATTTCTGGACTGTGGTCCAGGCCTCAATTTTACCAGAGGTTGATTATTGTAATTCCATCCTTATTGGCTTACCCGCCATGACAATAAAACCTCTGCAACTACTGCTCATCTTATTTCTGGCTGTAAAAGAAGTGGCCACATTACCCCTTCACTGGCTTCCAATCAGTGAACGTATCAAGTATAAAATCTGGAATTCTTTTCCAGAGGCTTTACGCCTGGCTGAAGGATTGAAAACTTTTAGAACTTTGTTGAAAACAACGTGGCTGTTTAAACAGGCATATTATTAGATATTGGGACTTTGAGATTCTTCCCTACTGATATTTTTGACACCTATGGATATACTTTTATGAATTTGTGACTATTTGTAATCTATTTTATTTTAGGGAATGATCCCTAACAGTGGCAGGCCCAACACTCTGGAACAGCCTACCACCCCAACTCAGGCTCAACCCCACAACCCAATCATTCAGAAAGAACCTCAAAACATAGCTCTTCCAAAAAGCATACCCAACCACCACCCATCACCCAACACATGCCCCCCCCCTTACACCTCCCCTCCTCCCACGTCACCCACCACAGAACTGCATAACCACATAATGTGATCAACCTCAATAACCCAAAAACCCAGGATTTCTTACTACACTAGATGCTAATATAATTTATAACAACTCCCCACAGACCAATCAATACGCATGCTACAAAGTTTCAGTGCAAAATGTTATAAAGTTCAATGCAATATTATGTGAAATTCAATGCAAGGTTTATAAAGTCCGATGAAAAATGTTACAAAGCTCAATGTAAAATGTTACAAAGTTCAATCTAAAATGTTACAATATTTCAATGTAAAACAAGATGTCTACATTAATTGGCTCCTCCGTTACGCTGTAAACCAGTGTGATATGTCCGATGAATATCAGTAAAGAAAAACAAATAAATATAATAAATATTTTATGCTTGTTTTATTTGTATATTGCCTAGTGTATTCTTTTAGGTGATTCATAAATCTGAATAAACGATAAAGCACAACTAGGTGCATAGTACCCAGAAGAAAGGTTCAGAGTTAAGGAAAAATTAATGTAGAAATTATTTTCTCCTCCTGAGGGTTTATGGTTATGTATAATTTTTTTGGGTGGGGGGAGGGGGTGCAGGAGAGGGAGAAATGAAGTGGTGGTGGTTACCACTATACACTTACTGGTAACGTTTCAAGCAGGCTGTTTTAAATCAGCTAGGTCAATGAGCTCTTCTTAAGCACCCATGCTAAGAAATATCACAGGCTTGTAATACAAGGGCTGGCAGTGTAGTGCATCCTTATGTGCTATTTCCAAATCTGGATTACATCAATTATTCACTGTTCGTCTTAGAGCAGCATGCCGTAACCCAAAAAATAAGAATGCAGAGAAACAAGAGGAGAATCCTGTATGATCTGGTAGGAGAGGAGATGAGAGAGATTAGACTGGGATAAATGAAAGCCTTAGAGCCTTGTAGCAGAGTGAGCTTATGACCTAGTGGGGGCAATTGTCAAAATGTTTACACTGCTGCAAAATCAGCAACTACTTTAAACCTCATGATCCTCTCACCAATTTTCCTTTCTTTTTTTTATTATGATTTAAAAAATACAGCTCTTGAATAGAACAAGAAGAAATGTTAAAATAATTACATAAAACAGGAAAAAATGGAGACCACCCCGTCAAACATGATTTGCAACCAGTCCTCGCTGTACGGAGAAACTGATAACGATCAATACAGAAAAAGAACAAAAAGAAAAATCACAAGCCAAGTGATACAATAACTTCTTTAACAAATCCCTTGGCCTAATCATCGTCCCCATCCCTGTGATCCCATCCAGCCCAATGGAAGACATATACCAACAGATTTTATCCATTAACAATATTTCTAAATAGTGAGAAACAAAAAAGTTACATTTATTTTCATTAAAACAAGCTATGCATTTACATGGGGATTTTAGAAAGAAAATGGCATCCATGACAACCACCCAAGCATACAAGTGGACAATGGAACAATGTCCTCTACACGAGTGGAATGTGCCACATAAGGAAAAATCCTCACTTTTTGACCACAAAAAGCTATTTCTTTCTACTTGAAATAGAACTTAAGCAACAAGTCCTTGTGTTCTTCCGCGTGAAAGTATACCAATAGGGTGGCGATGTCATCAAGAGAGAATTCCAGAAAGGTAGACAGATCTAAACTGTCTATTTTGATTGCTGTATCCATAGCACCTTCTTCTATATCCTCTCCATGTTTTGCAGTTGGCAAATAATGCATCTTAGAGATCGAGAGCAGTCTCAGGTAGGATTTTCAATACCTCCCATATGTATGTTTAAGCAAGTCCCACGAGGATAGCACTTGGTCTCTGGGAAATTCAGAATCTACAAGCTCATTGCTTTAGTGATACTCTCCAAAGACTCCAACTGGTTGTGGAATGACAAACTATCCTTACTGTGGGCCAGTCCCGAGGCCTGCAATACTGAGACATGAGTTTGCATCAAAATTCAGACGATAAATGTACACTACAATCTACCTTGAAAATTGTCCCAAGAAAAAATACCCATCAAGATTTGCACCTCCTTTTTCCGCAGATATTTTTTCCAATCAAAACTACACGCATAACTTTGAAAATCCAAAAACCCTGCACCTAGT